>NW_027466009.1:349450-698901 GCF_049634645.1 Pelodiscus sinensis
TGGAAATCGGCAGGGTCTGGAGTTCCCAGGAACTCCCAGGTGTGTTTGCAAAGCTCTGACACACGCATTTCCCTGGCAATGATCCCGGCCCTTTGCCAAAGTTCTAGGCAAGATTCACGGGTCACAGTGAATACAAGAGGACGCCAGGACTCCTGGGTTCTGTGCCCAGCTCTGGGAGGGCTGGAGGGGACCCACAGGAATGCAGGGACGGACCCTGGATCACACAGGTCATCTCTGGCTGAGCTAGGGTTGAACCCAGCTCTCCTGAGTCCCAGCCCAATGCAAGAAGGTCAAGAGACAGGGAACAGGCGCGTAAGGCGCTAGGCTGGGAGCTGCAGATTTGGGTTCCTGGCTCTGACCCCGATGGAAGATTCTGTCCATCCTCCTTGGGAAAGGGTTTGGGGGGAAGTCTCCTTGCTCAGCTGGGTAGTGACTGAAGTGCCTTCAGCCAGGCCCCTGACAACCCAAATCCAAACAGACTCTGTCCGACACCCCCGGGGGAGTCACTCTTGGAAGCCCCTCCTGGGTTTCCCTCTGCTTAACTTTGGGGCACGTGTGGGGCTGACGGAGATCCCTGCTATCCTGAGTCAGACCTGGTCACACAACGAGCTGAGGGTGAAGTTCGCTGTGTCAGGTCAATGGTATGAGCCATAAGTCTACATGGCCTGGCCCACTGGGCTATCAGGGGTCCAAGTCGATTCCTGTGTCTGCCTGGGCTAGAGGAGAACTGGTCGATTCCACCGTACGTGGCTGGCTTAGGGATGTGCAGACACAGCTCTGTTCACATGGATGTTCTTGGGCTCTGGCAGGTTCTTGGTGCCTCTTGGCCAGACCCCAGCGACCCTCAACTCTGGGCAGTCTTTGCTTCCCCTCACCTGTCTCCCTGGGGCTGTGACAGGCCAGTGTGGGCCAATGGGGGCAGGACATTGAGGAAGGGAGCAGGGCTGGCTGGTAAGAGGGTCCTGAGGAGCTCAGCTGGGGCAGGCTGATTGAACTGCATCTAGAAACACCACGCGAGCAGCCTTGGCTGCACTGGCCGCTCAGCCTGGCGCACACAGTCGCTTCCCAGAGGGCCAGTGAGTGTGGCCAGCACGCAAGGCCTGGAGAGTGGGAAGGGCCGGAGCGGGGGTGCTGGGCTGCGATGGGGCAGGGAAGAGCTGTGGGTGGGGGGCACTGGGGAGTGGAGGTTCTGTGTGTGGCACTGGGCTGTGGTGGACAGGCGTGGTGGTGGGCAGGGTGCTCTGAATTTGTGACAAGGTTGGGGGCAGGGTTGGGCCCAGGAGTCTGGGGCCCTCTGGCCATTGGGGATTGGTGGGGGGAGGTTGTTTTGTGGCACAGCACGGAGCACAGTGCGCCTGTCCACTGTCAGCGCCCTCACATTGGGCTGAGCAGAGCGGGGCCGCCCCTGCCCTCCCATGCCTCGGTTGGCCCCTTGGTCCCAGGACCAAACATTCTCCACCGTGCTCCATTGCACCCACACAGGCCCACAACTAGGTTTGCCATTGGACTTACAAAAGGGTAATCCAACCCTGGAAGGGAGATTTGCAATCAGCAGCAGAAGATATCCCACGCCTATTGGACCAAAGCCTTCGTTCGCTGCCCCGAGGGCCAATTCCCAGAGAACAGAGACACCAATCACCCTGAGCCAGATGGGAATGGTCTGGCATTAGCAGGAGTGGCTTCTACAGGATTCGTTCCTCCAGCCTCCACCTGCCAGGGCCTGGCATCAGGGAATACACAGACACACCTTTATCTTCAATCTTTTGGCTGCCTCCAGTATAGATGTTCAGCCCATGCCGGAGGGCCCTGACCCATGACTGAGGTTCCTGGCAGATGCTGCAATAGAAATCATGAAACTGAATCACAGGAGAGTGGGAATGTTTGTAGGGGTACGTCTACACTGCAGGCTTATTTCGGAACAAGCTATTCCCGAAGAGATCTCCCGGAATAGCTTATTGCGGAATAACGCAACCGCACACAAAAAGCGCATTGAAATTTAGAAATAGAGCGTCCACACTGACTGTATGCTACCTTGCATTTGAGGCCACCTGTAACCAGTTCAGGCAGGGCATTAGGTCAGCAGTGACTTCCTGGAGCTGCTGCCTGAGGCTCTCTGAAAGGTGGACTTAAAGGGACCCTCCCCCCTGGACAGCCGTTTCTCAAGTTCTTTTCCTGCTTGCGGGCATTTGTACTGTGTGCTTTGGTTGCCCTGTTTTTGGACACCACAGCACTCCGAGCCATGGGGCCAGAGCTGCCTCTGGGCACGCAACAGCCCCTATCTGCAGGGTGCCCTCTTGGCTCTGCACGAACACGACCCAGAGCTCTTTGAGGAGACCCTCAGCCTGTGGGAGTGCAGCTCTTTCAGCCACATCCCGCTGTGGAGCGCCACTTCTGGCGGCTGGACACCAGTTCCAACTGGTGGGACTGGCTGGTCATGGAGCGGTGGGATGACCAGCAGTGGCTCCAGAACTTCTGCATGCGGAAGAGGATATTCCTGGAGCCGTGTGCTTGGCTCGCTCCTGCCCTCCCAGGATGGGACACACAGATGAGACCCACCATTCCCCTGGAGAAGCAGGTCACCATCGTGATCTGGAAGCTCACCACGCCGGAAAGTTACTGATCCGTCAGCAACCAGTTTGGCGTGGGGAAGTCAACCATTGGGGACCTTCATCATGCAGGTACAGTGCTCTCAGGCGAGAGTCCCAGGAGAGGGAGTGAAGTGCCGGAAAGGGGAACCCTAAGAAAAGGAGGAGAGGGGGGATGTGGGGAAGCCCCCCTGCGGGCTGTTCTCCAGTCCTGCCCCCCACAGTCTTGCCAGGGGGTGGGCTAAATAGGGGGTGGCTCCTGGTGTGTTGGGGGGGAGGCAGGGAGGGCTCGGGGACCTCCCAAGGGCTCTGGCACCTCTGTGATTCTCTGTTTTGTTTGTCTCCTTCTGCAAGTGGTGCGGACCATCAACACCATCCTGCTGCAGAGGGTCATCCACCTCCACAACGTTGCCGGCTTTGCCATCCTGGGCATCCCCAACTACAGGGGGGCTATTCACAGCCCCTGCATCTCCATCCGAGCCCCCGACCACCGTGCAGCACAGTACATCGACCAGAAGAGATATTTGTGATGGTCCTGCAGGCCCTGGTCAACCAGCACAGCCAGTTCTTGGATGCCTTCTTCAGCTGGTTGGGGAAGGCACAGGACACCTGCGTGTTCAGAAACTCCAGCCTCTTCCACAAGCTGGAGGCCGGCACTTTCTTCCCCGAGTGCACCGCCAGGGTGGGGGATGTGGACATTCTGTGTTTCTGATCATTTTCCATTTTTTTTTCTGTGTTTTTAATGTGTTTCCCACATTATAACTCTTTTGGTTCATTTTTTCTCCCTCCCACCTTTTCACTACTGCAAGAAAAGAGAGAGGCAGAAAAACTGGACAAAATGGGGAATTTTGAAGAAAAAAAGAAGGAAAATTAAAGGCAAAACCCAGATTGTCTAGGAATATTTTTCAAATAAAATATTTTCACTGAAAAAGTTTCAAGGTGCTCCAATTGTGTTATGTCTGGAAATCCACAGGCCTGTTGGCAGAGCTGTGACACACACATTTCCCTGGGAGTTGGGGGGGGGGGGGAACCCTCTCTCTGACAAGAATACCAGCTCTTGGCCAAAGCACTAGGCGAGGTTCATTGGCCACAGTGAATACAAGAGGATGCTGGGAACTGAGGGAGGGGAGTGGGGCTTAGTGGGTGGAGCTGAGGGGGTCTAAGGAAGGACTCCTGGGGTCTGTCCCTGGGAAGGGGAGGGTGGATCTAGTAAGTCCCAGCCAGGGATGGGGCACTGGATTGCTGGGTTCTACACACAGCTCTGATGGCCGGGGGTGGGGACAAATGGATCCCATTGGTGTAGGTGGGGGAGTCAGGTCTCCTGGCCGACCCCCCTCCTGGAACCCTGCTTTGGAGGGGAGGCTAACCCACTAGCCCCACCCTTTGTGCTCAAAGCCCCATGCCAGAGCCATGAACTCTCGAATCCCGGGAAAGGAAAACCTCCTGAGGGACAGGGGACGGGCGCTTAAGGCGCTAGGCTGGGAGCTGCAGATTTGGGTTCCTGGCTCTGACCCCGATGGAAGAATCTGTCCATCCTCCTTGGGAAAGAGTTTGGGGGGTTCTCCTTGCTCAGCTGGGTAGTGACCCAACGTGCCCTCAGCCAGGCCCCTGACAACTCAAATTCAAACAGACTCTGTCCAACACCCCCTGGGAAAGTCACTCTTGGAAACCTCTCATGGGGTCCCCTCTGCTTGGCTTTGGGGCACAAGTGGGGCTGACACATGAAGTCAGTGTAACTAGGATAACTGAATAGAGCTCTGCAAACAAAAGAAGAAGTTGCCTCTTGGATCAGAGCCTGCCTTTGCTGCCTATGGGCCAGTTCCCAGCGAGCGGAGACTCGTCTCACTCTGAGCTGGCTGAGAATGTGTCATCTCCCTAACAGGAGAGACTTCCTCAGACTTTGTTAATTAGTGAACTCAGTTCTTGGACCCAAGGAATAAAGACACCCACCTTTCTCTTCAATCCTCTGGTTGCCTTCGTCATAGAATTCTGTCCCTACAGCCCCTGCCTGAGGGCCCTGGTCCGTGCCTGGGGTTCCTAGGGGCTGCTGCAATAGAAATTATAAATCATATCACAGGAGGGAGGGAACGTTTGGAGGAGGCAACATGTTCAAGTTGGGACAGGTGGGAAAACAGAAAAATGGTTTCATAAATATACGGACATTGCAAATTTGCTACCCCTTGGTAGGGTTCATAGGCTTTTACAATATTTTTTCAACGATTTTATAGAAAATGAGTGTTTCGGATAATTTTAGGGTTTTTTCGGTGCTTCTTTCACCACATTATTACTCTGTCAGCTCACTTCCCTCCCCCTTTTTATTACTGCAAGAAAAGGGAAAGGCAGAAAATTCCTAGCCTTGGGAGAGGATCCAGCTGTGAGAAGCCTTGGGTGTCAGTTCTCCTAGGCTTTATTTCCAACTGTGTCTCGGCTGGTTCACTGCAGGAAGTTTCCAGCAGGGATGCCATGGGGGAATCTATGCAGGAACAGAGCCCTTCGTGGGTTTGAGAGCAGGTTTCTCTCTCACCAGCCAGGCCTAGGGAGGGAGTGTCAGATCCTCCAGATATGCCGGCTCCAGCCTCCCTGTCTCTGAATGAGCAGGCTGGCCTCAGTACGTTCAGTAACAGCAAGTCTGGAGAGGAAACGGCATCTACAAACCCGGATGAGACCAGCTCCCCTGTTGGCTTATGCGCCCAGTGCGGGCGAGGCCTTGGGTGTTTCGCCACTGGGCTGTAAAACCAAACATGGGATTTTACCAAACTGGGTGGGGTTGCGACTTCTTTGGAGGATAGGGACATAATTCAAAATGACCTTAGCAAGTTAGAGAAATGGTCAGAGGTAAACAGGATGAGGTTTAATAAAGAGAAATGCAAAGTGCTCCACTTAGGAAGGAACAATCAGTTCCATACATACAAGATGGGAAGCGACTGTCTAGGAAGGAGCATGGCGGAAAGGGATCTAGGGGTCATAGTGGACCACAAGTTGAATATGAGTCAACAGTGTGATGCTGTTGCAAAAAAAGCAAATATGATTCTAGGTTGTATCAACAGGTGTGTTGTAAGCAAAACTCGTGAAGTCATTCTGCCGCTCTACTCTGCACTAGTTAGGCCTCAGCTGGAGTACTGTGTCCAGTTCTGGGCGCCACATTTCAAGAAAGATGTGGAGAAATTGGAAAGGGTCCAGAGAAGAGCGACAAGAATGATTAAAGGTCTAGAGAACATGACCTATGAAGCCAGGCTTCATGAACTGGGCTTGTTTAGTTTGGAAAAAAGAAGATTAAGGGGGGACATGATAGCGGTTTTCAAATATCTAAAAGGGTGTCACAAGGAGGAAGGAGAAAATTTGTTCCTCTTGGTTTCTGAGGACAGGACAAGGAGTAATGGGCTTAAAGTGCAGCAGGGGAGGTTTAGATTGGACATTAGGAAAAAATTCCTAACTGTCAGGGTGGTCAAATATTGGAATAAATTGCCAAGGGAGGTGGTGGAATCTCCCTCTCTGGAGTTATTTAAGAACAGGTTAGATAGACATCTGTCAGGGATGGTGTAGACGGAGCTTGGTCCTGCCTTGAGGGCGGGGGGCTGGACTCGATGACCTCTCGAGGTCCCTTCCAGTCCTATGATTCTATGATTTTGGTAGTTGTTTCCATGGGGGTGCATGGGGCCTGGCATTCGTGAGAGCTCCCCCTGCCATGTTTACAAAGTTGGGGCATGTCAGAAATATGAGACAGGGATACAATCATAGAAAACGAGAACTGAAAGGAGGTCAACAAGTGGAACCCACTGCCTTCACAGCCAGACTAAAGCACCATCTAGATCAGTTAGAACATAAGAGCAGCCAGACTGGGTCAGACCAAAGGTCCCTCCAGCCCAGTGTCCTGTCTGGCGACAGTGGCCAATGCCAGTTGCCCCAGAGGGAGGGAACAGAACAGGGAGTCTTCACATGATCCCGCCTCTGTCACCCGTTTCCAGACAAACGGAGGCTGGGGACACCATTCCTATCCATCCTTGCTGATAGCTCCTCTTAGACTCCTCTTTTCTAAGCTGAAAAGTCCCAGTCTTTTTAATCTCTCTTCATATGGGACCCGTTCCAAAGGGGAAGGCAGAAAACTCCTAGGCTGTGTCTAGACTGGCAAGTTTTTCCGCAAAAGCAGTTGTTTTTGCGGAAAAACTTGCCAGCTGTCTACACTGGCCACTTGAATTTCCACAAGAACACTGACTTCCTACTGTCTGAAATCAGTGCTTCTTGCGGCAATACTATGCTGCTCCCGTTCGGGCAAAAGTCCCTTTTCCGCAAAGCTTTTGCGCAAAAGGGCCAGTGTAGACAGCTCAGATTTGTTTTGCGCAAAAAAGCCCCGATCGCGAAAATGGTGATCGGGGCTTTTTTGCAGAAAAGTGCATCTAGATTGGCACGGACGCTTTTCCTCAAAAAGTGGTTTTGTGGAAAAGCGTCCGTGCCAATCTAGGCGCTCTTTTCCGCAAATGCTTTTAACGGAAAACTTTTCCGTTAAAGGCATTTGCGGAAAATCATGTCAGTCTAGACGTAGCCCTAGTAATTTTTGTTCTGCTTTTCTGAACCTTTTCCAGTGCCGATATATCTTTTCGTGCTATCCTCAGATGTTCAGGAGGATTGTTTTTCTCCCTCCTCCTTCTAACTCCCTTTTAGGGACTTGACAGCTGCTATCACGTCCCCTTCCGTTTTCTCTTTTCTGGACTAAACATACCCAGTTCTTTCAGTCTTCCCCCACAGGTCATGTTTCTGAAGCCCCACCGCTGCATGCCAGAACCAGGACCGCCCCCTCTCCCAGGAAAGGGACACATCCTGAGGGACAGGGAACAGGCTCCTATGGCATTAGGCTGGGAGCTGCAGATTTTGGTGCTTGGCTCTGACCCCGATATAAGTTTCTGTCCATTGTCAGCTGGGTAGTGACCAAGGCACCTTCAGCCAGGCCCCTGAAAATTCAAATTCAAACAGACTCCGTCTGACACCCCTGAAAGAGTCACTCTTAGAAACCCCTCGTGGGTTTCCCTCTGCTTAGCTTTGGGCACAAATGGGGCTGACACCCAGAGTCAGTGTAACTAGGATAACTGGATGGAGCTCTGCAAACAAAAGAAGAAGTTGCCTCTTGGATCAGAAACTTCCTTTGCTGCCTATGGGCCAGTTCCCAGCGAGCCGAGACTCGTCTCACCCTGAGCTGGCTGAGTATGTGTCATCTCCCTAACAGGCGTGATTTCCACAGTCTTTGTTAATTAGTGAACTCAGTTCTTGGACCCAGGGAATAAAGAGACCCACCTTTCTCTGCAATCATCTAGTTGCCTCCCTCACACAGTTCTGTCCCTACAGCCCCTGCCTGAGGGCCCTGGTTCATGCCTGGAGTTCCTGGCGGCTGCTGCAATAGAAATCATAATCACAGGAGCGTGGGAATGTTTGTAGGAGACAACTTGTTCAAGTTGGGGCAGGTTGGAAAACAGAAACACGATTTCACAAAAAAGAGTCACTTTGCAAATTTGTTACCCCTTGGCTGGCTTGCAGGAAGTTTTTAATATTTTGTCAAAATGTTTAAAGAAAATTAGTGATTATGGTAATTTTAGGGTCTTTTTTTTGCCATGTTATAACACTTACAGCTCATTTCTTCCTCTGCTTATGCCTTCAGCCAAATCCAACCAGACGCTATTCAACACTCCCTAGGAGGTTCACTCTTAGAAACCCTCCCTGGAGTTTCCTCTGCTTAGCTTTGGGTCACAAGTGGGGCTGATGGAGCTACCTGCTATCCTGAGTCAGTGCGATCAGAGCTTGATGGAGTTCTGCTAACAGCAGCAGCAGATGCCCCTTGGATAAAAACCTTCCTTTGATGCCTGATGGGTCACTTCCCAAGGAGCAGAGACACGTATCAAACAAACTATAACATATAATCACAGGAGGGAGGGAAGGTTTGTAAGAGACAGACCGTTATAATTGGGGCTGGCTGGAAAACAGAAAAATGATTTCACCAAGAATTGTAACAGTTCAAATTTGCCGCCCCTTGGTCGGCTTCTAGGCAGTTTTTAGTATTTTGTTGAAATGTTTATAGAAAATTAGTGGTTATGATAATTGTAGGCTATTTTGGTTTTCTTTTTCCATTTTACAACTCTTCCGGCTCACTTTGTTCTTCCCTCCGCCCCCCCATCTCCCTCTTTGGCTATGTTTAGATTGCAGGCTTCTTTTGGGAGAAACTTTTCTGGAAAAGATCTTCTGGAAAAGCTTCTTCCGAAAGAGAGCCTCCACACAGCAAAAGCGCAACAAAAAAGTGATCTGCTTTTTCAAAAGATAGTGTCCACACTGATTGGATGCTCTCTTGGGCTGTGTCCAGACTCAGGGTTTTTTTCGGGAAAAGTAGCCTTTTTCTGAAAAAACTTCACCTGCGTCTAGACTGCAGCCGCGTTCTTTCGAAATTAAATCGAAAGAACGCGGCTTTTCTTTCGACGGCGGTAAACCTCATTTCACGAGGAAGAACGCCTTCTTTCGAAAGTGCTTCTTTCGAAAGAAGGCGTTCTTGAATGTAAATAGGGCTTCTTCGAAAGAGAGCATCCAGACTCACTGGGTGCTTTCTTTCGAAAAAGCGGCTTGCTCTTTCGAAAGTTCCGCGTGCAGTCTAGACGCTCTCTTTCAAAAGAGCCTCTTTCGAAAGAGGCTTGCAGTCTAGACATAGCCTTGCATGTAAGCTGTGATTACTATGGATGGAGAGGCCACCAGAGTACCTCAGAAAAAGGCTTCTTTCTCGTAGAATGAGGATTACCGCCGTCGGAAAAACCCCTCTGTGCTTTCTATCTTCTGTCAAAAGAACTCAATGGCAGTGTGGATGCAAGAATTGCTTTTTCAGAAAAACACTGTAGTGTAGACACGCCCTGTATTGCTTCAGGAAAAGGGAGAGGGAGAAAAACTGGAAAAAATGGGGGATTTTATTTTTTTTTTAAAGGAAAATATAGGAAAACCCCAGTTTGTTGAGGAATATGTTTAATGCTGGGGGTTGTTTGGGTTTTTTTTCCAAATAAAATATTTTCCCTGAAAAGGTTTCAAACAGCTCCAGGTCTCAAACCTCCTCCCAAGCAGCTGGAGAGATGAAAAGGGGTTTCAGTGTCAAGAAGAATGCAGCACACAGGCTCTGATTTATCCTAAAGTTACTCCAGACCTGCTCCTCCTTCCCCAGAGCCAGGCTGCAGCTAGGCGGGTGCATGTGACCTTTGCCTGGCTGAGCAGGAGGATAAGGAGTCGGAGCAGGGACCTGGTACCAGCTCTGCACAGGGCACAGGTGAGACTGTCTCTAGGGTCCGCACCTGCACAAGGACATTGGCCAACAGGGAAGGGCTCAGACCAGAGCTACCGTCACGTCTAAGTGTATGTAGCCTAACACAGAGAAGCTGTGATGCGGGCATGACACATAATGAGCACCAGACGGACATGCATGGAGGTGTCCTTGCGCTGTTCCTTGATTTACTGTGGAGGAAGCTGTAGGCCAAGGCAGGGACTTGCCTACGGTCACACAGAGAATCTGCAGCGGAGCTGGGAACCGAGCGCAGATCTGCCAAGTCCCCGGGCCCTGGTTTAACCTGACGAGTGGGGGGAAGTAGCCTGTTGTGGAGCCATTAGACTGGGCTCTGGAGAGTGTGACTCCGTTCCCAGCTCTGGCATCACGAAGGATATTCCTGTGCCCCCTGTGAGGGGCGGGACCCCCTGCTCATGTCCACGTGACCAAGCCACCTCTCCTGGAGCAAGCGTGGCTACACGGCACAGTGGGACATGTAACAGGGCAGGGCAGAGATGCTGGGATGAGCCGAGGAATGGAAACCTACCTTCTGTGAGGAGACTCAAAGAGCCCTCTTTACGTAAGCAAACATGACTTTGGGCTGCATGAACAGGAGTGTGGTGAGCAAGACACGAGAAGTCATTCTTCCGCTCTGCTCTGTGCTGATTAGGCCTCAGTTGGAGTCTTGTGTCCAGTTCTGGGCACCGCATTTCAAGAAAGATGTGGTGCAATTGGAAAGGGTGCAGAGAAGAGCAACAAACATGATGAAAGGTCTAGAGAACAGGAGCAATAAGGGAAGACTGAAAGAACTGGGCTTGTTTAGTTTAGAAAAAAGACTGAGGGGGGACATCAGAGTGTATTTCAGGTATCTAAAAGGGTGTCACAAGGAGGAGGGAGAAAAACTGTCCTTCTTGGCCTCTGAGGACAGGACAAGCAGCAATGGGCTTAAACTGCAGCCAGGGAGGTTTAGGTTGGACATTAGGAAAAAGTTCCTAACTGTCAGGGTGGTGAAACACTGGAATCAATTGCCCAGGGGGGTTATGGAGTCTCCATCTCTGGAGATATTGAAGAGCAGGTTGGACAGACACCTGTCAGGGATGGTGTAGACGGTGCTTGGTCCTGCCTGAGGGCAGGGGACTGGACTGGATGGCCTCTCGCAGTCTTTTACAGTTCCAGTATTATACCATTTTGTGTAGCCAAGCACAGGCTGGGAGGAGCTGGGATTGCTCTCTATGGATACATCCGAGGGATAAATTCCAATGCTGGCATGAAACCAGTGGGCACAAACTGCCCCTGAACATGTTTAGGGTTGAAACGAGGTGAAGGTTTCCAGCCGCCAGAGGAGGGACGTTCTGGAGCAGCCTCCCAAGGGGAGCAGTGGGGGACAAGGCTGTGGAGGGGAGGGCATGAGGCCCCTTTCCCCGGTGGTGGGGCCCGAGGTGGGCAGGGTGCTGACTTACTACAGAGAATTCTCCCCCAGGTGCCTGCCCGTTGGCTCTTGCGCCCATGCGGCCCCTGACAGGAATGTGTCCCTGGGCCAGATTGGCAGAGCCCGGGGGCTTTTCGCCTCCCTCTGCAGCCTGGGGCACCTGCAGCATCAACAGTATCAGTGGTGGGTTCTCTGTCCCTTGGAGTCTTTACGTTGCTATTGGAAGGCCTGAGGAGCTCAGCCAGGGGTTCGGGGTCTACACGGGGGGTATGTGCGTGTGTGTCTGTGGCGGCCAGGGCAGGAGGTCGGTCTAGGGCCGCATGTACAGTCAGTCTATGCAGGGCAGGGAGCAGTAACAGAGGCAAAGCTGGGATGTGCTGGGTACCAACTTGCCAGCTCAGCCAGGCCTCCACTACCCAGGCTACCACGCCTCTGCTGCTATTTGCATGTGGCTAGCTTGGTCTAGCTCGGTCAGCAGGGAATCACACCCCTAGGCCATTGTGTCGACAAAGGTTCTGTTTACACTGGCACTTGCATTGTTAAAACTTGTCCCTCGGGGGTGTGAACCCCCTCCCCCCCCCCCACAAATGTTTCCACAGCAAAAAGGGCAGGTGCAGACAGTGCTCCATGAGCAAGGAAAGTAAAATGAGTCATGGCTGTTTTTGGGGGGGGAGCGGGGGGAGGAGTATTTTCTGCCTCAGTACTTTCCCATTGTTTTCACTGTGTAAATTTTAAAGCTCTCTCCCCTTTGGAAAGTAGCCCCCCCCCCCCCCCCATTTTCACTTTTTTCTTGGGCTGCTCTGTCCCTGCTCCAAAGCTGCAGACAGTCGGAAAAGTCACCAAGGGGGGAAGAAGGAAAGAGGAGGGGAATGAGGCCAACTGAAAATTCAATTCTTCAAAAATGATTTGCAACCTACGTTTTTAGACACGGCCTGGGCAAGAAAACTGATTTATTTCATTCTCTTCCCAAATTTCCCTCCCCACAGTTGAGACAAGGAGGGGAGGGGGGGTAACGTTTATTGGCCCAACTTCTGTTGGTGAGAGAGACAAGCTCACACAAAGCTCTTCTTCAGGGCTGGGAAATGTACACAGAATCTATTCTACAGACCCGCCTCTGTACAACGACATCACCCAGTGGTGTGAAAATCCACACCCTGGAGCCACACAGTTCTACTGACCTCAGTCTCCTGGCTCGCACAGCGACATGATGAAGGGGGGGCCTCTCTGGGAGGTGTATTAATGACGCGGAAGGGAGAGGTCTCTCCGGCGGGTACAGGAGGGTCTCCGCTTACGTGCCACTGCCCTGGTGTCCCTGTCGGCTGCCCTCAGAGCGCTGCAGCTAAACACAAGCGGGGACGGATGGTTAGCGCGAGCAGTTAACACACCTGGGAACATTTCAGACGACAGGGCCCGTTAACGCTCCTCCAGTCATGGGCAGGGAGCAGAGGGGGCAGGGTTGCCGGCCGGCAGTAAAGTCAGGGCCAGTCCATGAAAAAGAGCCAGAACATTTCCATATCGGTGAAAGTTCACAGAGCTTTGGAGTGGAGCTTTGCCCAGGGCAGCCCCAGAGTCCCAAGGCAGGGGCAGAGAGGGGAACTATCCCGGTGGGGGGCTCCCTCCGACCTGCTGCTGGCTGGTGGGGGCTGCTCTTCTCTGCCTCTGGGTTGAGTGTCAGTAGAATCAGCACAGCAGCAACTTTTGGGGGGTGCACACGCCGCACACACCCCTGCTGAGCTCCCTGCAGCTGGGGGGACGGGACAGCGAGCTGAGCGTAGCAGCCTCCAACAGGCTCCCTGCTGGTAGGTCACAGAGGGGCAAACGCTGCTGGCAGCCCCGGTCCCAGCTGGGTGAGTGGCTGCTGGGCATCCCCTCCCACTGAACGCTGAGTATTGCTCACTTCTGTCCTGACCTCAGAATGTGTCGGCACAAAAGTCGGGTTCTGTCATTTTTTCTACACTGTCCATAACAATCATTCTGAGCACTTGGCAACCCTGGAGGGGGGGAGGGAGGCAGCTGTGGGGGGCTGTTAGGGGGTTACCGATTGCTGTGCTAAGCCCTAATTGCAGGGTCTCTGCTCAGCCCATGGTTTTTAGTGTGTGGCAAAATTACCAAACATAAGCTCCCAGAAGACTGTCCAATAAAAGTATCAACCGACCCTGCCCCTTGTCGCCTTAGTATCTGGGGACCGACTGAGCTCTAACAACACTTTATCCACCCCATACGCACATTACCAAGAGAAAACCCTAATACTTCCTGCACATAGAAAATATTCCCGGCCTAAAATGGACTTTTCCCACCCAAAACCAGACAGTCGGCTTAAAAAGACCATTTTTCAGTGAAATTACGGGAAAATATTGGGATTTGAAAATTCAGCTGGCTCTGCTTAGGGACTGAAAGATCTGCAAGAGCTGGTACATCTGGGCGTGAGAAAGGGGATAAAATTCGGGGCTGGGTGTTCACAGAGACGCAAACGCCCCTTTGGAGGCTGTTTGGATTGTTACACCCGAGTTACAGGAATGTTGCGTCCTCTTCCATTCCCTTAGTACAGTGGTCAACAATGAGTAGATCAGGATCGACTGGTAGATCTTGGAGTCTCTGACAGGGGATCCTGATTGGTTTGGCCAGAAGGCTGTCAAGTGCCGGCACTTCAACTGCCCCTCTACCTAATGCTGCTCATCTCCTGCCGTTTGCCTTGGAGTTGCCTCCCCCGTCCTCGGGAGCCTCCTGCTTGCTGTGCAGGGCAGGGAAGGGAGAGGAGGGTGCTGATGTCGAGGTGCCCCCCTCCCACCTTGTATCCTGTCTCCAGAGCGGGGGGCACAACAGGACGTGGGATGGAGTTTGCTGGCTGCTTTAGGGAGTGGTGCAGGGCCAGGGCCAGGGCAGGGGTGAGTCTGCCTTAGCCCCACTGCACCCCCACCCAGGAGCCACCTGAGGTAAGCGGTGCCCAGTCAGACCCCCACATCCCAAAACCCTACCCCAGTCATGAACCCCCTCCTACACCTCTGCCCTAGCCCCGAGCACCCCTGCATCCAAACACCAACCCAGAGCCTGCACCTAGAACCCCCTCTGGCACCCCAACCGCCTGCCCCAAGCTCAGCTCAGAGCCCCTCTCACACTCCAAATCGCTTGATCCAAGACCAGAGCCTGCACCCCGACCCGCTGCTCCAGCCTGGTGAAAGTGAGGGAGGAGGGGGGACGAAGGGAGGGAGGATGGAGTGAGCAGGGGCAGGGCCTCGGAGAAGGAGCCAGAGTATTTGGGTTTGAAGTAGATCTTGGATTGCACTTCAATTCAAAAAGGGATCTCATGCTTCAAAAGGTTGGAGACCCCTGCCTTAGCCGTTGTACTTCTTCATTCCTCTCCCTCACCCCTTAAGCCAACACCCTGCCCCCGTGAGATCTTTCCGTGACCATCTGGGCCTCCCCAAATCACCCAGCCAACTCCAGAGCTCCTGCCACTGCCCCCTGGACTGGGTGTTGCAGGAGGAGATGCCATGTAGTTCAGGCTGTGTCTACACTGCACCCCGTGTGCGGCGGTGGGGAGGGCGTGTGTAGCAACTACGTGCCACAGTGGAAGGTGTCAGGAGCTACAGGGGTCGGTCAAAGGCTCCAGTCCAGGGATGCAGCAGCAAATGGCTCTGGCAGCTCCCCCCTGCTGGTACCTTTTCCTGCTGCCTTCCCTGAAATAGCCTTTCCTGATTGCAGGAGCTGGAGCAATTGCCACCAGGAAGTCCTGTCTGGTGGCCAGAAAACCTCACAGAGAGCTGCAGAAGGGCTTAGGACTCAGGGCTCCTGCGTTCCAGCAGTAGAATCCCTTGTCCATGTGGAACTGGCCTCTGGGGAGGTCGGCTGGCACCGTCCCAGCTGCAGGGCACCCCTGGGTGCTGCCGGTTGGGGCTCCCCTGCTGGCCAAGTGATCAAAGGTGTTCTCTGACTTGTCAGCTCATTGGGGGTGGGAATTTCACATGCCTCTGAGGTCATGCAGCGACGCAAACACACCACTAGGAAGAGTACTGGGTCAACAGAGCCCTCTATAAATATCACCACAACTCGGGCACTGGGTTCAGTTCCACAAGGGTGGAGGTTGGAAGCGAACACAAAGGTAAGTGCTGGTGGTGGGGGTGCATGTGCAGGGGAGGGGGGATTATTTCATGCTGCATTTGTAGTGGGGAGGTTGGGGGAAAACTGCCCCATGGAGTCCCTGAGCAGTGCTGTACTGATGACAGATAGATGGGAGGGTCTAATGGGAGATACTGGGTTAGATGATCCCGTTGATTTGATCCTGGCAGTGGGGGGGCTGGTGGATTTGCCCTGGCGTGGAAGGGGATGGGTGGATTTGAGCTAGAGAGGGTCTGATTTGCTACAGGAAGGCGGCCAGGATAGACAGACGTGGTTCTGAATGGCAAATTCAGTGGGACAGATTAGCCTGAGAACAGACCAAAGGTCCATCTAGCCCAGTGTCCTGTCTTTTAACAGCGTCAATGCCAGGTGCCCCAGAGGGAGAGAACAGAGCAGGGAATCCTCAAGCGATCCCTCCCCTGTCGCCCATTCCCAGTTCTGCAAACAGAGGCTAGGGACACCATCTCTGCCCATCCTGGCTAAGAGCTGCCAATGGACTTTTCCTCCATGAATTTATCTAGCTCTTTTTGGAACCCTGTGAAAGCTCTGGCCATCACAACATCCTCTGGGAAGGAGTTCCACAGGTTGATTGTGCTCCGCATGAAGAAATACTTCCTTTTGTTTATTTTAAACCTGCTGCCTATTCATTTCATTGGGAGACCCCTAGTTCTTATGTTATGGGAACAAGTAAAATATGTTTTCCTTATTCACTTTCTCTACAACTGTCATGACTTTATAGACCTCTATCATACCCCCCCCCCCTTAGTCTCCTCTTTTCTAAACTGAAAAGTCCCAGTCTTTTTAATCTCTCTTCATACAGCACCTGTTCCAAATCCCTCATCATATTTGTTGCCTTTTTATGAACCTTGTCCAATGCCAAAATACCATTTTTCAGATGAGGCAACCACATATGTATTCAGTATTTAAGAAGTGGGCATACCATGGATTTATACAGAGGCAATAAGATTGTCTTTTCTTATTTGCTATCCCCTTTTTAAAGATTCCTAAATTCTGTTTGCTTTTTTTTTTTTGACTGCTGCTACACACTGAGTGGATGTTTTCAGAGAACTATCCACAATGACTCCAAAATCTCTCTCTTGAGTAGTTGTAGCTAAATTAAAGTCCCCATCATTTTAGATGTATAGTTGGGATTATTTTTTCCAATGTGCATAACTTTGCCTTTATCAACAATACATTTAATTTGCCATTTTGTTCCCCAATCACTTATTCCGGTGAGATCTATTTGAAGCTCTTCAGAGTCTGCTTTGGTCTTAATTATCTGAAGCAGTTTTGTGTCTGCTCCAAATTTTACCGCTTCACTATTTACCCCATTGCTAGATCAGTTATAAATAAATTGAATAGGATTGGTCCCAGTACAGACACTTGCAAGACACCACTAGTTACCTCTCTCCAGTCTGAAAACTGACCATTTATTCCTACTCTTTGTTTTCTGTCTTGTAATCAGTTCATGAGAGGACTTTACCTCCTATGCCATGGCAATTCACTTTACTTAAGAGCCTTCGGTGAGGGATAGCAGAGATTAGAATCTGGACTTCACTCCAAAGAGGTCAGTGGCGTCTAGACTTGCACCAGAGCAATTAGAATCAGAATCCACCCCAAATGCCATTTATGATCATTTATGTCGACCTCCCCAGTAAACCTCATCCCACGAGGCATACCGGAGAGGTCGACAAATGCCTTTGATGTTGACCGCGGAGCATCCAGACTCCTGCACTGAGCCGACAAAGAGCTGATCGGCACAGGGCGGCAGCCATTTTAATTTAAATGAAGCAGTGATTATTTAAATCGCCGCTTCGTTTCCCTTTGCCTACAACCCTAATCTACATGGTTCCGTCGACGGAGCCATGTAGTCTGGACGTGCCCTGAATACCCTGTGTGCAGGAAGGGTACAGTCTTGTGAGGAACTAAGTGTCTTCATAATACTTCTTTTTGCATGGGAAATACAGCTTACTTGTAGAGAGACAGGCGTTGTTGCACAACACATGGGGTAGCCAATCTTGGAGAGTGAGAGAACAATTCCCCTTCTCCTTTCTCCTCTCCATTGTAATGAAAGTTCTCTCCCTCATGTAGGCTGTACATGCCCTGTGTCTGGCTTGCCCATGATGGCTTTTTCAGCACTGGCCTCGCAAGAGGACAACTATAAACAACAGGTCATCATGGGGATGGCGTCACTGGTGTCTCTGTCCAAGTGCCTCGTTCACAATGGGACAGACCCGGACAAGCATGAGAAGATAAAGGGACACTGCAGAGATGCCTTGGGGACAATGAAGGCTGCGGAGAAGGCGTTAGAAGCCCACAGGAGTGCCCTCAGTGACCGAATCGGGGAAGGGCACGTCAAAACAAAAGAGCTGGCAGATGAGCAGAAGCAAAAGGAAATAAAGCTCTGTCAGTTGAAGATCCAAATGAAGAACTGTGAGCAGATGAACGTCTGCATCCAAGACCAGGTAACCGTGGCTCAGAAACACCAGTATGAATTGCTGACACTGCTGAGGAAGGCAAGAAGGGAGGAGAAGTGTTTTAAAGCCCTTTCCAACATCACCCTAGTGCTCCTGCCTATTTGCAATCTCCTAGGTAAGTGCATGCTAAGGCCACACCGTCCCATGGTGCAGCAGGACAGCAGACCCTTGTCATCTGCTGGTAGGACGTCATGCTGGCTAACAGCTCAGAGGCAATCAGAGCACAAGGGTCAGCGTGTCGCATGTGTCCATCCTGTCCCCCTCTCCCCCCGCCGCTTCCATGATGGCCACCACCATGGCAGACGCCCCAGGGGTGAACCAGGCACCTGGAGCCGAGAGCCTGAGCTGCTGCCTCGGGAGCTAGAATCCATATTTCCTAGCTGTGGGGTGCAGGAGACTCGTTCTCTGTGGACTGGGCATGAGGAGAGGGTCACAACACCCACCCACCAGTGGGGGTTCCTGGTGCTGTGGGCCCCAGAGGGAACGCCCAGGCACAGTACCCAGGAAAGCTATTGTCTAGGGCTGGGGTGGGAAGCTGGCGTGTGGGAGGCCTGGATACAAAGGGGTTAACACAAGTCCTGACTGTCCCCAATGGGTGAGCTCAGCTGGAAGGCCCTAGTAGAGACCACAACTCTCATCTCCACCCCTGGTTCTCCCCAGGTTCAACACACGAGGGCCCCCCTGCAAGGTTCCCATCCAAAGCCCATTGGGTTCCTTCTGTTGACTCTGGTGGGCTTTGGAGCCACCCTCAGGCTTCCTGGCAAGGCTCTGGTGTTGTCACTAGTGTCCTCTGGGAGTTCGCTTTGTGCCCCATGGATACATGAAGCATCCAGCCCCCTGACTCACTGCTCAGCCTCCCTTTCCCCTCCAGTAGCCCTGCCCCAGCGATAGTTCACACTGCCCCGGGGCCTCTCCCTGCCCCTCCGCTATCTCTCTGCTTCCCGGCTCTGGTTTGGCCGGCTGCTTCTACCAGCCCTGCAGGGCCCCTCCTCCGGACCACAGCTCTCCTGGACTTCCACCGTGGATCCCCTACCAGCCCCATGGCCTGGGGCAGGGGGATTTCTTCTTGGGGGCAGGGGGTGGCTGCTGCTTCCAGCGTGGTCCCAGGGTGGGAGATTGTCTGGCTCTGGTTGAGGACTGGGGGATGGGGCCTGTCCCAGCTACAGGGTTCCTGCTCCTCTCTGATTCCTGGACAGGGGGACTGGCTGGCTCAGGTGGTGGGAAATCGGACACAAGGCCTGTCTCCTGCAGGGCGTGCCAGCCTTAGGCTTATCGGAGGGATCTCTGCAGCTGCTGTATCCATCCTGCCATTCACCAGCTTCCTTGCTGTGGGCTGTAACAAACTCTTGTTCTCGGTGGACTATGCACCAGGGCAGGCCTAGCCTAGCTAGCTCAGCTGACAGTGCACCAACCTCTTAATCTTAGGATCATGGGGTCAAGCCTTATGCCATTACAATGCTCTTCTTTTCAGCAATCAATTGCCAAGGGAGGCTGTGGAATCTCCATCATTGGAGACATTTAAGAGCAGGTTGAATAAACTGGAATTTCCCAGCTGTGCCATTTCAAGCACCCAGGTGTAGACGGAGCACTAAAGCAAGCCGATTGGCTGCAAAGAGATGTGATGGCAGGTAACGAGATGTAAAAATGAGAAATAGCAGCAAGAAAGAAGATGCAACAAACACTTCATGCAGCAACCCGTGGTCAGTTCAACGCCCAGTTGCTCTCCACAGTTTCACCGGTTGCACTCTCTAGAGCAGAACCCGGCACTTGCGCATCGGCTACTTCCTGGTGCAGCACATCGGGGGGCAGGGCAAGGGGTGCCTGGGGATGTCTCTCTTGCTCTCTCCCCCTTTCTGACAAGTGGATCCAGCTGAGGCTGAGGGGACCTGAACTCTGTAGGGACAGGAAACCAGGCTGGGTCTTTTCCCAGACTCCCTTTCCTGTCAAAAAATGGCCATTTCATGGCTGGTGGGATGATAGGCCAAGCGAGGCAAAACCTTCCCTAACCCAGGCTGAGGCCCCATCTGGCTCTTGTCCCCAAGGCCCTGCTGGGGGCTCAGATTGGGCCTGCAGCCTGGAGGTTGGGGCTCAGGTCAGCCCAGGGCTTAGGCTAGTGGCCAAGGTTCCCAGGTGTTTGACTGGACACCTGCTCAAAAGGGACCCTGGTGGTTCTGCTCAGCAGTGCCGCCTGGGCTATTAAACGCCCAGCAGGCACAGGGCTGGCAGGCTCCCTACCTGGAGCCATGTGGCTGCCCAGTGAGTGAGTGAGTGGGGGGGGGGAGTGAGTGCCAGAAAGAGGGGGGATAAAGTGAGGAAGGGGAGCCTCACAGAAAGGGCAGGGCCTCAGGGAAGCGGCAGGGCAAGGGTGGGCCAAGGGCGCTCAATTTGGTGCATTTAGCAACCCTACAATTCAGGCCAGTTCAAGGGTCAGGAAGTGGCTTGGGGAGGGCTGGCCAGCAGCCCAGGATGGCTGTGGCAGCTGTGGGGAGTGAGCTGGCAGCCTGGGCAGCGGGGGCAGGCCTGAGGCAGAAGGGGTGAGGACTAACCTCCCCCAAAGACGAGGGGGGGGTCACGTTATGGTCCATTGGCCGTGTTTACACCTGCCTGAGGCATCACTCTGAGGAACTGGTTCAGCCTCTGGTAACATATCCAGTGGAATCTTGCACCTTCGCCTACATTGCCACATGAATTGCCCCAGGACAGTACCGGCCTGCGACTCAAACGGATACCTCACAGGGCTTGCACTGATTGTTACACTAGGGTGAGCACAGGGGTGCAGTGTGTCCCGGGGCAGCCTGCAAGCCAGCAGGAGACACTGGTGGGAGCAGCTCACCCTGCCCCTGCCCAGGTTGGCTTTGCTCAGGGGTGGGGGCAGTGGGGTGTGCCCAGAAGGAATCGGCTTTCAACACAGGATCAAACCTGGGGTCTTTGGATGCCTGTGGAGCATGAGGCAAAAAGCCCAGTTCTGTCGACCAGGAGTATAACAGCTGTGACTAGGTTCCTGCCCCCCTCTCATTTGTTTCTATGAGAAGTTTACATGAAAACTTTAAGGCTACGTTTCGACTGGCATGATTTTGCGGAAATACTTTTAATGGAAAAGTTTTTCCGTTAAAAGTGTTTCCGCAAAAGAGCGTCTAGATTGGCAAGGATACTTTTGCGCAAATGCATCTGTGCCAATCTAGACGTGCTTTTGCGCAAGAAAGCGCCGATGACCATTTTAGCCATCGGGCTTTCTTGCGCAAAAAATTAAGGTGCTGTCTACACTGGCCCTCTTGCGCAAGAGGGCTTATCCCTGAGCGAGAGCGTGAAAGTATTTGCGCAAGAAGCACTGATTTTGTACATTACGAAGTCAGTGCTCTTGCACAAATTCAAGTGGCCAGTGTAGACAGTTAGCAAGTTTTTTGCTTTTGCGCAAAATCTTGCCAGTCTAGACACACCCTAAATGTGTTATCAAAATGATCAATTGCTGACAATGGAAAGGTTTCGATTTGGAAAGACTGGACAGGTGCTTCACTGGTGTTGTAGTACATCTGCCTCGTGCACCCGTTCTCCAGTATAGGCCTTGGTCAAACTACATCTCCCATCATCCATCACATGCTTCTCTCTTGATGTGGGGAGATGGTGCACCATGGGAGATGTAGTCTGGTCAAGGAACCTGGTCTGGGGAGAAAAAAAGCTTGTAAGTCAACAAAACTATAAATTCCATCCAGCAACACAAATGCTATTTCTGAGGGTTTTTTGTCTGGTGCATTTGGTTTCTGTTGTTTTATTAACCAAATACAATCAAGTACAATAAAATAGAGCCATCAGAATGTTGGGTAATTTTTTAAAATATTTGCAATCCCCCCATTTTTCTTTTTCCAAATAGTTTCGATGAAATTCCTTCAAGAAGCTCTCCAACTGACCGATACGCAGCCACTTTCCCTCGCAGCTAGCATCGTGACCATCATCTGTCAGGTCTCTATGTGGGTTGCACAGAAAGCCATCCTGGAGCTGCAGAAAGCTATCGACCAGTACCAAGTGAAGGTCTCTGACTATGAAAAGGAACGCTATGTGTGTGACAAAGAGAAGGCAGAAATCGAAGAGAAGATTGGAGACATCATGGCCGGACAGCAGAAAATTAAAGAGGCCAGCGATGAACTAGGAAATTGCTTCAAAGAATGGCAGTTAAAGAAGGACGAGCTGGAAAAAGATGTGCTGATTGTGAGAATGCTGACAGAGAAGGTCGACACACTGGAATCATACATCGATGATCCCTCAGACTATGAATTTGTGGTCACAATTTTGGAGGAGATTAATCAGTTAGTGCTGTCAGCAGTGGGAAAGGGAGGGCCGGGGGGCTTGGGGTTCTCTGATAAAGAAGCAATAAAGAAAATAGCTGAGGAACTAAACCGTGTCACTCAAAAGCTTAAGGAGGGTAAGGGCAGGAATTTTTAGAGCTGCGATAAACCAGGGCTGAAGGGGATGTAGCGTTTCAGTGGGCCTCAGCCTGACCCCACTTACACCAGATCAAAATCCAGCCTTGACCCCACTGCTGTCCTTGGGGTCTCTGTGGATTCGCATTGGGGTAGGCTGCAGATCAAAGGTAGGATTGTGGAAATCTATGTTATGTCTGTGTAAGTGAGCGTATGGCTGGTTTTGGCCACACCTCTGTGTCTGCCTCAAGAAATACCAAACATGATTATGAGCTTAGCGACTGACTTTAATACGAGCAGGGTTTTATATCTTGTCAGGTCCACCCTTCCCCAGTTTTTATGGGTAAACATGTTGAAGCTCAATAGAAATATAGTTGAAGCTTTCTCTGCCTTTAATTGAAGGGAAGGGGCATATTGATTGTTAGCAAAGAAAGTTTTTCTCCCAAGTATTTGTGGACATTTGAGTTAAGTAAGTGGCCTCCAAAACAACTTTGAATAAATCTCTCTTTACCTTGCAATCAACTAGGTTACACTTCTGTGGCTGTCTTGTGATGCCACAATGTGACTGTTTCTCCAGTCATCCACACAGTCTCCAAGAAAAACAGGATCAAAGACTACATGGAAGAAAACATTAAATTATTGCTATTGAGGTTTCCATATGACACAGATTGATACTTTGGTAGAATGATGATAATGATAAGCTCCAATCAGATCTAAAGAGTGAGCTGGACCAAATAGTACATTGGACCAAGCTGAGTAATATAAAAGGAAATAGTTTTACAGAGCATGTGATTAGGCTGTGGAACTCGTTGCCTCAAGAAATTGGTGGGGCCAAGAAGTTAGTAAAATTCAAAATGGGGTAGGAAGTTTATATGAAGAGTAAAAATATCCAGAGTTATCAAAATGAATGATACCAAAAAATGATCACAGTGAGTAGGCCTGTGGCACCTTAGAGACTAACAGAAATAAATATAGAGTGTCATGAGCTTTCAGGGACAAAACCCACTTCCTCAGATGATGAGCTGGAGAGAAATAACAGAAACCAAGTATTTTATAAGAGAAAAACAAAAGGGAATCTGTCAGTTGTAGGACAGGAGCTAATGAGGCTAATTAAGTGGGCTGGAAGTGTCCCATACTTAGCTTTGAGGTGTTAAATGCAGGAAAACTGGCTTTCTAATGCAACATCCAATTAATGTCATTGTTCAAGTCAAGTGAAATAGTGTCAAATGTGATTAAAAATCTTATTAATCTGTATCTATATATATGTTAGAGGTTTGTGTCTGTCTGTGTGTCTGTCTATGAGTGCATTTGATCAAGAACTCCTCCTAAATACTAAGAGCTAGGTGTAGTGTGAACCATAGGTGGGCCTTCGGGTTAAATTTGTGCTCCTGTAGGACAGCCTTGAGGACAGCTAGCAAGAAAATTAAGTGTTCCTTATCAGATGGTCGTCACCAGCCTACACTCCCGTTGCTTGTTAGCTGAGAACTTCGCATGGGATAAATAACGTGACCTCGGCTCTCGGTCCCTTGGGAACATTGAGAATGGCATTGGACCAGCTTGCACACACTCGGTAAACAGTTGGGCTGTGTCTAGACTGGAAAGTTTTTCCGCAAAATCAGATGATTTTGCGGAAAAACTTGCCAGCTGTCTACACTGGCCGCTTGAATTTCCGGAAAAGCACTGACGATCTCATGTAAAATCATCAGTGCTTTTCCGGAAAAACTATGCTGCTCCCGTTCGGGCAAAAGTCTTTTTCTGAAAGACTTTTGCGCAAAAGGGCCAGTGTAGACAGCATAGTACTGTTTTCCGAAAAAAAGCCCCGATTGTGAAAATGGCGATAGGGGTTTTTTTGTGGAAAACCGCATCTAGATTGGCCACGGACGCTTTTCCACAAAAAGTGCTTTTGCGGAAAAGTATCCTGCCAATCTAGACGTGCTTTTCCGAAAATGCTTTTAATGGAAAACTTTTCCGTTAAAAGCATTTCCGGAAAATCATGCCAGTGTAGACATAGCCTTGAAGCATAAGACCTGCTGAGGGATCTGAACCTCAGAAGGTGCCCTGGATCCTCCAGCTAGAGCCACATCCACTGTGGCCTGGTACGAGGTGACCAGAACGGGACTCCCTGCAGACTTGAAGGGGTGTAAGCATTTCCAAGTGCCTGTTACTCACTTAAATGCATTGCTTTGCCAATGCTAATTATTTGGATTAGTTTGTAGTAGCTGTGTATCTGGTAGTACTAAGCCTATACAGGTAGTGATGTAGCAAGATTTGTATTTTGTAGTAGCTGTGTAACCATTTGGCAGTATTAAGTTTGTACTTGTAGTGAGATTAATAAATGTAACTATCTATCCCTAAGCAACTCTATCTTGAAGTGAATCCACACTCCTGTTGGGCCCTGGCCCTGTCACTTGACACTAGGATCACCAAGTTCTGTCTAGACTGCATCCCTCTGTAGGCAGAAGGATGCAGATTAGGCAGGTCGACATTGCAAAGGAGGCAGGGCTTTAAATATCCCATGCCTAATTTGCATAAAAATGGCCACTGCGTTTTGCCGATTCAGTATTTTGTCAGCAAAAAACAGCAGTCTAGAGGAGGATCTGTCGACAAAGAAAGCCTTTTTCAACAGATCCTGTAAACCTCCTTGCAGGAGGCATGAGGAATCCACCGAAAAAAGCTTTCTTTCTCGACAGATCCCCCTCTAGACTGCTGTATTTGCTGACAAAGTGCTGAGTCGGCAAAGCATGGCAGCCATTTTTATGCAAATTAGGCACGGAATATTTAAATCCCTGCCTCATTTGCAATGTCAACATGCCTAATCTGCCTCCCCCCGCTGACAGAGGGATGCAGTTTAGACATACCCCAAATGTGGCATTCAGCTTTCTCTTCTCCTAACTTAAAGCAAGTGTGGGTGTGCTGGGAAAACGGGATGTGCCTGGAATGTGATGGCTGTGCCAGGAAAACGGGAAGTGCTGGGAATGGGACTGTTTTCCAAGACATGGAAAGGGGGGGGGCTGGGCTGTAACTCAAATCATGCTGGACCACAGATCTTGCCGGAGCAGAGAGTGCCAGACAAGAGAGGTTCACCCTGCAGTAGCTTTCCCCCCACCATACAGGTTTGTAAAGAGCTGGAGATCTGCATGAACAGGTGGAAGTGAAAGAGAATTATTCCTGCTTGTTCTTATTTCTCTTTGGCCCGAGACAAGAGTAGAGATGTGCCGGGATGTACATCAGCTCTTCAGAGACATACAGGCAGCTGACGGTAGTTCTACCAAGCAAGGACTTATGGCATTAGCCTCATTACATGAGCAGTATTGAAAAGTTGCTTTTTGTGGTTTCCGATGGAGCACCTGCTATTTATAGACCAAAGGCCGGGTGTGCAGGTTTATTGAAGCACATTGCTCTGCGACACACGCTGCACTTACACTGGGAGTGCAGGAGAGGGCGCCCGCATGCAGACGGTGCGCTACCGATACTGAAATGCTGCTTTGAACATTGCAAGTTTCCCACCTCACCTGGCCCTTTGGAACGACTCCTGTCCAGCTGTTGGCCATGACCGGCCTTCTGACCTGCCAACGGAACTGTGCGGAGAGCTGGCTGATCCTTTGTGTGCTGCAAAGAAGAATGAAAAGGGATGGTCAGGTTTGGAAGCGGCTTCCTGACTCCCGTTTCCTGGAATTGGTAGCTATTTTGCCCTGCTGGTGATCCAGGTGGGCACCGTGCCGAGGGAGGGGAACTGTGCTCCAAGGGGTGTGAAAAAGAAACAGTTCAAGTAACATCCCCTCAACACCTCAGTCTGGCTCTGCCCCTGACTTATGCTGGGTTCGGCCTGTCCTTCCCCTCACAGAGCGTTGGGCAGCTGGCTGCCAGGCCCCGCCTGTGGCTGTCTCGGAGCCAGGGTGGAGCTGCAGCTGATGTTCCTGTGGAAGCAAAAGTCTCCCTTTTGTGGGAAGTGAAACTCTGTAGCTTGGCTAAATTCCTAGTGCATCGGGGGTTTTCTTCTCCTCTCCTCAGCACGCCGGGCTCACGCTCAGCCCTCTGGCGCCTCTCACACACGCTCCATAAGGAAAGGTCACTGACCCGCCACGTCCCAGACCATCCGCAGTGGCTGCCTGGGCTCCCCCCAGCTGGAACAACGACTTATCGGCTCTGCCTACCCGCCCAAACCCGAGCGGTGCCAGCCTGCCCCGCGGCGCGTGCTGAGAGCACAGAACCCAGCGCTCTCCGGTGATGGCACAGGGAGCCCCAGGCGGAGCTGCTCTGTGTGTTTGAACCAGCGTCACCATGCTGAAGTCGGTGGGGGAGGGGGAGTCCCGCAGAGACTTTGCATCCCATCCAGGCAACAGTCACTTGAGGGGGTGGCGTGAACACACTGGACCCTGAGGTTGACTTTGAGGAAACCGGTTGAAGTCAAGGGATACCTCCGTGAAAAATCGGAACAACCATTTAAATTAGCTCCATCTGCAGGTAAAATCCCAGAACACTAGGAAAGGAAGGGAGCTGGGGAGGTCATCAGGTCCGGTCCCCTGCCCTCACAGCAGGACCTAGCATCGGCTAGATCCGTGGTTCCCAACCCGTGGTCCATGGGCAATGTACCCTTGTCGAAAGCCTGCAACTCCTGTAGGCCAGATCCTACTGCCTGATTCTACGGAGCATTCCAGAACAGGGGTTACGATGGAGGGTTATGGAACCTTCTCTTTCCAGAGTTCCACCGACTGGGCTAATCGATCTGCCTTTCCATTTCTGAGGGCCGGCAGATCTAATCTGGAGCGGGCTTGAGCCTCTTCCACAGAAAGTGGCCGTTCTGAGCGAGTGATTTTTAAGGGCAGGTCACGGATGGCCCTCAATGCACATAAAACAGACCTCAGCCTCTTTCACAGGGTATGTCTACACTTACCCCCCTAGTTCGAACCAGGGGGCTAGTGTAGACATACCCACAGAGAGAAAACAGTTGCTTGCCATTTCAGCCAGACCGACCATTCTCTCAATGACCTTAAAACATGCATATTGCTTCAAAGAGATTTTAACTCCAGACTTCAAAGAGAAGCCTCAGAACTGTCATTCATGCTTAAATTTGACACTTTACGTTTGGGCCTTAACAAAGATGCTAATTATCTTACTCATTACAAAGATAGCTTCCCCAATTATCACCCCTAATGTCCTTACCTCACAGACTCTAACCTTCCCCCTCACCCCTCCTCTGTTCTTATATCTGATTTGTCGATTTTATATGTGTTCACTTTTTTTTATTGTATCCTTTGGTACAGGCAGTCCCCGGGTTACATGGATCTGACTTACATTGGATCCCTACTTACAAACGGGGTGAGGCAACCCCTCACTAGCTGCTTCCCCCCAGCAGACCAGGGAGACACAAAGCTAGCCCCTTCCTCCCCCCCCCCCAGCAGACCAGAGAGACGCGAAGCTAGCGCCCCCCCACAGCAGACCAGGGAGACGCAAAGCTAGCCCCTTCCTCCTCCCCCCCCCCAGCAGACCAGGGAGACGCGGAGCGGCTTTTCTCAGCAGACCCCTCAGCTTGAGAATAAAGGACTGAGGGAAGTGAGGTGTGGGAGAATAAAACTGAGCTCTGGAGAAATGTTTGGCTAGAGTTTCCCCTACAATATGTACCAGTTCCGACTTACATACAAATTCAACTTAAGAACAAACCTACAGTAACTATCTTGTACGTAACCCGGGGTCTCCTGTATATATGGTCATGCCAATTTTCTTCCACAAACTGATCTGAGGAAGTGGGTCTGGCCCACGAAAGCTCATCACCTAATAAACCATCTTGTTAGTCTTTAAGTGCTGCATAGTCCTGTGTTTTGTTCCTCCAGGGATGGCTCTCTGGTCGGTGGCCCAGCAGAGGACATAAATCCGTTTGTTTCCCAAGAGGGTGGGAACTCAGGGTGAGGAATGCACACCCATGCAGAGTGTGAAAACAGGCCAATGCTCAGAGGTTTTGAGAGGGGCCAGCACACAGCGCTCCGACACACAAGCCACTGCTGTTAAATTGGGCCGAATGCAGGGTACATGATTTTGCTTCCTCCAAAGGCTTCCTGTTCCCTTAGGAGGCATGGCACAGATTCCCAGTCCGGGGGGTGGCGTGCCTGGGTTGTGGGAGGCAAACGCTGCGGGGGCAGGGCCTGAGGCCCCCAGATGAGGACTGACCCTTGCCCTCGGAGTCTGGATTTCAAATGTGCGATGGTCCCTTCGTGCCGCGCCCGAATCCCTTTGTTCACCCTTTGCACGCAGCCATGCACTTTTGCGTGCAAGTTTCCATGGGCTGGTTGGACGGCAGTCAAGTGCCTTTGGCGTGGAATCAGCGTTTCCATTGGCTGCCGACACAAACGGAGGCCAGGCCCGAGATGAGTAATCTATCTGGGCGTAAGACACGGCCAAAACATTCCTCTGCTAGCTGGGGCCGTGGGAGCACTTCCCGTATCACTTCCTCGTCACCACACGAGACCTCGCTGAAGTGAAATGCAGCATGTTTAAAATGGGCCGTTGTCACCCGCCCTGGGGCAAGTAACCTGTGGAATTCCTGGTCACCGGATCTCAGCCGAGCCGCAGGCTTGTCAACTATCAGATTGAAGACTGGACAGTCACGGGCCCGTATGTGGGGGCAGGGGGGGTGTGAGAAAGGTGCAATTCCCCTCCCCCCACCATGCTCCCTCCCTATAAGTATCGGGGGCTCTGTTAGAGCAGTGGCTCCGGAGCTTGAGCTCAGCCCTCCTTCCTCCCCCCACAGCGGGAAGCGAGTGCTGGCGCTCCAGCCTTACCCTCCCCACACCTGTGAGGTTGGAGTGCCAGCCCCAGCTTCATGCTGGGGGGAAGAGAAAGCTCGGAGCCTCCTGCATGATCCAAATAGCAGGGAAAAAGGGCTTCTTAGGCCCTTCTCCCCCGCCCCTTCTGGCTAGGGGAACAGCAGTGCGTGGGCACGCTGCCTGGAGGCTTTCCCCGCTGCTCCCATTGGCTTGAATGCGGCCAATGGGAGCAGCAGGAAGCCTTACCTCTGAGCAGTGACGGGCATGAAGGCAAGTAAGTGTCCCCCTACCCCTTCATGTTCAGCCCCCTGCAGCCCCAGCCCCCCACTGACACCCTGCACACCCAGCCTGCTCCTTCACCCTCCCTTGCTTTTGTCCCCTCCCCCTTGCCAGACACCCTACTCCCAGCCTGCTCCTGCACCCCCATTCCTCTCACTGGCAGCCCTGTCCCACACACAGAACCCCCCCCCATTTCTGTCCCAACCCCAGAACCTGGGGGATCCACAAAATACCCTAACCCTGCAACCCCATAAAAGTAAATCTGGCCTTTGGTAAGCCCTGAACCTCTGTCCGGGTCCCATATGAGGAGAGCCTAAAGAGACTGGGACTTTCCAGTTTAGAAAAGAGGAGACGGAGGGGGGATATGATAGAGGTCTATAAAATCATGAGTGGGGTGGAGAGGGTGCATAAAGAAAAGTTCTTCATTAGTTCCCATAATCGAAGGACTAGAGGACACCAGATGAAATGAATGGGTAGCAGGTTTAAAACTAATAAAAGAAAGTTCTTCACACAGCGCGTAGTCAACCTGTGGAACTCCTTGCCAGAGGAGGCTGTGAAGGCTAGGAGTATAACAGAGTTTAAAGAGAAGTTAGATAAATTCATGGAGGTTAGGTCCATAAAAGGCTATTAGCCAGGGGATAGAAACGGTGTCCCTGGCCTCTGTTGTCAGAGGCTGGAGATGGATGGCAGGAGACAAACTGCTTGATCATTGTCTTCAGTCCACCCCCCGGGGCACCTGGCGCTGGTCACTGTTGGCAGACAGGCTGCTGGGCTAGATGGACCTTTGGGCTGACCCAGTACGGCCGTTCTTATGTCCTCCCTGACCTTTCTCCTCACCCCTACCCCAGTGGAATTGGGGTGCCAAGGGAGTGAGGTGTCCCAGTTGGGAGCCACATCAGTGAGGGCTGAGGGTTTTTGGAGGAGGTTTTTTGCTTCTCACTTGTGTGGGTCCCAACTGATTTTTCTGTGGGTCAGTAGCCCCCAACCCAAAAAAGATTCCCCTCCGCCATAAAGAAAGACAACAGGGGACCCTTTGGGTTGGACATCCATTCATATGTTATGTATCTAAAATGAAGTTTGATAAAGGAACATGAGAAAGTTGAAGCGCTTGGCTTGGGAAATGATTTCATATTTCCTTTCTCACTGGCGACATGAAACCATTTCCCCCAGCTGCTGCGCTTGCACAACGGCTGGGGTGTCGTGGCTCCATTAACGGCGAGTTTCCATTTGCCACTGGTGCTCAGCGGAAATGTTTGCATTGAGCCCGATGAGCCAAGGGCCAAAACGTTTGAGAGCCCCTGTGTTAGGGGGCCGTGCTGGCCTCGCCGAGCAGGCAGAGGTGGCCGAGGGAGCGGGAGGCCCTGACGGCCGCACCGCCCGCCATGATCCTAGAGGGCCATTTCTATCAAGCTTTCGTGGCGGCGCACGTCCGTGCTGTGTTGTGACCGATCATTTTACCGGTCACTGGGCCCACGCCCACGCTTCCTTCTCCTCTCTCATGCCCCCTCCTGGCAGGGCTGTTTTGAACTCCTCTGTATTGGCCCTCCACGTTTGCAAGAAGGCCCCGCCCCCTACTCCCGAAATTCCCACCTCCCAGCCCGATTCCTATGCACTGGGGGACGATCCTGAAGTGACACCGTTTGGGAGGGATCTCACCCTCCTGCTTCAGCCCCTGACTAAAGGGCGTGGGGGGCGGGCTGCATCCCTCTGTACCCCCCTCTCCCCCCTTTCTCGTCCTGTCTCCAGGACAATCCTTCTCCTGCCCCCTTGCATGCAGCAGAGCCTGGGTGGCCTGTGGGGGCTAAATCCTGCCCGGTCCCCACCCCAGGGCGAGGCAGCAGCATTTGCTGGTCTCTGTGGCTCTTACGCTGGGGGAAATTTGGGGGGAGGACCCTGGGTGCCATCAGGGGGTGGGGTTACTGGCCCCCCAACTCCCACCCCTCTTGTCAGAGATCACCCCTCCTGGGTAGTTAATAGCCCCTCCCCCTGGCCAAGGCTAGAAATGCACAAGGGCCGGTGGAGGGAGGGTCTCCCTGACCCGTCGCTCATCCTGCCCCTTCAGGCTGCTGCCCCTGAGCCCGGGCGCTGAAGGGGGAGATGCCCTGTCCTGGCCTCTGGCTATGAGCCAGGGCTGCCGCGGGAAGGCAGTATGGCCTAGTGGCTATGGCACCAGTCTAATCCCCTCTGGCTATGATCCAGGGCTGCTGCGGGAAGGCAGTATGGCCTAGCGGCTATGGCACCAGTCTAAACCCCTCTGGCTATGACCCAGGGCTGCCGCGGGAAGGCAGTATGGCCCAGCGGCTAGGGCACCGGTCTAAACCCCTCTGGCTATGACCCAGGGCTGCTGAGGGAAGGCAGTATGGCCTAGCGGCTATGGCACCAGTCAAAACCCCTCTGGCTATGACCCAGGGCTGCTGCGGGAAGGCAGTATGGCCAAGCGGCTAGGGCACCAGTCTAAACCCCTCTGGCTACGACCCAGGGCTGCCGTGGGAAGACAGTATGGCCTAGCAGCTAGGACACCGGTCTAAACCCCTCTGGCTATGACCCAGGGCTGCCGCAGGAAGACAGTATGGCCTAGCAGCTAGGACATCAGTCTAAACCCCTCTGGCTATGACCCAGGGCTGCCGCGGGAAGACAGTATGGCCAAGCGGCTAGGACACCAGTCTAAACCCCTCTGGCTATGACCCAGGGCTGCCGCGGGAAGGCAGTATGGCCTAGCAGCTAGGGCACCAGTCTAAACCCCTCTGGCTATGACCCAGGGCTGCCGCGGGAAGGCAGTATGGCCTAGCGGCTAGGACACCAGTCTAAACCCCTCTGGCTATGACCCAGGGCTGCCGCGGGAAGGCAGTATGGCCTAGCAGCTAGGACACCAGTCTAAACCCCTCTGGCTATGACCCAGGGCTGCCGTGGGAAGGCAGTATGGCCTAGCAGCTAGGACACCAGTCTAAACCCCTCTGGCTATGACCCAGGGCTGCCGCGGGAAGGCAGTATGGCCTAGTGGCTAGGACACCAGTCTAAACCCCTCTGGCCAGGACCCAGGGCTGCCGCGGGAAGGCAGTATGGCCCAGCGAGTAGGGCATTACACCAGTGGTTCCCAACTTTTCCGAGGACATGGACCTCTTTGCAATTTATTACTTTTGTAAGGACCCCCACCCCCAACAACATGGCTGTGCCTGCAGCCTGCACGTCCCTCAGCCCACGCGGCTTCCTGAGCGGCATCCCTCAACCCCTGAGCTCAGCTGAGCGGCTCCATGTCAGCTGCCAACAAGTCCCCCAGCCTGCGCTGCTTTCCCAGCCGTGGGAAGTAACGTGGGTTGAAGGGCCTGCTGGCTCAAGAAGCTCCGTGCGGATGCCCTGCAGTACCACCGTGGACCAGGGTCCATGGACCACAGGTTGGGAACCACTGCACCAGTCTAAACCCCTCTGCTAGGACCCAGAGACAAGGGCTGAATTTCTGCCTCTGCCACCGACTCCCTGCATGTCCTTGAGCAAGTCCCTCCTCCACACCGTGGCTCTGGTGCCCATGTGCCGAAAAGGGGTAGAGGCAGGCAGGGAGAGGTGTGACTGAGGCTAGGTGTAGAGGGAAGGCTTCTTCCAGAAGAAGCTTTTCCAGGAGATCTGAAAAAACTTCCGAAAGAGAGCGTCCACACAGCCAATGTGCATTGGAAAAGGGATCTGCTTTTTCGACAGCATCCAGACAGAATGGACGCCCTTTTGCACATCAGCTGTGACTGCTACGGGTGGAGCGGCCACCAGGGCATCTGTGCTTTTTCCTCTCCCCTCTTCTTGCGAAAGAACTCCCTCTTCCCCGTCCACACACGCCTCTTTCCCGAAGGGCTCTTTTGGAAAAAGGCTTCTTCCTCGTAGAGTGAGGTTTACCAATGTTGGAAACCCCCCCTTTGGGCTTTCGATTTTTTTCTCAAAAGAAGGCGATTGCAGTGTGGACAGAAGTGATGGTTTTTCGGAAAAACGGCCGTTTTCCGAAAAAAACTCCACGGTGTAGACATAGCCTGAGAGGGGGCCTTGGGCACCACCCTGGCCAGAGCCCCTGTCTCCTTTGGCCCAGGCAGTCTGAGCCCAGCAGGGGTCACTGCTGCCTTGAGACCCCCACTGTGAGGGAGGGAAAGAGGTGGGGGTTTTCTCCACAGGAGCCTCTGGGCAGTGCACGCCGGGGGGCAGGGCCCAGCTCTTTGGGAGGGGCCCCCACAGCCGCGGTTGAGCAGGGATATTGCTGGGGGGAGGGAGGGGTCTGTGACATGTGACTTGCGGGAAGTCAGGCGAGAGAAGATCAGCAGAGTCTGTTTTCCACGCCGGGCTCTGCCGACCCCCCCGCTCACTGGAACGTGGCCTTCCCAGGCCCGGGCTGTTTCCAAGGGAATGGGCGAGCGGCCCAGACTCCTTCCCGCCCCCTCACAACATGGAAAGCTCTGCTGGGCGAGGGCTGGAAGTGCAGAGCTCAGGGGCCTGGAAAAGGGGAAGCAGTGGGGGCGGGGGGCACTGCCAAGCCTGGGAGAAAACACAAAGTCTCCAAGCAGGAACAGGATTCACTGGGCCCCTGGCCGCTGTTTGCAGTCAGAGCGGAGGAGGCTCCGTGGGGCAGAAATCCCCGGTGGCAGGGCGAGCGCTGGCTGAGGTGTCCGCGTGTCCGGGGAAGGGGCAGGCCTGCTCCCACTAGAGCTGAAATCTGGGAGCAGGCGCCCCCAGAGCCACCACAGAGGCAATGGAGCAGAGAGTGTCCACAGCGGGTGGGGAGGGGCTGCAAAAATGAGCCAGGGGCCTCCCCCACCAGCCCAGGAACGAGGGAGGGGTCTTCTCCCCAGCGCCTCCTTTCTGGGGGTACTTTTATGTGGGAGCAGTGCTGGGCCTCCACTGGCCAAGGACAAGAGGGCGGGGTAGGGGGAGGAGGGGGGAGACTGCAGCCTGGGGGGACTTTCCTGGGAACTTCTGGGGAATGTCAGTTGTATTAGCAGAATTATTTGTTTTACATCAGAACAGCCAGGCTAGGCCAGACCAAAGGTCCATCCAGCCCAGCATCCTGTCTGTCGACAGTGGCCAGTGTCAGCTGCTCCAGAGGGAGTGAACACAACAGGGAATCATCCATGATCCGTCTCCTTTCAGCCATTTCCAGCCCCTGGCAGAGGCGAGGGTCGCCAGCCCTGCCCAGCGTGGTTTACAGCCTTTGCTGGACCTAACCTCCATGAATTTATCTGGCTCTTTTTTCAACCCTGTTAAAGTCCTAGACTTTGCACCGTCCTGTGGCAAGGAGTTCCACAAGTCGGCAGCATGTTCAGTGAACAAATATTTCCTTTGGTTTGTTTTAAACCTGCAGCGGATTAATTTCATTCATGTGTTACTTCCTTGCATATGCAGACACATGCACAAGATACTAAGTTATAACGAACTGGACTCTTGATGGAAGGTCACAACATGTCCTCGGGTCAGTGTTTAGACTCCAGCAGGATCACATGCAAGAAGCAGAACCGGGGGAGAGAAAAGTGGCTGCAGCCTAGGACTATGTCCACACCACCCAGAGTATACACTTCAAAGCAGCAGTGCTGTGGGAAGCCCGGAACCAGTCCCCCGCTGACTCCGTGCTCCCCACAGTGTTGGCACTTTCTGATTTCCAGGTGTAAGAAACTGCTCCAGGGGTTCAGGAAGAAAGCTCTGGCTGGGCACCGTTTAACTGAGACGGCTTCAGGTGCTTGACCAGCAGGATTAAGGCAGCTTACTCCTGCCTGGGCCCTGCACAGATCCTGAAAGCCACTGGCACGTACAGCAGCCTGCCTTAATATCACTGGTGCAGGGGTGGCCCATCCATTAGGCAAACTAGGCAGTCGCCGAGGGTGCCAAGTTAAATGGGGCGCCAAATGGTGGCGCAATATCACCGAGGGGTTTGGAGGTGGGGGCGCTGATTGCATGCTTCGCCAAGGGCGCCAGTTGCTGGCAGCTCATCTAGGGCCACCCCTGTGCTGGTGAAACACCAGAAGCCATCTCAGTTAAATGGTGCCCAGCCAGAACCTGCTTCCCGAACCCCTATCCCAGTCCTGAATGCTCTCTGCACCCAACCTCCTGCCTAGATTACAGCAGCAGATTTCAAAACTGCGCAGGATCAAGATGCTCTATTGAGGCCACTGGTACATGCACTTCAGTGTGGCATTCAGAAGTGTTCGGGTGGGATATCCGAGGACCCGCAGCTAATCGCAGCTGTCGTCTTGCTGCCAAATTGTAGGACCACTTGGCACAAGCATGATACTGGAATTAGAAAAAGTAAGAGACCGTATCATCTATTGAAACCGCAAAGCAGCTCGATGGGTAGTTGGCCTCTTCAGCAGACACCAAGGACCTGCTGCAGTCTTTTCCTAGAATTAGGGAGCTGTGCACCAGGACCAACTCACCTCTGCCTGCGTCAGCGGCCAGGGAAAGATTCTTCCTTGCTGACGGACTCAAATTTTTTCCTAGGAGAGCAAGGCTTGACGGGGATAATTTTGAAAAAAACCTCTATGTTTAAGGTTGAGCAAACGTTTTTGTGATTAATCATTACAATGGAAAAATGCTAAAAATGCACACTGTGAATGTGGACAAAATAAATACGTTTCTGTAATCTGACTCCTGGCTTTAATTTGGTCACTCTGCAGCTTTGTAAATGAAGGCAGTGACTACAGTTACATTCCATCACTGAAGAATGTATAGTATATATGTGTCTATAGTACAAAATATAAAGAGAGTTATATCGTGTTTATATATATATACAGTGTGTGTGTGTGTGTGTGTGTGTGTGTGTGTGTGTGTGTGTGTGTAAAATAATGGTGACCTCGTGGATGGTTAAGCATAGATTTCCAACTTGTGGATGGTTAAGCATAGATTTCCATAGGAGGACTGATTTTTTCTTTTGAATACTTAAGTACAATTAAGATGTGATACATTTATACTTTTACTCAAGTTATTTTCCAGAAGGGGACTTGGACTGTTAGGCTACGTCTAGACTGCAAGCCTCTTTCGAAAGAAGCTTTTCCAAAAGATACTTTCGAAAAAGCTTCTTTCGAAAAAGAGCATCTAGACTGCAATCTCTTCTTTCGAAAAAGAGAGCTGCTTTTTTTGAAAGAGAGCACTCAGGCAGTCCGGATGCTCTCTTTCGAAAAAGCCTTGTTTGCATTCAAGAACACCTTTTTTCGAAAGAGCACTTTCGAAAAAAGGTGTTCTTCCTCGTGAAATAAGGAGTCCCACCGTCGAAAGAAAAGCTGCGTTCTTTCGATTTAATTTCGAAAGAACGTGGCTGTAGTCTAGACACAGGTGAAGTTTTTTCGAAAAAAGGCTACTTTTTTCGAAAAAACCCTGCAGTCTAGACACAGCCTTACTTACTTACATTTGTTTCGAAGCAGCAGGACTTTGACTTAAGTGTCTTGTCCCTGCAGCACTGTGCATGGCGGAGAGTAATTACAGTACAAGATATTACATTTGCAAGGAGCAAAACAATGAAAATGGGTTGCAGAGATGGGCGCGCAATTCAGTGAGTCCCGGGAATAAGACAAGAGAACAGTGAGAAATGGGATGAAACGTCTTGTTGTGTCTTTAGCCCCCTTTTTCCATTTTGAACCTCCTTTAAAATGCAGTAAGCAAAACCATCAAGATAGAGAGGGCAGGGCGAAGGGCAGGGGTGTCTGCAGCCCGACGGAGCATGCTCAGGGCCTCCGAGGTGAATAAATTATAAAAAAAAAACCACGTTTAAGCAAATAACTGATCCTAACCCTGCCTGCTGCCACTTCACCCCCGCACCAAGTCAGTGTTAAGCCACCTCCTCTGTTGAGCCAATTTTCTTCCTTTTAAAACGCTTTTAACATGGACTAAGCAGAAATGTATAGCTAGTGTGGGCGAAGAGAAGGGCACTGGCTTCAACAGAGTTTCTGAGCATGCTCAGTGCCAAAGTAGCACAATCTCGTAGGTAGGAACTCCCTGAGGGGAGTGTCATGTTACTGGATTTTCAAGTGAGCAGACAGGTCATTGTTACACCCACGGGGAGCGTTTGCCCCAAGTTCTGCCCCCCGTGGCCCATGCGTCCCCACCCTGTGCCCGACATTCCCTGTGTCCCTGCGTGATGTCTGTGTGTGCAGCGATGAATACAGGCTCTGTGCTCCGACGAGGAATGTTCCCTGTGGGGGAGGGACCGCTGGGCCTCGACGGCCGATTGTGAGGGAGGGTTGTTCTGTGACTGGCTGTGCCTGGTAGCCCTGCTCCATGGACAATTGTTCTCGGCGTGGCCAGTACATCTGGGAGCCAGCCTGCCAAGCATCCAGTGCCTCACGGCCGCTGGCATGTCAAACACGGACAGATCACTTGATCATGTGACCAGCTATCATTTGAGAGGCACCATGAGGCTGTCTCCAGCCGGTCTGCGACCCTGCTCCTGCTCCCAGATGCAGCCTTGAGAGGGACGGAGAGCCAGGAAGGATTGTCGACCCGTCCTGACGTAGGAGGTACACCAGCGACTTCTAAGCCAGCAGTTTGTAACATCTCTGCTGAGAGCCGGCATCGAGAACTGGGTGATTGGTGCATGTAACGTATTCTCCTTAACAGCCTCACTCCCCACCTTTTCCTTCTTCTCTTAAAAACCTTTCGATTTTAGATTCCGAAGGATCGGCCCTGCGGGCTCTTGTGGGGAAGATCTAAAGGGCAAATTCACCAGGGACTGGGAGGACCCCTTTGGGGTAGGTGGGATTGGGTTCTAGAACCTCTCACCTGTGTGTTGGGCCTGGGGCTGATTGGGGCACAGGGACTATGTCTACACTGGGGACTTCTTGTGCCAGGAATAGGCAAATGAGGCTAAGCGTGGAATATCGCCGAGCCTCATTTGCATACCTAATGAGCCACCATTTTTGGGGAAGAGGCTCTTGCGCCAGAAGGAGTATCTATACTGCCCCTTCTGGCGCAAGAAAACCCCTCTTGTGCAATGCCGTTACGTTCAGGACTAACGGTATTGGGAAAGAGGGGTTTTCTTGCGCAAGAAGGGACAGTGTAGACAGCTCCTTCTGGTGTAAGAGCCTCTTCTGCAAAAATGGCAGCTACGTATGCAAATGAGGCTTGGTGATATTCTGCACTTAGCCTCATTTGCATATTTTGGGCGCAAGAAGCTGCCAGTGTAGACATAGCCAGGGAGCGCTGGGGTACCAGAGGGGTCTAGCTCGTGAGGCTTCCTGCTGGCCAGATTGGCAGCAGGAGCGCTCGGTGGGACTGGCTTGTGGCTTATTGGGAAAGGTCTCCAGTCTGGGGCTGTAAGTTGCCCTGATTTTGGGTAATGGGTCCTGAGCTGATGCCCTCCGCGGAGCTCAGATCCAGCCGGGTCATCACAGAGGGTTACTTCAAGGCAACCAGGAGCAGCTGACCTGTAGCTATCACAGGCCCAGGGAGAGCAGCAGAGAAGGGGCAGAGGCTGCTATAAATCAATTAAGGCCAGCAGATCTCACTTCAGGCTGCCAGAAAGCCTTTTAAAAAGACTTCCCTGCCGAGAGACAGAGAGGGGGAAGAGGCGCTTGGAGTCAGGCAGAGAGGAAATACAGCAGATGAGGAGAGAACTGGAGAAGCTAATAAAGAGAACGGGCAGCAGGGAAGGTGGGGGGATCCAACAGGGGGTTGGATGGGCTTCCCGTCCCCATATAGCCTGAGAGTTCAGCTGGTGGCCTGGTTCATGCTGATGAACACGTTAACCTGTTGAAACCTGAGTAGGACTGGGAAGTGTAGCTGGCTGCCCGCCCTGGGAAAGAAAGCCAACAGGGACTATAAGAACTAGGGGCCACCAAAAGGAAACAATGGGCAGCAGGTTTAAAACAAAAGGATGTTCTGCTTCGCGCCGTCCATCTGTGGAACTCCTTGCCTGAGGAGGTTGTGAAGACTAGGACTAACAGGGCTTGAAAGAGAGCTAGCTAGATACATCCATGGAGGTTAAGTCCATAAAAGGCTGTTAGCTGGGGGGTTGGAGCGGTAAGGAGTGGTGTCCCTAGCCTCTGTGTGTCAGAGGGTGGAGATGGATGTCAGAAGAGAGATCACATGAGGATTCCCTGTTCTGTTCCCTCCCTCTGGGGCACCTGGCGCTGGCCACTGTGGGCAGACAGGACACGGGGCTGGATGGACCCTTGGTCTGACCCAGTCTGCCCTAATGAAGGGACAGGTGGGGATTCCCTGGAATTAACTCTGGACCAGTGGGCGGGAGGTCTCAATATGCTGAAGTAACACTCAGGTGTGTTCTCAACAGAGCCTGGCAGGACCGCTGAGGTTGAACACCACGTTGTCACGGACTCAGGAGGACGCAAGAATGTGAGGCCCTACCAGGTCCTGGGGGCAAAATGGGAGGCGGCCCAAAAGGAAGGGAGGAAGATGCGGGAACTGGGTGTCACTGAAGAGTCGCACAGCCAATGGCCCGGTGCCTGAGCCCAACGGCAGCCTCCAATTCTGAATCAATTTCAGGAAGTTAAATGAGGTGTCCGACTTGGATGCCTGCCTCCACGCTACAAATAAATGAGATGATGGATCGACTGGGAAAGCCTGGATCGGTCCACCCACACGCTGACCAGTGATGGGGCACGAGACGGGTAGGGCTCTGACTAAATACAGAGAATTCTCCCCAAGTGCCCGCCTGTTGGATCTTCTGCCCATGCTCCGGGCGCTGCTGCCCCTGAAAAGAATGTGTCTGGGTCAGATCCGCAGAGTCCCTGGGGGCTTTCCCTCTTCCTCTGCAGCCTGGGGCACGGGTCCCCTGCTGGTGTCAACCGTGGATTCTCGGTCAGTCTTTAAATCGCTATTGGAAGGCCTGGGGGGGTCAGCCAGAGGTTCGGGGTCTATCGCACTGGATGCTTAAAAAGATCATTTTTCAGGGAAATCACGGGAAAATATTGGGGTTTGAAAACTCATCTGGCTTAGGGACAGAGAGATCTCCCTGGGGGTTGGGTTTCCCATGCCTCTGAGGTTGTGCAGTGACACCGCCACGTCGCTAGGAACAGCCCTCTATCACTATCACCGCTGCTCAGCCCCGGGTTCAGTCACAGGGGGAAGAACACAAAGGTAAGTGCTGGTGGCCGGTGGGTATGTGTGTGGGGGGGGGGGGGATTTCAGGCTACATTTGGAGCGGGGAGGTTGGGGGAAAACTGCCCCATGGAGTCCCTGACCAGGGCTGTACTAGAGACACAGATGGGAGGGTCTGATAGGGAGCTACTGGGTTAAGTGATCCCAATGGTTAGAGCTTCGCAGTGTGTGCGGGGGCGGGGGATGGGTGAGCTCATGTATTTGCTCTGGCGAGGCAGGGAATGGCGAGATCTGAGCGAGAGAGGGGCTGATTCGGTACAGGAAGGTGGCCAAGGCAGCTCAGGCAGACGTGGGTCTGAATGGGAAATTCAGTGGGACCTGAGAACAGCCATACTGGGACAAACCAAAGGTCCATCTAGCTCAGTGTCCTGTCTGCGGACAGTGGCCGATGCCAGATGCCCCAGAACATCTGAACGCAAGAGGGAATAATCAAATGATCCTTCCCCTGTTGCCCATTCCCAGCCTCTGACAAGCAGAGATGAGGGACACCCTGTTAAAGCCCTGGTCTTTACAACATCCTCTGGCAAGGAGTTCCACAGGTTGACAGTGTGCTGAGTGAAGAAAAACTTTTTTGTTTTTAAACCTGCTGCCTATTAATTCCATTAGGTGCCCCTTAGTTCTTTTATGATGGGAACAAGTAACATATGTCCTCCTTATTCACTTTCTCCACACCTGCCATGATTTTATAGACCTCTATCACGTCCTCCCTTAGTCTCCTCTTTTCTAAGAGGAAAAAGTCCCAGTCTTTTTAATCTCTCTTCATGAGAGACCGGTTCCCAACCGTGAATAATTTTGTTGCCTTTTTCAAAACATTTTCCAATGATAATAGCTCTTTTTTGAGATGAGGCAACCACGTCTGTACACAGAGAGAGGCAATAAGATATTCTGTCTTATTCTCTAGTCCTTTTCTAATGAGTCCTAACATTGTTTGCTTTTGATATCCGCTGCACACTAAGTGGACGCTTTCAGAGCACTATCCACAATGACTCCAAGCTCTCTCTTGAATAATTGTAGCTAAATTAGTCCCCGTCGTTTTGTATGTACAGTTGGGATGTTTTCCAATGTGCATTACTGTACATTTATCCACGTTCAACTTCATTTGCCATTTTAATTGCCTAGTCACTTAGTCTGCGGAGATCCTTTTGAAGTTCTTCACTGTTTGCTTTGGTCTTAATTACCTAGCGCAGTCTGGTATCCTCTGCAAATGTTGCCACCTCACTGTTTATCCCTTTCTTCAGATCATTTATAACTAAGAAATAGGAAGGGTCCCAGGACAGACCCTTGGGGAACGCCACCAGTTACCTCTCTCCACTAGGAACACTGGCCGTTTAGTCCTAGCCTTTTGTGGCAGGGTGGCTGGCCCCGCGCCCTTCAGCCCAGAGGTCTAGCCCTTTATGAGATCCCCTCTTCATTCAGGATCTGGGAGGAAGGAGTAGGGGGGCCCAGGCCCTCTCTCTCCACAGGGCCCCAACCCAGGGTCCTGTCAGTGGTGGGTGGGTCCCACCACTGGCTCAGTGGGGAGTCCTCCCCGAAACACACCGAGCCCGCCGGGGCTTTTTCTGCTCCCCACCCTGGGTTTCTTCCTACCCCATCCCTCTGGCCGGCAGCGGTCCCACCTGTAGATGCGGGTCTGGTGGTAGAGGTGGTGTCAGCAGGCGCGGCATCGGGGTCAGCAGCAGCTGGTGCAGCAAAAGCCTCTAGGGGGGCCGTATGGCACAGCCGGCGTTGCAGTCGGGTTTGGCCCGGGGATAGTAACAGCGGCGGCAGCTGGTCCGGTGTCTCACGCCAGCTGCAGCAGCCGTGGGTCTAGCGCTCGGCAGTAGCTCCTTCCCCTCCGAAGGTCAGCCCCAACTGAACTGCTCCGCAAGCTTTTATACCTGTAATAGAGATGTAGCTGTGTTATCTGGGCTTGCTGCATAGTCCTGTCTTTTCTACCTGGGCTGCCTTGGGCGCATGCGGGGCAGGGGCGTATTCTACCCAACAGGCGTGCTCCCTCCCCCTTGTTCAGTGTGGGGTTGGCAAGCCCCATCACACCTTCGTTTCCTATCTTCTAACCAGTTCTCAGCCCACAAAAGGACCTTCCCTCTTATCCCACGACCGCCTACTTTACTAAGAGTCTTTGGTGAGAGGTAGCAGAGGTTAGAATCTGAATTTCACTCCAAAGAGGTCAGGGGGGTTGCTCTAGCCTTGCACTGGGGTAATTAAAATCAGAATCCACCCCAGATGCCGTTTAGTCCCATATGGTCACTGGATTTACCGAAGGACCACAGGGATCCGGCTGTGACTTTGACTTGGGTGGAGTGCCACTGATTTACAGCAGGGATTAGTATTCAGAGACCAGGTCTGTCCCTTACCCCCTCCCGAATCACCTCTGTTCTGCATTTCCTGGGCTTCTAGCACACTGAATACCCTGCGTGCAGGAAGGGAACAATCTCAGAAGGGACTAACTGCCTTCACAGTCCTTTTTTTGTGTGGGAAATCGAGCTCACTCACAGAGAGGCCGTCCCTGCTGCATGACGCACGGGATGGGCAGTCTTGCGATGCAGGGCGAGAAAACAGTTCCCCTTCTCCTTCCTCTTCTCCATTGTAAAGACAGTTCTCTCCCTCGTAGGCTGCACACGCCCTGTCTCTGGCTGGCCCACGATGGCACGGGCCTCGCAAGACGACAGCTATGAACGTGAGGTCTCCGTGGGGCTGGCGTCGCTGGTGTCTCTGGCCAAGTGCCTGGCCCACGAGGGGACAGACCCGGACAAGCATGAGAAGATTAAGGGACACTGCAGAGATGCTTTGGGGACAATGAAGGCTGCGGAGAAGGCGTTAGAAGCCCACAGGAGTGCCCTCAGTGACCGAATCGGGGAAGGGCACGTCCAAATGAAAGAGCTGGCAGATGAGCAGAAGCAAAAGGCAACGAAGCTCAGTCAGCTGGAGATCCAAAAGGAGAACTGTGAGCAGACGTACTTTCGCATCCAAGACCAGGTGACCGTGGCTGAGACCCACCTGCAGGAGCTGACGACACTGCTGAGGAAGGCGAGAAGGGAGGAGAAGTGTTTTAAAGCCCTTTCCAACATCACCCTGGTGCTCCTGCCTCTTTACAGTCTCCTAGGTAAGTGCACGCTAGGGCCGCTCCGTCCCGGGTTGCTTCAGGGCAGAGACCCTGGTAGGGCGCCATGTTGGCTAACAGCTCAGAGGCAAGCAGAGCACAAGGGTCAGTGTATCGCGTGTGCCCCCCTCTGCCACTTCCGTGATGGCTCCCTGTGGTAGATGCCCCAGGGGTGAACCAGGCACCTGGAGCCGAGAGCCTGAGCAGCTGCCGTGGGAGCTAGAACCCGTATTTCCTAGCTGTGGGGTGCAGGAGACTCATTCTCTGTGGACTGGGCATGGGAGAAGGGGGGGCTGCACGTCACCCACTGACCAGTGGGGGTTCATGGTGCCATGGACCCAAAAGGGAACAGCCAGGCACAGCAGCCAGGAAAGCTTTTGTCTAGGGCTGGGGTGGGAAGCCGGCGTGTGGGAGGGCTGGGTACAAAGGGGTTAACACGGGTCCTGACTTCCCCCAAAGGGTGGGGGAGACCCTAGTGGAGGCCACAACTCTCATCTCCACCCCTGGTTCTCCCCAGGTTCAACACACGAGGGCCCCCCTGGAAGGTCCCGATCCAAAGCCCATTGGGGTCCTTCTGTTAACTCCGGTGGGCTTTGGAGCCGCCCTCAGGCGTCCTGGCGAGGGGCGGGGGCTGGGGCTGGTGTCGTCACTAGTCTCCTCTGAGATCTCTCTTTGTGCCCCCCGACTCGCCGCTCAGCCTCCCTCTCCCCTCCAGCATCCCTGCCCTGGCGATAGAGCACACGAGGGATGTCAAATGTTGGTTAATCTCATTTCTTATTGGTTAGTCGACTATTCTATAGCCCCCCCCCTCCTCCCCTGGGGATGGGGCCAGCTGCCGGCTCCCAAAGAGCCCCCTGACACTCCATGTTTCTGGGAAGCTGGACACGAGGCCTGTCTCCTGCAGGACGTGCCAGCCCGACCCAGTCTTGGGCTATCTCAGAGGGATCTCTGCTGCTCGGGGTGGGGAAAAGGGCTTATGTGGGGTGGATCTGGCCCCACAAGCGGGTGGATCAGGCCCACGGATGCCCTGCCACTCCCCAGCCCCACACCATTTAGGGCCTGGGGGTGGGGAAAATGCACAAAGTTTCCTCCGCAGTCCCCCGCCCTGCCAGGAGCGCGCAGTTATTAGAAGCACCATGCGCTCCTGGCAGGGCGGGAGAAGTCACGCACTCCCCTGCCCCCAAGCCCTGATTGGTCTGGGGGCAGAAGGGAGAGCTTAGGGGGAACCTCCGGGGAGACTTCACCCACTCCCCCACCCCCAGACCAATCACGGTTTTGTGATCATGATGATTAGCCAGCAGCCTGGGGACTAAGGGGTTAACTGTGTCCCTTAATTAGCCAGGTGGAGTGGTCAATAGGAATGTGGGTCTGAATTTCAAACTGGGGCAAAGGAATTTTTGGCTTTTCCCTCCTTTGTCTCTGGCAGTTTTCTCTCCAGCTACTGAGGGGGACAGACACTGTGTCTCCCTGCAAGGAAAGACTATTCACCTTCTGGAAGTAGGGCAACATTTAGATAAATCCGTTTATGGTTTGGGTACGGGATCTGCTGTCTGTGCACTTTTGAAAAGATGTTTTGGCTTTTCTTTGTAACTAGTTCTAGGCCCATGAGGTTTCTCCATAAGTATATTATTGGTTACTTTTCCATCCAGCCATTATGCTTCCCACAGGAATATTGTGGTAATAATACAAGTTTTCTCTTTCCTTTTTATTAACCTGGTACTGGTTACTTGTGTCCTGGGGAGTTTTTACTTTCGGGGTGAGATTTCCCCAAATGGTCTCTCCCCTTGTTTCTTTAGTAATTTGGGTGGTGGCGGTGGAGTTTATAATCCTAGATTTTAGGAATAAAAGATTTTTGGAGGGAAGTTTATACCAAAGCCTGGTAGATAAGGCTTGAGAGTACATTTGCTGGCCCCCATTTCTGCATTTATTATGCCAGAGTGGGGAAGGAGCCATGACATGGTGGCAGAAATAGGATTATGTTGAAACCCAGAAATTTTAAAAGGACACAGGTGTTTCTCTTTAGTTTCAAGCTTTGCTGGCTTTTCCTCTTGGTTGTTTTTTTTTTTTTTTTTTGCTCTGTGCTGCCTCAGGGAGGGACAGACAGAAAGTTAAGCTTGCAGGTGGGTTTTTTTTTCTTCCTCTTGTTTTTTCTTTTGTTTTCTGGGCTGCCTCAGGGAGGGACAGACAGAAAGTTAAGCTTGCAGGTGGGGTTTTTTTCTTCCTCTTGTTTTTTCTTTTGTTTTCTGGGCTGCCTCTGGGAGGAGCAGACAGAAGGTTAAGCTTAACCAGATGCAGACCATCCCAAACAGGTTTTTTTTTTTGTAGCTTTCTGGACAACTGGATAGCTAGGCTAGCTAAGACATGATATCCAGCTCTAGGACAGATTCATTCCCCAAGGAGAGGGCAGAAGCCATGTATAGAAGTGCTGCTCTTCCCTCACAATGCCGTCTATGTGGGAAGCTGCCTGTAAGGCAGCTGGCAGACCTCTAACTCAGAAAGAGGAGGAGTTTCTCCTACGGATGGAGGCGAAGCGTACCCGACGTGAGGCCGAGGATAAGAATGCCGAACAAGAACATCTGGCCAGGCTAGCTACAATAGAAGCTGAGGAGGAGCGTGAGGAACTAGAACACCTGGTGAGGCTAGCAGCGGCACAGGCAAGAATAGCAGCAATAAAGGCAGAGACCAGGCGACTGGAAGTGGAAACACAGGCAGAGAGAGCAGAAACAAGGGCAGAGAGGAGGCGCATGGGAGCAGAAGCACCAACTGAGCACCCTGCTCCTGCGAATGTTGTGGTCACTGTTCCACATCCCAAGAAACTCCAGATCCAGAGAATGGAAGAGGAACAGAGACTGTGTTCTCCTAGGAGTTCAGTGTACGACCATGTGGGGATGGGGTGTGATTATAGCAGGGCTAATGTGTAATCCGGCTGATACCTTAACCCAGCCCCAAAACATGCACGAGGCTTTATGAAGGGGGTGAGTGTGAATCTGGGAAGTTGTCTGTGGCTATGGGGAGCAAGGTAAAAGTTTCTCGAAGTGTTTGCCTGAGCGAGGTGGCAGTGTGTCTATGCCGGAGAGCTGTGTGTCGGTCAGTGAGGTCTGCCTAGCGCCTCAGAGGGGAGGCTGGAGTCACACGCACGGCAGGGAGAGCTCAGCTAGGAGGGGAGTGTCTCTCGGGAACAGTCTGGAGGGGCTGGCCAGAGTCAAGTTTTAGCTGAGGGAAAAGACCAAATTCTGGAGGGTGAGGAGTTGTTGGCTGGGGAGGTTGTAAAACCGAACCTGCATAAGCTGAAGGTGATTTACTTGAGAGAGCGCAGTGCAAGCAACCTGTGTGCTGCTGCGGAGGGTGGTATGCCTGCAGGGGAAGGGTTTCTTCCCGGTTCTTTGTCTGCAGGAGGTGCTGGTCTGCCTGGAATGGCTGAGGAGAGTGCTGTGGGTCCAGATTTAGTTCTGGGGACAGTTGAAACCCAGGAAGCAGGGGACCCTGGTTTTCCAAACTGGGACAAAGGAATTTTTGGCTTTTCCCTCCTTTGTCTCTGGCAGTTTTCTCTCCAGCTATTGAGGGGGACAGACACTGTGTCTCCATCCAAGGAAAGACTCATTCTTCACCTTCTGGAAGTGCCCCTTCCACATCTCAGCTCCAGCTCAGAGCCCTTAACAGTGGTGAAACAATGTGAAGATCCGCGCCAGAATTGTTGGGGGAAAAAAAAGGAAAGCCCCCAAGAATTGTCAAGCAAAAAAAAAAAGGAGGCTACCCCTTTAAGAAACAAGCTTAGGCTTTTTGGCCATATCAGGAGTTCCCACTGACAGCTGCCATCTTGGGCACCATTTTGAATCACCACCCTGGTGAGCATAGGGAATCTGGTGGCCAGAGGTCAGGGGCTGTTTAGGGGGAAGTGCAGAAGTGGCTGCGTGAGCCGCACTTTTGGGCAAGAAGAGCTGCATGTGGCTTGTGAGCCATTGGTTGGCCACTCCTGGTCTCTAAGGTACCACAGGATGTCTCATTGTTTATGCAGATTCAGACTAACACAGCGACCCCTCTGATACTTGTCAAAATGTTGGGTAATTTTTTTTTAAACGTTTGTTTAACCAATCCCTCCCATTTTTCTTTTTCTAAACAGTTTCGATGAAATTCTTCCAAGAAGCCCTCCAAGTGACCGATACGCAGCCACTTTTCCTCTCAGCTAGCATCGTGACCATCATCTGTCAGGTCTCTATGTGGGTTGCACAGAAAGCCGGCCTGGAGCTGCAAAAAGCCATCGACCAGTACCAAGTGCAGGTCTCTGACTACAGAAAGGAGGGCTATGCATGCGACAAAGAGAAGGCAGAAATCAAGGAGAAGATTGAAGTCATCACAGCCGGACAGGAGAAAATTAAAGAGGCCAGCGATGAACTGGGAAAGCTTTTAAAAGTGCTGCAGGAAAAGACGCTTGAGATGGAAAAACACAAGCTGTTTGTGAGAAAGCTGACAGAGAAGGTCGATACGCTAGAAACATACATTGATGATCCCTCAGACTATGATTTTGCCACCATAGTTTTGGAGGAGATTAATCAGTTAGTGCTGTCAGAGGTGGGGAAGGGAGGACAGGGGAGCTTGGGGTTCACTGATAAAGAAGCAATAAAGAAAATGGCTGAGGAACTAAACCATGTGGCTCAAAAGCTTAAGGAGGGTAAGGGCAGGAATTTTTAGAGCTGAGCTAAGCTATGGACATACCATGTCAGTGGACCTGAGCCTGACCCCATTTACTGCAGGGTTGCTGAGATCAGAATCCAACTTTGACTTCACTGCTGCCTCTGGGGTCTCTGTGGATTCGCACTGGGGTAGGCTGCAGATCACAGGTGGATGGCGGAAATCTATGTTATGTCTGTGTAAGTGAGTGTAAAGCTGGTTTTGGCCACACCTCTGAGTCTGCCTCAAGAAATACAAAACACTAGATGAAATTTCGATTTAATGGAAATCAACGGGAGCTTAGCAACTAACTTCCATACGAGCAAGGTTTTATACCTTCCCATGTCAGGCCTACCCCAGTTTTTATAGGTAATCATGTTGCAGCTCAATAGAAATATAGCTGAAGCATTTTCTTCTTTTAATTGAGGGGAAGAGGCATACTGATCTTTAGCAAAGAAAGTTTTTCTCCCAAGTATTTCTGGACATTTGAGTTAAATGGTTCCCAAAACAACTTTGAATAAATCTCTCTTTACCTTGCAATCAACCAGGTTACACATCTGGGGTTGTCTTTCAATGCCACAATGTTATAGTTTCTCCAGTCAACCATATAGTCTCCAAGGAAAATACAATCAATATTACCTGGAAGAAAAAATTAAATCATTGCAACAAATGAATACACGAGCAGAATGATGATAATGTTAAGCTAAAATCAGGTCTAAAAAGTGATCTAGACGAAATAGTACATTGGGCAAATCTGAGTAATAGAAAAGGAAATAGTTTAACAGAACATGTGATTAGGCTGTGGAACTCAGTGCCACAGGAAATTGATGGGGCCAAGAAGTTAGTAAAATTGAAAACGGGGTAGGAAGTTTATATAAAGAGTAAAAATATCCAGTTATCAAAATTAATGATATCAAAAAATAACAGTGAATAGTCCTGTGGCATCTTATAGACTAATAGAAATATAGAGAGTGTCATGAGCTTTCAGAGACAAAACCCACTTCCTCAGCTGATGAACTGGAGAGGAATAACAGAAACGAAGTATTTTATAAGAGACAAACAAAGGGTACCTGTCAATTGTAGGACAGGAGCTAATGAGGCTGATTAAGTGGGTTGGAAGGGTCGGATACTTAGCATTTGATGTAAAAATGAGGTGTTAAATGCAGCAAAGGCTGGCTCTCTAATGTGACAACCAGTTAATCTCATTGTTCAGGTCAAGGGAAACTGTCACATTTGGTTAAAAATCTTATTAAAACTGTACCTATATATATTAGAGGTTTGCATCCATGTGTGTGTGTGTCTGTCTGTGAGTCCATTTGATCAAGAAAGAATAAATGTTAAGAGCTAGGATCACCAAATGTGGTTTTCAGGTTTCTCTTCTCCTAACTTAAAGCAAGTCCGGGTGTGCCAGGAAAATGGGATGTGTCTGGAATGTGATGGCTGTGCCAGGAAAAAGAGGAAGTGCTAGGAAAGGAACTGTTTTCCGTAGCATGGAAAGGGAGGGGCTGGGCTGTTTGGAGGGACACTATGCTCACAGTGGCCACTGGAGGCAGCGAGGCTGCAGGGGAGAGCTATCCTGCAACGTGGCCACTGGGAGTAAACGTACCACCAAGCAAGTGACCAGCCGGGCTGGGCTCTGCTATCTTGCCTCTCAGCACATTGGGCAAATAGCCTCCGTCTCCCCCACCCCAAACCCTTCTCTCTCTCCTGACCCTTGGCTGCAGCAGGGGGAAAGGCAGCTGGGGAAGGGATTAGACGGAGAAAAAAGATCCCTGGCAGTTGGAGGTGGAGAGAAAAAAGGCTCTTGGTGGCTGGAGGGGGGCAGGGTGAGAGGAACGGCCTTGTAAGGCCCAGGGGGATTTAAATAGCTGAGGAGAGTTGGCAGTTTTTCAAAGGGACATTGTTAAGGACCCAAAAGCAAGCTATTCCGCTGCGTCAGAAAGACAGAAAATCTGGCAAAAGAGGCCTTAGCTTAAACACGAGATCTTGCATGATCTAAAAATAAAAAAGGAGTCATATAAAAATGGAAAGTAGGACAAATAACAAAGGCTGAATAAAGGCAAACAACACAGGAATGCAGGGGCAAGATTAGAAAGCCAAAGGCACAAAATGAGCTCAAACTAGCTACAGGAATAAAGGGAAACAAGAAGACTTTCTATAAATACATTAGAAGCAACAGGCAGACCATAGACAGGGTAGGCCCACTGGTCGGTGAGGAGGGAGAAGCAGTAACAGGAAACTTGGAAATGGCAGAGATGCTCAATGACTTCTTTGTTTCGGTCTTCGCCGAGAACTCTGAAGGAATGCCTAACGTAGGGAATGCCAGTGGGAAGGGGATAGGATTAGAAGATAAAATAAAAAAAGAACAAGTTAAAAATCACCTAGAAAAGTTAGATGCCTGCAAGTCACCAGGCCTGAAGAAATGCATCCTAGAATACTCAAGGAGCTGATAGAGGAGGTATCTGAGCCTCTAGCTATCATCTTTGGAAAATCATGGGAGACGAGAGAGATTCCAGAAGACTGGAAAAGGGCAAATATAGTGCCCATTTATAAAAAGGGAACTAAGAACAACCCAGGAAACTACAGTTAGTTTAACTTCTGTGCCAGGGAAGATAATGGAGCAAGTAATTAAGGAAATCATCTGTAAACACTTGGAAGGTGTCAAGGTGATAGGGAACAGCCAGCATGGATTTGTAAAGAACAAATCATGTCAAACCAATCTGTTAGCTTTCTTTGATAGGATAACAAGTCTTGTGGATAAGGGAGAAGTGGTGGATGTGGTATTCCTAGACTTTAGTAAGGCATTTGATATGGTCTCGCATGATATTCTTATCAATAAACAACTTAGATGGGGCTATTATAAGATGAGTGCATGACTGGCTGGATAACCATACTCAGAGAGTATCAGAGGGGTAGCTGTGTTAGTCTTAATCTGCAAAAGCGGTGAGGAGTCCTGTGGCACCTTTAGACTAACAGAAGTTTTGGAGCGTAACCTTTCGTGGGCTAAGACCCACTTCGTCAGATGCATGTCTCAGAGAGTAGTTATTAATGGGTCACAATCCTGCTGGAAAGGGATAACAAGTGGGGTTCCACAGGGGTCTGCTTTGGGACCAGCTCTCTTCAATATCTTCATCAACGATTTAGATATTGGTATAGAAAGTATGCTTATTAAGTTTGCAGATGATACTAAGCTGGGAGGAGTTGCAACTAATCTGAAGGATAGGGTCATAATTCAAAATGATCTGGACAAATTGGAGAAATGGTCTGAGGTAAACAGGATGAAGTTTAATAAAGACAAATGCAAGGTGCTCCACTTAGCAAGGAACAATCAGTTTCATACATACAGAATGGGAAGTAACTGTCTAGGAAGGAGTACAGCAGAAAGGGATCTAGGGGTTCTAGTGGACCACAAGCTGAATATGAGTCAGCAGTGTGATGCTTTGCAAAGAAAGCAAACATGATTCTGGGATGTATTAACAGGTGTGTTGTGAGCAAGACACAAGAAGTCATTCTTCCGCTCTACTCTGCACTAATTAGGCCTCAGTTGGAGTATGATGTTCAATTCTGGGCACCACATTTCAAGAAGGACGTGGAGAAATTGGAGAGGGTCCAGAGAAGAGCAACAAGAATGATGAAAGGTCTCGAGAACATGAGCTATGAGGGAAGGCTGAAAGAACTGGGTTTGTTTAGTTTAGAAAAGAGAAGATTGAGGGGGGACATGAGAGCAGTTTTCATGGTGTCATAAAAGGGTGTCATAAGGAGGAGGGAGAAAACTTGTTCATCTTGACCTCTGAGGATAGAACAAGAAGCAATGGGCTTAAACTGCAGCAAGAGAGGTTTAGGCTGGACATTAGGAAAATGTTCCTAGCTGTCAGGGTGGTCAAACACTGGAATAAATTGCCCAGGGAGGTTGTGGAATCCCCATCTCTGGAGATATTGAAGAGCAGGTTAGAGAAATGTCTCTCAGGGATGGTCTAGACAGTGCTTGGTCCTGCCATGAGGGCAGGGGACTGGACTCGATGACCTCTCGAGGTCCCTTCCAGTCCTAGTATTCTATGATTCTATGAAATATCCTGTGCTTAATCTGAATAAAAATGGCCACCGCTTTTTGCTGACTCTGCACTCTGTCGGCAAAAAGCGGCTGTCAAGACGGGGATCCGGTGACAAAGCCTTTGCCGACCGATCCCTTATGGCCTCCCCACCCACTGTGAATCCATAACGAAGGGTCTTGAATCAGCCTCATTGCAAAAAGGGGGTCTAAGAAGATCCTGCTGCTTCGCTTAGCTTAGAGAAGAGATCGCCAGCTGGGAAGGGACCAGGGAGGGTTGGAGCAATTGGCATGGGGGAGGAGAGTGGGGAATGGAAAGGTGTTTTGGGGGAAGAGAAACAGTTTATGAGGGACAAACCCAGCATTCCCCCAGTGGAAGAGAAGGAACCAGACTCCCTGACTGTTCCTGACAGAGACACAAGAAACCTGGACCCAGAGTGCCCTGAAATAGAAGCAGAACTAGGGGGTGCTGTGCACACCCCTAACAGTGTCCTGAGGCCAAACGGTGTCACCTGACCCACCAGCGGGGAGAGGTCTCCGGGGGTTCTGCCCTGACCCCTCCTGAGCCGTTAGCTTCCCAGGCAGCGGATCTCTGGGTTTGTACGTCCCCTGACGTAACTTGGCCCTCCCCCACCCGTGGTTCTGTAACAAGAGCGGGCAACAAGAGCCCTTCCCAATGGCCCGGGACTGAAATTTGGGGGAATAAAGGGTTAATGCCACCTGCCTACCCCCTGCAAAGACTCCTAGCTCATCCCCTGCCAAGCCACTGGCCACCCCCCAGCCAGGGAGGGGAGCAGGGAGCAGAGCTTTGGGCTGCTGTTTTGCTGGCTGGGGTCTCCCTAGTGCTGGGCATGTTGCTGCAAACAGAGCACCAGTGACTGCAACGTGCTGCCTAATGGTTAGAGCCGGAGACACAGCATTGGGACTCCTCCCCCGGGATGGGAGTGTGGGCTAGTGGTTAGAACGGCAGGGAGGCTGCCTGGGTTTTATCCCCGGCCCCAGTAGGGGAGTGGGGTTCACTAGGTTAGAACAGGGGGGTCTGGGTGATTTCCCAACTCGGAGAGGAAGTGAGGTCTAGTGGTCAGTGCAGGGTGGGGCTGGAGACCAGCCCTGGCTCCCTGGTGCTCTGCGTGGGGGGTGTCTGGGCTGCTGTGGGTTTGCAGAGCGATTCGTTGCTCTGTGGGGCGCAATCAATAACACAAGGGGGACAGAAAGGAGCCCAGGCCTCCGGCGTGTCCTTGTAAAGCAGCCGGGTCCAACATGGGCCACGGCCCCGCCTGCGAACACCAACAGGCCAGGCCCTCTGGGAGCTGGGAGGCTGCTCCTGCCAGCCTGGCACACACTGGCCACCGCCTGGTCTCTGCTGCCTGAGGCTGGGGCGCCCCCCGGTGGCCTCGGCTGGTCACTGCAGATGCACTTGCATTGAGGGTCCAATCTCATCTCGGCCGGGCCGTTCACTGCTCCCTTCAACCTGGTCTCCGAGGGGAATCTTGCCCTGGGAAAGCTGCTTCTGGACTCTGCACCAGCCCCTACATCTGCTGCTTTCTATACCTGGGTACCAGTGCAATAGCTCCCCCCCTCCCCAGCCTGCCCTTCTGCTCCTTTCTATACCTGGGTACCAGTGCAATAGCTCCCCCCCCCCCCCCCAGCCTGCCCTTCTGCTCCTTTCTATACCTGGGTACCAGTGCAATAGCTCCCCCCCTCCCCCCAGCCTGCCCTTCTGCTCCTTTCTATACCTGGGTACCAGTGCAATAGCTCCCCCCCCCCCCCCAGCCTGCCCTTCTGCTCCTTTCTATACCTGGGTACCAGTGCAATAGCTCCCCCCCTCCCCCCAGCCTGCCCTTCTGCTCCTTTCTATACCTGGGTACCAGTGCAATAGCTCCCCCCCCCCCAGCCTGCCCTTCTGCTCCTTTCTATACCTGGGTACCAGTGCAATAGCTCCCCCCCCCCCCCCAGCCTGCCCTTCTGCTCCTTTCTATACCTGGGTACCAGTGCAATAGCTCCCCCCCCCCCCCAGCCTGCCCTTCTGCTCCTTTCTATACCTGGGTACCAGTGCAATAGCTCCCCCCCCCCCCAGCCTGCCCTTCTGCTCCTTTCTATACCTGGGTACCAGTGCAATAGCTCCCCCCCCCCCCCAGCCTGCCCTTCTGCTCCTTTCTATACCTGGGTACCAGTGCAATAGCTCCCCCCCCCCCAGCCTGCCCTTCTGCTCCTTTCTATACCTGGGTACCAGTGCAATAGCTCCCCCCCCCCCCAGCCTGCCCTTCTGCTCCTTTCTATACCTGGGTACCAGTGCAATAGCTCCTCCCCCCCCCCCCAGACCCTCCCAGCCTACATCTGCTCCTTTCTATACCTGGGTACCAGCTCAATAGCCCCCTCCACCCCCAACTTTCCCAGCCCCCATATCTGCTCATTTCTATACATGGGCACCAGTTCAATAGCCCCTGCCCCCGACCTTCCCAGCCCCCCACATCACACCCTGAAGGGCTCTGAGGCGAGACTGGCGCTGGAGCCATTGGAAGGCCAACGTGGGTTTCCCTGCTGGGGCCGGGGCTGAGCTGGCACCGGGGACAAGTCCCCCAAGAGGCAGGACAGGAGGCTGCTCAGACAGCCCATTGAAACCCAGCATCCCTGGGATACCTTAAGGGTCAGCCCTGGCTCTGAGCAGGGATCGCCCTCAAACCCCCTCCCCCAGCCTCCTGCCCTGATCCCTGCTGCACAGCCCCTCCCTGGTGCCAGCATGGGCCAGTGGGCTCAGCACTAGCTATGGGAGGGGGCCCCTGCTGAGCCCCCACCGGCCTCCATGAAGCAGGGAGGCGCCGTGCGTCCCAGGAGACCCCGCAGTGGGATGGACGGTCCCAGCCCAGAGAACAGGGCTGAGGAGAGGGGAGAGTCTGGGGTCCGGCCCCAGAGCCACAACAGATGGAGGAGAGGCTGGGAGGATTAGCGGCTTACAGGGGAGGGTCTGTCTGGGGCGGGTCTCTGGGGGCATCCATACGGACGGCAACGGCAACGTTTTAGTTTGTTTTGCCAGAACTCCCACCGCACAAACGCGGAGCCTTTCGGAGCCAGGCCTTGTTGCTCTCACGCTTGCAGGAGCTAAACAGCCACCGTGGGGTGGTGATACGGCAACACCACGTCCCGCGCACGTGGCAAAGGCAAATGGAAAAACAAAACAAAAGATCAAAGTGCAGGTTGAACTTCTTTTGTCTGGCACCCGACCCGTGTGAACCAGAGAACTTGCTGAGCCACTCAAATGCCCAGCCCAGAACCCTGGGAAAGTAGAAAGAATTATACTGTAAGGCTGTGTCTACACTGGCCCCTTCTTGAAAGTAGGAATAAGAGATCCTCCGGAATAGGGCTTTATTCCGGAGGATCGCGCCAATCTGGATGCTCTTTTCCGGCTTTTCCCCAAGCCGGAAAAAAAGCGGCGGCCATGTTTATTTAAATCCCGCGAGAAAGATGAATTATGCTGTAATAATTGAATAAGTTGAAGGAATACTGTTTGTCTCTGAACAGGAAGAAGAAAACGTATGTTAATGTTGTTTGTAGGTAGGCAGATCAGAGTGCTAGCCAGGTGGGCCTGAGATAATAGAAAAAGGAACATTAGGTGTTAGGCAGAAAGTAATTGAGATAACCAGGGAGATATGGACAGGAGATTGCTGTGTGCTTGATGTGGAAATGAAGATACTTCACTAGCCTCACACTAATCATGTGAAGTTTTGACCCTCTTTTAATGGTGTTAACTTGGCTTTCTTTTGACTGTATAAATCAAGGAGTTTGAACCTTTCAGGGTACTCACATTTTCTGGGTGCATTTAGCAGAGAGGCTTTGCTAATAAACAGAGTGGTCTGACAAATCTGTGAGTCCTGTCTGACTTTGACAACCCAATCCACCTCCCTGTACACAGAGAGCTCCAGGGCAGGTGGAAAGTGGGCAGGACTCAAACCCACCACTCTGCAGTTACCAGGTGAAAGCCTTAGGCCACTCCAGAACTAAAAGCCCTTGTTTTATGTCAGCAGTGGCAGCCTGTGCCCCATCAGGGTTATATGTTTGGTCCATGAGACAGTTTGTTTAGTGTATCTTTTTCCACTTTTCTTTCGAAAGAGGCTTTTCCAAAATGTGGTGCATCTTCATCGTGCCAAATTTCAAAAAAAAAGCCTTCTCTTTCGGCACAACCCTTCTTCCTTGCAGAACGAGTTTAATAGGGCTGGAAAGCAGGTAGTTGTGGGGGAGAGGGGGTGGGTGCTAGAGGCAGGCTCTGACTGGGAGGCATTTTGGCTGGGAGGCACTTAGCTAGCCTGCTAGGAAACCTTTGCTGCTGCCCATAGGGACCTTTCCCCAGCTCCTGCCTCAGCTGCCTCTTGGTGCCAGTGGCAGTCGCTCGCTGCTCAGCACAAATTGCTGGAGGTCAGAAGGACTCCTCTGCGGCCACAGGGCCAGCAGGTGGGAAGCCCGGGGTAAAAACCCGACCTGTCAGGGGAGGCAGGACGTAGCAGAGAGGAATGTCCCCCCCCCCCTCCTCAGCTCCTCCCCTTCCCTGGGTGAGCCATTCCTCTGGCAGGCGCGGCCGAGGCTTCAGGACAACCACAGTGTGACAACAAGCTCGGTGTTTGGTTTCTTCTTCAGAAATTGGCAGGGTTTGGAGTTCCCAGGAACTCCCAGGTGTGTTTGCAAAGCTCTGACACACGTGTTTCCCAGGCAACGATCCCAGCCCTTGGCCAAAGCACTAGGCAAGGTTCATGGGTCACAGTGACTGCGAGAGGATGCCAGGACTCTGGGGTCTGGGCCCAGCTCTGGGAGGGCAGGAGGGGGCTAGCAGGTGAGAGCGGCCGATTCCTGCTCTATTCCTGGCCATGGGAGAGAAGTGGAATCCAGCCAGGAGAAGCTCTGGGTATCACATCTCCTAGGCTTTAATTCCAGCTGTGTCTCGGCTGGTTAACTGCAGGGAATTTTCAGCAGGGATGCCATGGGGGATCTGTCCAGGAGCAGAGCCCTTTGCAGGTTTGAGAGCAGGTTTCTCTCTCGCCAGCTAAGCCTAGGAAGGGAATGTCAGACCCCCCCTTCCCCCTCCCCCCCCCCACCAGAGATGCCGGCTCCAGCCTCCCTCTCTCTGAATGGGCAGGCTGGTCTCAGTACGTTCAGTAAAAGCAAGTCTGGAGAGGAAACGGCATCTACAAACCCGGATGAGACCAGCTCTCCTTTCGGCTCATGCGCCGTGTGGGCGAGGCCTTGGGCGTTCTGCCACCGCGCTGTGAAACCAAACAGGGGATTTTTGTGGTTGATTCCATGGGGGATCACGGGGCTTGGCATTCATGACAGTTCACCCTGCTCCTGGGGGCAGGACGGGGTGGGGGCAGGGGCTGTATTAACTGTCGTGCTGGTCTCACAGCTGTGTTTACAAAGTCGGGCCTGTCAGAAACATGAGACGGGAACACAATGCGCCCGGTCTGCTCCCGACTGGCAATTCTCACGAAACTGTCACTACAGCCTGACACTAGAGCAGGAGCAATGGGAACTAGTTAATGGGAGGCGCGACAGATGATCCGCACTCTGAGACCAGCACGACAGTTAATACAGCCCCTGCCCCTACCCCGTCCTGCCCCCAGGAGCCACATGCATCCTGTCCCTTTCCCATACTGCCTTCAGGGACTGTTCTGCACCTCCCTGTGCCCTTCCCCTCCTGCCCCAGTATCCCTAGTGCCAGGCAGTCCCTCGGAGGATGTGCAGGGGTGTCAGATCTGCAGGCATGGTGAAGCCCAGGGGAGTGACACCCACCAGTCCAACATGGCATGGCAGATGGGCATCATGGTGGGTTTTTACGGCCAAGCTTGACCAAGCCCTGGCTGGGATGACTGAGTTGAGGTTGGTCCTAGATGACTTCCTGAGGTCTTGTCCAGCCCTAATCATCTGTGACTCTATAGCTTGAGCCCTAGATCACAACACCTCTAAAATTTGGGGTGGCCAAACGGGCAACCTGGATACCTTCTTTGGAAAAAGCCCTGACACTCCCCCAACCCACCTCCCCCACTCATTGCAGGAGGAATATCACCTATTTCAATTTAGGGCTTTAAATCGGAAGCCCATTTCACTGCCGCATGTAGACCGCATGTAACGCAGGCAGTTACTTTGGGCTAGTCAATTTCTAAAAATGGCGACCAGCCGGGAACATGCAAATCAAGCGTGGGATATTTAAATCCCAGGCTTGATTTGCAATTCCGGTCGCCCTCATTAGCCTCGCTAGATCGATCTAGGGGGCTAGTGTAGACGTACCCTTAGAGAACACTTGTTTGTGGGTATATCTGTTTTTGTGTCTGTCCCCCAGCCAAGGGACATGCGCCCCTCCCCCAAATATGCCTGCTGGAACTGTAGAAACCATCCGTAGGTGCTTCTCCCCTGACCTCAAGCTGCTGCACTGAGCAAAGGTTGGGGTTGCCCTCTCTCTCTGGGGCAGCCTGCCCCCGAACCCCTCCTCTACAACCCCACCCCAGAGCCATGATTTAAAAGAAAAACAATAATTATCTCATTTAAGGACCTGAGCAATGCCAGGTAAATCTTCTACCTTCTGTGTGTGTGTGTGTGTGTGTGTGTGTGTGTGTGTGTGTGTGTGTGTGTGTAAAATTTTAGTACTTTGGGGGTTTTCTTTACCCATGTTATTACTCTTTTGGCTGACGTTTTTCTTCCCACCATCCCTCCCCCATCGTCCTTTTTATTACTTCAGGAAAAGGGGGAAGGAGAAAACCTAGAAAAAATCAGGGATTTTATATAAAAAAGAGGGTATTATAGGAAACACCCCCTCCCCCCGCTGAGGAATATGTTTAATTCTGTTTTTTCCAATAATACATTTTCCCTGAAAAGGGTTCAGACAGCTCCAGGTCTCTAAGCTCCTACCATGCTGCTGGAGAGATGAAAGGGGGCTTCCACATCAAGAAGTATCAGACACAAGAGCTCTGACGCAGCCCAAAGTTACTCCAGACCCCCCCCCCCCCGGTTCCCCTGAGATGCAGGCTGCAGCTAGGAGGGTGCATGTGACCTTTGTCTGGCTGAGCAGGGGGATAGAGTCGGAGCAGGGACCTGGTACCAGCTCTGCACAGGGCACAGGTGAGACCGTTTCGAGGGTCTGCGCCTGCACAAGGACGTTGGCCAACTGGGAAGGGCTCAGAAAAGAGCAACCGTCATGGCAGGGAATGTGGAAAAGCTGCCTGGGGAGCTAAGTCTATCTCGCTTAACGCCGAGAAGCTGTGAGGTGGGTACGATACACAATGAGCGCCAGGCGGACGTGTAGGAAGGGGTCCTCACGGTATCTCCTATTTCACAGGTGGGGAAGCTGCTGGCCCAGGGAGATGCTGGGATTTGATCCCCGAGGTGAAAGCAAGATGATGCGCCCGGATGCACCCTCCCGGCAAGGAAGAGCCAGCTCGCACTGGGTGCTCCGCTGCAGGAGGAGGTGGGGTGCACTTCCAGCGGGGGTCCTGGGGCTTCCTGCAGGCAGCTGTGCTAAGCAGCAGGCAGGTGAAAGGGGCCGGCTGAGGGCATGCCCCCTCACTAGTCTGGGACTCCCCCAGTTCCAAGCCTTCCCTGCAAGGGTGCCATTTCAGGAGAGCAGGGGGGTTAATGCCCCTCAAACCGGGATGCTGCTGCTCTTCTTCCCAATCCCCTGAGTATCAGGGAGGGAGGGGAAAGTACGCAGGGCGTCTTCATTCCTCTCACTCCCGGCTGGTGCGGGCAGGGGCAGAGGAGCAAGTGACTAATGCTACGTGCTTACCTCTCACCTCTCCGGCAGGTGCTTTAACAACTCGGAAAGGAGAGCTCTCTCCGGCGGGTACAGGAGTGTCTCTGCTGTCCCTGTGGGCTGCCCTCAAAGCGCTGCAGCTAAACACAAAGGGGGGACAGGTGGCTTAGCAGGAGCAGTTAACACACCTGGGAAGATGGCAGACGACAGGGCCCGTTAACGCTCCTCCAGTCATGGGCAGGGAGCAGAAGGGGCAGGGTTGCTGGCCAGCAGTAAAGCCAGGGAGAGTCCATGAAAAAGAACTAACATTGGGCCTGTCTGTAAAATCCATGAAAACATTTAGGTATCAGTAAAAACACACCAGATTTGCAGGGGAGCTGAGGAGTCTCTGACCCCCATTGGCCCGGGGTGAGCTCCACGCCACGGGGCAGCTCCAAGGAGTCCCAGGGCAGGGGCAGAGCGGGGAATTGTTCCTGTGGGGGGCTCCCTCCGACCTGCTGCTGGCTGGCGGGAGCTGCTCTTCTCTGCCTCTGGGTTGACTGTCAGCAACATCAGCACAGCAGCATCTTTTGGTGGGTGCACACGCAACATACCCCCTTGCCAGGTTCCCGGCAGCTGGGGGGACAGGGGCAAGTGAGCTGGGCATAGCAACCTCTGACAGCTCCCTGCTGGTAAGTCACAGAGGGGCAGACCCAGTACCAGCCAGGCAAGCAGCTGCTGAGCGACCCCTCCCACGGAACGCTGAGTATTGTTCACTTCTGTCCTGAGCCAGCTTCATAGGACATCAGAACGTGTCGGCACAAAAGTCGGGTTCTCTGTCATTTTTTCTACACTGTCCAGAACAATAATTCTCAGCACTTGTTAACCCTGAGGCGGAGGGGGGGGGGAACATCTGTGGGGGGCTGTTAGTGGGTTACCGATTGCTGTGCTAAGCCCTCATTGCAGGGTCTCTGCTCAGCCCATGGTTTTTAGTGTGTGGCAAAATTGCAAAAATTAAGCTCCTAGAAGACTGTTCAATAAAAGTATCAACGGACCCTCTCCCTTGTCTTGTTAATATCCTGGGACCGATCCAGCTCTAGCAACACTGCATCCAGCCCGTACTCACATTACCAACAGAAAATCCTAATACTTCCTGCACATAGAAAACATTCCCGGCCTAAAACGGACATTTCCCACCCAAAACTAGACACTGTCTGCTTAAAAAGACCATTTTTCAGTGAAATCACAGGAAAATATTTGGCTTTGAAAATTCAGCTGGCTCCGCTTAGGCACTGAGAGATCTCCAAGTGCTGGTACATCTGGGCAGAAGAAGGGAGATAAAATTCAGGGCTCAGTGTTCACAGAGACTCTGAAGCGAACGCCCATTGGAAGGCTCTGTTTGGATTGTTACACCCGAGTTACAGGAATGTTGACTCTTCTTCCATTACCTTAGCAGTTGTACTTCTTCATTCCTCTCCCCCACCCCTTAAATCAACACCCTGCCCCCGTGTGATCTTTGCGTGGCCATTTGGGCCTCCTCAGATCACCCAACCAACTTCAGAGCTCCTGCCACTGCCCTCTTGACAGGGTGTTGGAGGAGCTGATGCCACGTAGCTCAGGCTGTGTCTACACTGCACACCATGTGTGGCGGTGGGGAGGGTGTGAATAGCAACAACGTGCAGCAGTGGAAAGTATCAGGAGCTACAGGGGTCGGTCAAAGGTGCCAGTCAAGGGTTGCAGCAGAAAATGGCTCTGGAAAGCTCTCCCCTGTTGGTACCTTTTCCTGCTGCCTTCCCTGACAGAGCATTTCCTGATTGATGGAGCTGGAGAAATAGCCACCAAGAATTCCTGTCCTGCCAGGAAACCTCACCAAGAGCTGCAGAAGGGCTTAGGACTCAGGGCTCCCAGGTTCCAGTAGGAGAATGTGGAACTGGCTTCTGGGGAAGTCGGCTGGCACCGTCCCAAATGCAGGACACCCATGGGTGCTACGGGTTGGGACTCTCCTGCTCGCCAAGTGATCAAAGGTGTTCTCTGACTTGTCAGCTCAGTGGGGGTGGGAATTTCACATGCCTCGGAAGTCATGCAGCGACGCAAACACACCACTAGGAAGAGGCGTGGGTCAACAGCACCCTCTATAAATATCACCACAACTCGCGCACTGGGTTCAGTTCCAGAAGGGTGGAGGTTGGATGCAAACACAAAGGTAAGTGCTGGTGGTGGGTGTGCATGTGTGGATGTGGGGGGATTATTTCATGCTGCATTTGTAGTGGAGAGGTAGGGGGGAAACTGCCCCATGGAGTCACTGACCAGTGCTGTACTGGAGGCAAAGAGATGGGAGGGTCTAATAGAGAAATGGGAGATACTGGGTTAGATAATCCCATTAGTTTGATCCTGGCAGTGGGGGTCTAGACACAGCTCTTTAGAAAATAGAAGCCAAGGTTTACAGGATCTTTCGAAAAAGGCTTCTATGTTCAAAACAACTGCGTCTAGACCGTGGTTTCACTTTCGAAAGAGCGCTTTTCCGAAAGAGCACCATGACGTGAATATGCAAATGTAGTGCAGGAAATTCAAATCCAGACTTCATAGGCAATTTCAAAGTGTCTAATTTACATCCCTCTGTCGAAAGAGGGATGTAATCTAGATGTACCCTGAGTGGGTGCTTTCAGAGAACTCTCCACATTAACTCCAAGATCTCTCTCTTGAGTGGTTATAGCTAAATTATTCCCCATCATTCTGTATGTGTATTTTTTCCAATGTGGATTACGTTGCATTTATCAAAAATATATTTCATTTGCCATTTTGTTGCCCAGTCACTTACTTTGGTGAGATCTTTTTGAAGCTCTTCACAGTCTCCTTTGGTCTTAACTATCTTAAGCAGTTTAGTGTCATCTGCAATTTTTTCCACTTCACTATTTACCCCTTTCTCTAGATCAGTTATACATACGTTGAATAGGATTGGTCTCAGTATGGACACTTGCATTAGTTACCTCTCTCCAGTCTGAAAACTGACCATTTATTCCTACCCTTTGTTTCCTGTCTTGTAACCAGTTATCAGTTCATGAAAGGACTTTACCTCCTATCCCAGAACAATTCACTTTATTTAAGAGCCTTTGGTGAGGGGTAGCAGAGATCAGAATCTGGACTTCACTCCTAAGAGGTCAGTGGAGTAATTAAAATCCACCCCAAATGCCATTAAATCCCATACGATCATTGGATTTACTGAAGGGTCAATGGGTATGACCTTGACTCCATTGACTTTTGTGGAGCACAACTGATTTACTTCAGGGATTAGTTTTCAGAAACCAGGCCTATCCCTTACCTCCTTTAGAATTACCTCTGTTCTGCATTTCCTGGGTTTCTAGCACACTGAATACCCTGCGTGCAGGAAGGGAACAATCTCATAAGGAACCAATTGCCTTCACAATACCTTTTTTTGTGTGAAATATCAAGCTTACTCATTGATAGGCCGTCCTTGTTGCATGACGCACGAGGCGGGCAATCTTGTGATACAGGGTGAGAAAACAGTTCTCCATCTCCTTCCTCTTCTCCATTGTAAAGACAGTTCTCTCCCTCATGTAGGCTGTACATTCCCTGTCTCTGGCTGGCCCATGATGGCTTTTTCAGCACAGGTCTCACAAGATGACAGCTATGAACGTGAGGTCTCCGTGGGGCTGGCGTCGCTGGTGTCTCTGGCCAAGTGCCTGGCCCACAAGGGGACAGACCCGGACAAGCATGAGAAGATAAAGGGACACTGCAGAGATGCTTTGGGGACAATGAAGGCTGCGGAGAAGGCGTTAGAAGCCCACAGGAGTGCCATCAGTGACCGAATCGGGGAAGGGCACATCCAAATGAAAGAGCTGGCAGATGAGCAGAAGCAAAAGGCAACGAAGCTCATTCAGCTGGAGATTCAATTGGAGAACTGTGAGCAGACGTACTTTCGCATCCAAGACAAGGTGACTGTGGCTGAGACCCACCTGCAGGAGCTGACGACACTGCTGAGGAAGGCGAGAAGGGAGGAGAAGTGTTTTAAAACCCTTTCCAACATCACCCTGGTGCTCCTGCCTCTTTACAGTCTTCTAGGTAAGCAGCAGTACAGCAGACCCTTGTCATATGAGGGGTAGAGTGTCATGTTGGCTAACAGCTCAGAGGCAAGCAGACCACAAGGGTGAGCGTGCCATATGTGTCCCCCCTCTCTGCCACCTCCATGATGGCCACCTGGGGTGAACCAGGCAGATGCCCCAGGGGTGAACCAGGCACCTCTTGAGCTGAGAGCCCGAGCTGCTGCCTTGGGAGCTAGAACCCATATTTCCTAGTTGTGGGGTGCAGGAGACTTATTCTCTGTGGACAATGCATGGGGGTAAGGGGACTGCACAACACACACCCACCAGTGGGGGTTCCTGGTGCTGTGGACCCCGGAGGGAACGGCCAGGCACAGCTGTCAGGAAAAGGCTGTTGTCAAGGGCTGGGGAGGGAAGCCAGCGTGTGGGAGGCCTGGGTACAAAGGGGTTAACACGGGTCCTGACTTTCCCCAATGGGTGGGCTCAGCTGGGCGGCCTTGGTTCTCCCCAGGTTCAACACACCAGGCTCCCATGGAAGGTCCCGATCCAAAGCCCATTGGGATCCTTCTGTTGACTCCGGTGGGCTTTGGAGCCGCCCTCAGGCTTCCTGGCGAGGGACGGGGGTGGCTCTGGTGTCATCACTAATCTCCTCTGAGAGTTCTCTTTGTGCGACAGAAGGGAAAGGGTGTCATGTGACCCCTCTCTAAGGACTTTTCCCACCATCCTCCTACCAACAGGGATTAATTTGGCCCCCACCAAACCCCCCTCATGCAACTATCCTGCAATTGCATTGCCCCAATGTGTGTGACACTAACTCGGAGGGGGAGGGGGCGGAGTGACTGGGGGAAGAGTTTCCTCCCATGAGCAGAATGAATTTTGTGTTGTGCACCAGTACTGAGTTCATGGGGCTTGTTTGGATGTGCCACTGTGGTACCCACGTTATTAATAAATATCTTATAAATCTCTCCCTTTTCCCTCTGCTGCCATGTCTCCTCCCCTTGCTCCATCAGCTCCCCTGCTGCCCCCCACATCCTCATCCACCTCTGCTGTCCTGACTCCTGCCCTTCTCACTGCCCTCTGCCCTCCTGCGACCTGCCCCCCTCCACCAGCCCTTCTCTCCCCCCTGTGCCCACTCCTCCAGTAGCCCCACTCTGATCATGTGAGCTACCCCTCCTCATCCCCTCTCCTAACACCTCCCTCTACACACCTGCCCTGCCTCTCTCCTCTGGTGCTGGTCCCTCCCCGGCAGGTGTCTGCTCTTCTGCTTCACCCCCAGAATCCCCTGGCACCTTCACCTTCCCTTAGCCCTGCACCCTCCTGGTGCCTCCCCTTTCCCTTACTGCCCCTGCCCCCTTTGCCCTCTTTTTCCCTGATGCCCACCCCCTCACCGCCCTCTGCCCCCATTCCCCTCATGCCCCTCTGTGCCCTTACACATGACTTGTTCCATCCCCACCTTCCTCATGCAGAGCCAGAATTCCGGCAGCTGCAGTTTGGAGAGCAGCACTTAGCCGGCTGGCAGCTCCCGGACCCACACCAGCCCTACGCAGTGCCCCCCTCTTCTCTCCCAGTGTGGTTCCAGGAGGGCAGGGGCAACTGTCCCTCCCCACTTCCTCCCCCCTTTGCTGTGCCTCTGGAGTGGGGAGGAGAGAGGGAGAAAGGGCTGTGCAAAGCCGGAACTCCAGCAGCCACACCCAGGAGGCTGGTTACTGCCAGGTTTCTCCTTCCTCCTTCAGCAGCCAACAGTCGGCCCTTCAGCCAACAGCCCACCAGGAAATTCCCAGTATCCTGCCGGGCCAGTCTGCCCCTGTTTGTGCCCCATGGATCCACGAAGCATCCAGCTGCCTGACTCACTGCTCAGCCTCCCTTTCCCCTCCAGCAGTCCTGCCCTGGTGATAGTACACACAAGGGATGTTAAATATTGATTAACTGAATATCATTTAGTCAACTATTCTACAGCCCCCAGGGATGGGGCCAGCAGCCAGCTCCAGAGGAGCCCCCTGCCACTCCATGCTACTGCCTCTGTATCAGAGGCAGCAGCGTGAGGTGCCAGGCAGGAGCTGGACCAGGAGGGGAGCCAGTTTAAAAACTAGCTCCCCTGGCATACTGACTGGCTTTCACCCTGCGAAGTGGCCTCTCTTACAGAGACAGCAGCGTGGGGTGTCAGTAAACCTTGTCTAGGGAGGGGCTGAGCTCCTAGATCCAGGGTGACCCAGAACTGAGCCTGGCTGCCTGCCCACCTGGCTCCTAATACACTTTAAATGCAGAGCTGCAGCACGGGCAGATCCAAGACCCAGCACGAGCCAGGACTGAGTTGGGCTGCTGGCCAGCCGGCTAAAACATTTACTGGGTGGGGGGAGAGGAACATGTGTCATCTGCAATATTAACAGATTAGCTTTTGCTTATCAGTTAATCGACTATACTGGTACCTCCCTAGGGCACACTGCCCCGGAGTCTCTCCCCACCCCTCGACTGTCTCTCTGCTTCCCTGCTCTGGCTTGGCCGGCTGCTTCTACCAGTCCTGCGGGGCCCCTCCACCTGACCACAGCTCTCCTGGACTTCCACCGTGGATCCACTACCCTGCGGTCTGGGGCAGGGGGGATTTCTTCCTGGCTGCTGCTTCCAGTGTGGTCCCAGGGTGGGGGATTGCCTGGCTCTGGTTGAGGACTGGGGGTTGGGGCCTGTCCCAGCTAGAGGGTGCTTGCTCCACTCTGGTCCCCGGACAGGGGGACTGGCTGGCTCAGGTTGTGGGAAACTGGACACGAGGCCTGTCTCCTGCAGGGCGTGCCAGCCCGACCCAGCCTTGGGCTATCTCAGAGGGATCTCTGCAGCTCGGGGTGAGGAAAGGGGCTTACGTGGGATGGATCTGGCCCTGCAAGCGGGAGGATTTAGCGTGATCTGCAGTGTGACCATTGAGGGCCTGGGGGTGGGGAAAATGCACAAAGTTTCCTCCGCCCTCCACCCCTGCCCTGCAAGAGGGGTGCAGTGATTAGAAGCGCCATTCACTCCTGGCAGGGCGGGAGAAGAAGTCACGCACTCCCCTGCCCCCACGCCCTGATTGGCCTGGGGTCAGAAGGGGAGTGTGTAAAGTCTGGGATGGAACGGGGCTGCCTAGGAGGTACCTGGGTAGGGGGAAAACTTCACCCACTCCCCCACCCCCACACCCCTGCCCCTTCTGCTTGATACCCCGCCCCTTCCAGGGCAGCCGAGGGCCACTTCAAAAAATGATTGCCCACCCCTGCTGCATCCATCCTGCCATTGGCCATCTTCCTAGCTGTGGGCTGTAACTCGCATGTTCTCTGTGGACTGAGCTGAAAGGGATCTAGCTAGCTCAGTTAGCAGCGTGTGAAACTCTTAATTTCATAGTCAATGGTTCAAGCCCCATACAGGGCCAAGCCCTTGACATTGGCAATAAATTGCCAAGGGAGGTTGTGGAAACTCAATTGCTGGAGACATTTAGGAGCAGGTTGGATAAACCGGAGTTGCCCAATTGCGCCGTTTCAAGCACCCAGGTGTAGACAGAGCACTAAAGCAAGCAGATTGGCTACAAAGAGAAGTGTTTCCAGTGACTGCAGGCAACGAGGTGTAAAAATCAGAAATAGCAACAAGAAAAAAGCAGAGAAGATGCAACTAACACTTCATACAACAAACCGGGTTCAATTCAACGCCCAGTTGCTCTCCACCTGCACTTGTGCATTGGCTGCTCCCTTTGTGCCTCCTGGGACAGGGCAGGGCAAGGGGTGCCTGGCGATGTCTCTCTTGCTCTCTCCCCCCTCTGAGAAGTGGCTTTGGCTGAGGTTGAGGGGACCAGAAGCAGCAACCGGTTCCTACAGCTCCTAGGAGGAGGCACAGCCATGAGGGATCTGCTCTCTGCCTGAATACCAGCAACACAGCTCCCATTGGCTGAGAACTGCAGCCACTGGGAGCTGCAGGGGTGCCACGTGTGGGTGGAGGCTGGGTAGGGTCACTTGACTATATCTTTGCCTGGCAGCCAGAGGTCCATGTTGCCATATGTGGGGAGCAGCCCAATGTGAGCACTGCCTGGACCCATCCCATGCCCCAACCCTCTGCCTCATCCCTGAGACCTCCCCGTGAGGCCAGAGTCCACACCCCTCACCCTCTTCCAACTCCCAGCTCCAGATCAGAGCCCTTTTCTGCACCCCAAATCACTCATTCCAGCTCCACCCTGAAGCCCACATCAGCAGCCACAGCCCAAACCCCAACTCCTTGTCCCCAACCTGAATCCCCCTCCCTGAGCCTCTCATTTTTGCCCCTGTCCCAGAGCCTGTCCCTCCAGCCCTGGGACTATACCCACTCCCACACTGCAACCTCCTGTGTCAGCCCAAAGCCCCCTCCCACAATCTCAGCCCTTTGGTCTCATCCCCTTTCCAAAACCCCCTCCTGTGCCCCAAACCTCTCCTCCCTGGCCCTACTCCAGAGACTACCCCCAGCCAAAGCCCTTAACCTCTCCCAAATCCCAACCCCTGTCCTGACCTGGTGCAAATGAGCACGTGAGTGGGGGGGGGCGGGATGATGTGAGTGGAGGTGGAGCCTCGCAGAAGGGGCAGGGCCTCAGGAAAGGGGCAGGACAGGGGTGGGCCAAGGGTGTAATTAGGAAGCTGGCAATCCTCCAGGTCAAGCCAGAGCAAGGATCGGGGAATAGCTAGGGGCGGGCTGGCCAGCAGCCCAGGGTGGTTGTTGCAGCTGTGGGGAGTGAGCTGGCAGCCTGGGCAGCGGTGGCAGACCTGAGGCAAAAGGGGGAAGGGCTAACCTCCCCCAAAAGGGGGGGGGTCACATACAGGTTATGGCCCATTGGCCGTGTTTACACCTGCCAGAGGCATCACTCTGAGGAACTGGTTCAGCCTCTCCCCAGACTTGGGATGTGGTTTGGTAACACTGTCCGGTGGAAGCTTACACCTCTGCTTACGTTGCCACAGCACCAGCCTGTGACCGTGAGTTTAAAGGATTCCTCTCAGGGCTTGTGCTGATGGTTACACTAGGCTGCCGGGGTGAGCACAGGAGTACAGAGTGTCCCGGGGAATCCTGCAAACCAGGGGGAGGTTCAGTGGTGGTGGCAGCAGCTCACCCTGCCAGTGCCCAGGTTGGCTTTGCTCTGGGGGACAGGGGGCTCAGAAGGAATCCGCTTTCAACACAGGGTCAAACCTGAGATCTTTAGATCCTGTGGAGCATGAGGGGAAAAGTCCAGTTCTATCACCCAGGAGTGTAACAGCTGTGACACCCCTCCTCCCCAAACACACACACACATTTGTTTCTATGAGAAGTTTAAATGAAAACATACCCAAAAAGTTGTTCAGGTCAAATTTTTCCACAGAAAGTGCTGAGCTTTCATCAAAACAATCAGTTGTTGAAAACGGAAACGTTTCGATTATGAAAGGCTGGACAGGTGCTTCACTGGTGCTGTAGTCCAGGTGCCTCATGGTCCCATTCTCCAGTATGGGCCAGGCTCCTTGGTCAAACTACATCTCCCATGATATCGTCTGGTCAAGGAACCTGCCCGGGGGAGAAAAAAGGCAAGTGAGTCCACAGAACTGTAAATCCCATCCAGCAACACAAATGCTATTTATGATTTTTTTTGGTCTGGTGCATTTGGTGTTTGTTATATTATGAACCAAACACAATCAACTCAATAGAGCATCAAAACGGCATGCATCTGATGAAGTGGGTCTTTTGCCATGAAAGCTGATACTCCAATATGCCTATAAAAGGGGTGGCCAACCCATTTAACAAAGAGAACCAAAACAGTGGTGGAAAAAATATGAAGAGTCACACCAGACTTATTGAGAAAAAAAAAAAGAAAAGAAAAAAGAGGCTGCTCCTTTAAGAAAAAAGCATAGGCTTTTTATCCATATAAGGCTCTCAGAGATGCCCGCCATCTTGGGCACCATTTTCAATTGCAACCCTGGTGAGCACAGGAGAGTTGCGGTCCAGAGAGGAGGTGGGAGCCATTCTGGGGGGCTGCACTTTTCGGGGAGATGAGCTGCATGCGACTCATAAGCTACAGGTTGGCCACCCGGGTCTCTAAGGTAGCACAGAACTACTCATTGTTTATGCAGATTCAGACTAACACAGCGACCCCTCTGATACTTGTCAAAATGTTGGATAATTGTTCTAAATGTTTGTTTAACCAGTGCCCCCATTTTTCTTTTTCTAAATAGTTTCGATGAAATTCTTCCAAGAAGCTCTCCAAGTGACCGATACGCAGCCACTTTTCCTCTCTGCTAGCATCGTGACCATCGTCTGTCAGGTCTCCATGTGGGTTGCGCAGAAAGCCGGCCTGGAGCTGCAAAAAGCCATCGACCAGTACCAAGTGCATATCTCCGACTATAAAAAGGAGGGCTATGCATGTGACAAAGAGAAGGCAGAAATTAAGGAGAAGATTGAGGACTTCACAGCTGGACAGGAGAAAATTAAAGAAGCCAGCAATGAACTAGGAAAGCTTTTAAAAGTGCTGCAGGAAAAGAAGCATGAACTAGAAAAACACATGCCATTTGTGAGAATGCTGACAGAGAAGGTCGACACGCTAGAAACATACATCGATGATCCCTCAGACTATGAATTTGCCACCATAGTTTTGGAGGAGATTAATCAGTTAGTGCTGTTAGCAGCGGGAAAGGGTGGGCAGGGGGGGTTGGGGTTCTCTGATAAAGAAGCAATAAAGAAAATGGCTGAGGAACTAAACCATGTGGCTCAAAAGCTTAGGGAGGGTAAGGGCAGGAATTTTTAGAGCTGAGATAAACCAGAGCAGAAGGGATATGGTGTTTCAGTGGGCCTGAGACTGACCCCAATTACACCAGATTTACACCAGGGTCACTGAGATCAGAATCCAGCCTTGACTCCACTGCTGCCCCTGGTGTCTCTGTGGATTCGCACTGGGGTAGGCTGCAGATCACAGGTGGGATGGCAGAAATCTATGTTATGACTGTAAGTGAGCGTAAGGCTGGTTTTGGCCACACCTCTGAGTCTGCCTCGAGAAATACAAAACACGATTATGAAATTTCGATTTAATGGAAGTCACCAGGGGCTTAGCAACTGACTTCAGTATGAGCAAAGTTTTATACCTTCCCATGTCAGGCCTGCCTCAGTTTTTACAGGTAATCATATCGGAGCTCACTCAGTATAAATATAGCTGGAACGTTTTCTGCAGTTAATTGAAGGGAAGGAGCATACTGATCTTTAGCAAAGAAAGTTTTTCTCCCAAGAATTTGTGGACATTTGAGTTAAGAAGGTGGCCTCCACAACTATTTTGAATAAATATCTCTTTACCTTGCAATCAACCAGGTTACACTTCTGTGGTTGTCTTTCAGTGCCACAGTGTTACAGTTTATCCAGTCAACCATACAGTTTCAAAGGAAAAATAGGATTAGCAACTATTTGTTTCAATGACTATTTGCATGTTTGATGCTGACATGTTTAAGGTGAGGGTTGCAGTTTTAATTTCAGACAGTTGTGATGATGAATTAATCAATCAATTACAAAGATCCTTTAGTGTGTGGGTGATAGTAAGATTATTTCTCACACCTCCCGCCCCCGCCAGGCTTCTGCCCAATCACAGTCTCCCAGCGCCGGTAAAAGCTGCACAAGCCAATGCAAAATATATGGTGCAGGTTGTAGACTGTTGAGTTTTTTAAAAATACAACGCAATGCAAAAGAGATGGTGTAGGAAGAAGTCTATTTATAATAAAGTATTCAACATAGCATGTGTGTTTGTGTCAGTGGATTTTTTTAGCCTGTGTTCAGTATTGTTCAGTATTCAGTATTTTTGGGAGACCATCTGGCAACCCTACCGATAAGTCTTCTAGTATCAAATGTTGCTATTACGCAATGCACCACATATTGCAGTAAACTGGGGAGCTGACAGACTCTAATATGAACATTCCCACGTGTATAAAAGGAAGTGATACAGCTTTGGGCGAGATTTTGCACACTTCAGTGACAGGTTTACCTTAGGAGCAATCTGTGAGGAAAGACAAGGAGTTGCATTCAGTTTAAGTGACAGAAGTGAAGAAGTCAGGCTAACACTGGCCATCAATGTCTTTTGCTGTCGAGTTAATGGAATAAACCTGTGTTGAAAGAAGTGGTAAATTAAAAGGAATCCCAGAATGTGTTTATACAGTCACATGGCCACAGAGTGGACTCATCAGAAAGGTAACTGTTTGCTTAGTAGCGCATGGATTTGGCTCAGCCACACACAGTAAGGTTCCAGCGCTAGTATTTTTTTAAAGGAAGGGGAACAGAAATGGGAGATTTCTGCTATTGTTCCGTCTTGCTGGAGCACAGCAGGTCTTGAAGCGACTTTGCAGTCTAGGCTGGAATGCGACAACACATCTAACAAGCTGCAAAACATTTGAAGGGATTTATGAATGGGAACTTTAAATGGGACTTTGCAACAGCTAGCCGAGTGGGCTGGAGAAACTGTACCTGGGGAAGCATAACTGCATGATGAACCAGCAGCTAAGGTTGCCGAATGTCTGGTTTGGGGTCAAAAGCACTCAAAAACTGATCACTTGCTCTCCAAATGAGCCATGAGAGAGGACAACTCTCTTTGAGAGCATTATTATTTCAGAATAATGGCCATTGTTCCAAAATAACAATGCGAGCATCTACACCATAATTATTTTGACATAAATTTGAAATAACGGCCGGCTTATTCTTACTTCTGTAAGCCTCATTCCACGAGGAATAACGTCTCTCCTCACATGGCTATTTTGAAATACCAGTAGTGTGGATGTTCCACTGCTGCTATTTTCAAATAGCTCCTTCCCGGGGCCAGTCAGAATAATTACTGCCCATTGCCTATGGGGGCTCTAAGTCTAGGTAGTGTGTCTACGCTAGGGGAGCCTGCCTCGGAATCATTCTGAGGCTTCCTCGTAATGTAGACGTGCTATTTTGAAATAAGCTATTCTGGATTATCTCGTCCTGAATAGCTTATTCCTAGGGCTCTCATGAGATTTAAAAAACTAATCACAGTTAATCATATAATTTTAAAGAGATTGTGATTAATCACACAATTAATCGCATGCATTGCCCCTTGGAAAAGCCACCCCAGTGTTTCCAAGTGGCAGCACGGTGAAAGCCCGGAGTCAGCTGGAGTCCCCAGCTGACCCCAGGCTCTCTGTTGCCCCTTGGAAAGGGGTATTTGGGTGCAGGAGGGGTTTCTGGCCTAGGGGACGGGTATAAGAGGGAGTACAGAGTCTCGGAGGGAGCTCTGACTAACTCCCTTTCCGCAGGACTCCTTCCTAGATAGTCACTGCCCATTCTGTATGTGTGAAATGGATTGTTGTCTAGAGGTAGCCTCTGGGGACAGTTTCTCCATCTGTTCTGCCCCTGTAACTCCTCCTAGGTTGTATTTACCTAGTTTGGGTGTGCCTGGGGGGTTCTGGGTTGGGCATGTCAGCATTGAATTCTTCCATTCTGTAGCTGTGCTGGGTTCTGGGGGATCCTCACCCCTCTGCAGGTGTCTGAGCCCCTCTCCTTGCCTGATGTGTGTTCTGGGATCTCCGGGCCTTGTGGGGTATCTAAATAAGATATGTAATTTGTGCTATGCAAATTGCATATCTTATTTCGATTGAATTTCAAAGTAGCTTATTTTGAAATTTGGTGCATCTGTACAGTGCCAGATTTTGAAATAATGCATTATTCCGAGCCATCCCTTATCCTCTGTGAAATGAGCTTCCCCGGGATTGCAAAATAAATAGCACATCCGTCATCTCAAAAAATATTTCAAAATAACAGGTGGCTTGCATAGATGCAGGGTAGCTAGTTCTGGATACACTATAGACATATCCTAGGCTGTCTACAATCGTGGCTTCTTGCGTAAGTAATATGCAAATGAGGCTAAACATGGAATAACGCTGAGCCTCATTTGCATAGCTAATGAGCCGCCATATTTGCGGAAGAGGCTCTTGTGCCAGAATGAGTTGTCTACACTGCCCCTTCATGCGCAACAAAAACCCTCTTGCGCAATGCTGTTCTTCCTGAAAATGATCGGCATTATGGCATTGCGCAAGAGAGGTTTTGTTGCGCAAGAAGGGGCAGTGTAGATGCTCCTTCTAGCGCAAGAGCCTCTTCTGCAAATATGGCAGCTCATTAGCTATGCAAATGAGGCTCGGTAATATTTCACGCTTAGCTTCATTTGCATATTACTTGCGCAAGAAGCTGTGAGTGTAGACATAGCTCTACTGTGGGTCACTGTTCCATGTAGTGGTGCTCAGTATCAGATACCAGGGCTCTGATGCAGCCCAAAGTTACTCCAGACCCCTATCTTCCCCCATCCCGCCCAGACCCAGGCTGCAGCTAGGAGGGTGCATGTGACCTTTGCCTGGTTGAGCAGGGGGATAGAGTCGGAGCAGGGACCTGGTACCAGCTCTGCACAGGGCACAGGTGAGACCGTTTCGAAGGTCTGCACCTGCACAAGGATGTTGGCCAACTGGGAAGGGCTCAGAAAAGAGCAACCATCATGGCAGGAAATGTGGAAAAGCTGCCTGGGGAGCTAAGTCTATCTCAGGGCTCCCAAGTTCCAGAAGGAGAACGTGGAACTGGCTTCTGGGGAGCTCAGCTGCTACTGTCCCAACTGCAGAGCACCCATGGGTGCTATGGGTTGGAACTCCCCTGCTGGCCAAGTGATCAAAGATATTCTCCAACTTGTCAACTCAGTGCGGCTGGGAATTTCACATGCCTCGGAGGTCATGCAACGATGCAGACACACCACTAGGAAGAGGCCTGGGTCAACAGCACCCTCTATAAATATCATCACAACTCGGGCACTGGGTTCAGTTGCACAAGAGTGGAGATTGGAAGCGAACACGAAGGTAAGTGCTGGTGGTGGGTGCGCATGTGCGGAAGTGGGAGGATTATTTCATGCTACATTTGTAGTGGGGAGGTAGGAGGAAAACTGCCCCATGGAGTCACTGACCAGTGCTGTACTGAGAGCAAAGAGATGGAAGGGTCTAACTGAGGAATGGGAGATAGTGGATTAGATGATCCTATGAGTTTGATCCTGGCAGTGGGGGGGTCTGGCAGATTTGAGCTAGAGAGGGCTCTAGACACGGTTCTTTCGAACATAGAAGCCAAGGTTTACAGGATCTTTTGAAAAAGGCTTCGATGTTCAAAACTACTGCGTATAGACTGCGGCTTCACTTTCGAAAGAGCGCTTTTCCGAAAGAGCTCCATGATGCAAATATGCAAATGAAGTGCAGAAAATTCAAATCCCGGTTTCATTTGCCATTTCAAAGTGTCTAATTTACATCCCTCTGTCGAAAGAGGGATGTAATCTAGATGTACCCTGAGTGGGTGTTTTAAGAGAACTATCCACAGTGAATCCAGGATCTCTCTCTTGAGTGGTTATAGTTAAATTATTCCCCATCATTGTGTATGTGTAGCTGGGATTATATTTTCCAATGTGCATTACTTGGCATTTATCAAAAATATATTTCATTTGCCATTCTGTTCCCCAGTCACTCACTTTGGTGACATCTTTTTGAAGCTCTTCGCAGTCTGCTTTGGTTTTAACTATCTTAAGCAGTTTAGTGTCCTTTGCAAATTTTTCCACTTCACTATTTACCCCTTTCTCTAGATCAGTTATACATACGTTGAATAGGATTGGTCTCAGTATGGACACTTGCACTAGTTACCTCTCTCCAGTCTGAAAACTGACCATTTATTCCTACCCTTTGTTTCCTGTCTTGTAACCAGTTATCAGTTAATGAGAGGACTTTGCCTCCTATCCCAGAACAATTCACTTTACTTAAGAGCCTTTGGTGAGGGGTTGCAGAGATCAGAATCTGGACTTCACTCCCAAGAGGTCAGTGGGGTAATTAAAATCAGAATCCACCCCAAATACCATTAAATCCCATATGATCACTGGATTTACTGACCTTGGGTGTGACCTTGACTCCATTGACTGGTGGAGCACAACTGATTTACATCATGGATTAGAATTCAGAGGCTCGGCCTATCCCTTACCTCCTTTAGAATCTCCTCCGTTCTGCATTTCCTGGGTTTCTAGCACACTGAATACCCTGCATGCAGGAAGGGAACAATCTCAGGAGAAACCAATTGCCTTCACACTACTTTTTTTTATATGAAAAATCGAGCTTCCTCATCGAGAGGCCGTCCTTGTTGCATGACGCATGGGGCGGGCAATCTAGTGATGCAGGGCGATAAATCAATTCCCCCCTCCGTCCTCATCCCCGTTGTCATGACAATTTTCTCCCTCGTATAGGCTGCGCATTCCCCGTCTCTGGCTGGCCCATGATGGCTTTTTCAGCACGGGTCTCACAAGACGACAGCTATGAACGTGAGGTCTCCGTGGGGATGGCGTCTCTGGGGTCTCTGGCCAAGTGCCTGGCCCACGAGGGGACAGACCCGGACAAGCATGAGAAGATTAAGGGACACTGTAGAGATGCTTTGGAGACAATGAAGGCTGCGGAGAAGGCGTTAGAAGCCCACAGGAGTGCCGTCAGTGACCGAATCGGGGAAGGGCACATCCAAACGAAAGAGCTGGCAGATGAGCAGAAGCAAAAGGGAATGAAGCTCAGTCAGCTGGAGATCCAAATGAAGAACTGTGAACAGATGAGCTCCCGCATCCGAGACCAGGTGACCATGGCTGAGACCCACCTGCAGGAGCTGACGACACTGCTGAGGAAGGCGAGAAGGGAGGAGAAGTGTTTTAAAATCCTTTTCAGCATCACCCTGGTGCTCCTGCCTCTTTACTGTCTTCTAGGTAAGCAGCAGTCCAGAGACCCTTGTCATATGTTGGTAGAGTGTCATGTTGGCTAACAGCTCAGAGGCAAGCAGACCACAAGGGTGAGCGTGCCGTATGTGTCCCCCCTCTCTGCCACCTCCATGATGGCCACCGCCATCGCAGACGCTCCAGGGTGAACCAGGTACCTCTCAAGCCGAGAGCCCGAGCTGCTGCCTTGGGAGCTAGAACCCATATTTCCTAGTTGTGGGGTGCAGGAGATTCATTCTCTGTGGACTGTGCACAGCGGAAGGGGGGGGGGCTGCACAACACACACACACCAGTAGGGGTTCATGGTGCTGTGGACCCCAGAGGAAATGCCCAGGCACAGCAGTCAGGAAAAGGCTGTCGTCAAGGGCTGGGGCGGGAAGCCGGCGTGTGGGAGGCCTGGATACAAGGGGGTTAACACGGATCCTGACTTTCCCCAAAGGGTGGGCTCAGCTGGGCGCCCTTGTTTCACTCTGCTGCCATGTCTCTTCCCCTTGCTCCTTCAGCTCCCCTGGTGCCTGCTGCCCCCCCAACCCCTCACCCTCCTCTGAGTCCTGACTCCAGCCCTTCTCATTGCCCTCAGCCTTCCTGAGACCTGCCCCCTTTCATCAGACCTTCTCTCCCCTGTGCCCACTCCTCCGGTAGCCCCACTCTGATCACCTTCTCATCCCCTCTCCTAACACCTCCCTCCACACACCAGCCCTGCCTCTCTCCTCTGGTGCTGGTCCCTCCCCTGCAGGTGTCTGCCCTTCTCCTTCACCCTCAGAATACCCTGGTACCTGCACCTTCCCTTTCTCCTGCACCCTCCTGGTGTCTCCCCCTTCCCTCACTGCCTATGCCCCCTTTGCCCTCTTTTTCCCTGATGCCCACTCCCCTCACCCTCTCTGCCTCCATTCCCCTCATGCCCCTGTGCCCTCACACATGCCTTGCTCCATCCCTGCCTCCCTCATACGCACCCCTTCTTTCAAGACTCCTCTCAGCACCTCCATCTCCCCCCTCTAGTCCCCAATGCCCTTACCCCCTCCTCTCCCAGCATCACCCTGTTCCCCCCTCCCACTGACACCTCCCCTCCTGCCCTTTTCCTCATTTTCTGCACTTGGTCCCCTGGCATTTGTCTCTCCTCCACCCTGCCCCTTGGCCCCTTCCCCTTTCTTCTCCTGACCTGCCCCCCTCCCCTCAGCACAATCCCCTTCCTCTCCCCCGCCCCTAGTTTTCCCTCTTTCCCTCCTCCACCTTCTCCCTTCCAATTTGTGGGGCTGGAGTCTGTGATCCGGCCCCAGAAGTCCCCACAGCCCTGGCCCCAGCTGCTTCCAGGGCTCCAGACCACATGCCAGGCCTGGAGCTGGGCCGCATTGTGCTAATTTTACTGAAGTCCCTGCACCAGCTGTGGCTCCCATTAGCAGGAACACGGGAGGGGGGGAAGTCCCCACCACCCCAGACCTGCCATGCGGGGAGAAGAGCTGCATGCAGCTCATGAGCTACAGGTTGGCGACCCGGGGCTCTAAGGTAGCACAGAACTACTCATTGTTTATGCAGATTCAGACTAACACAGCGACCCCTCTGATACTTGTCAAAATGTTGGATAATTGTTTTAAATGTTTGTTTAACCAATCCCCCCATTTTTCTTTTTCTAAATAGTTTCGATGAAATTCTTTCAAGAAGCTCTCCAAGTGACTGATACGCAGCCACTTTTCCTCTCTGCTAGCATCGTGACCATCATCTGTCTGGTCTCTACGTGGGTGGCGCAGAAAGCCGGCCTGGAGCTGCAAAAAGCCATCGACCAGTACCAAGTGCAGGTGTCCGACTACAGAAAGGAGGGCTATGTATGTGACAAAGAGAAGGCAGAAATCAAGGAGAAGATTGAAGACATCACAGCCGGACAGGAGAAAATTAAAGAGGCCAGCGATGAACTGGGAAAGCTTTTAAAAGTGCTGCAGGAAAAGAAGCTTGAGCTGGAAAAACACAAGCTGTTTGTGAGAAAGCTGACAGAGAAGGTCGACACGCTAGAAACATACATCGATGATCCCTCAGACTATGAAACTGCCACCATAGTTTTGGAGGAGATTAATCAGTTAGTGCTGTCAGAGGTGGGGAAGGGAGGACAGGGGAGCTTGGGGTTCACTGATAGAGAAGCAATAAAGAAAATGGCTGAGGAACTAAACCATGTGGCTCAAAAGCTTAGGGAGAGGAAGGGCAGGAATTTTTAGAGCTGAGATAAACCAAGGCAGAAGGGATGTGGTGTTTCAGTGGGCCTGAGACTGACCCCAATTACTCCAGATTTACACCAGGGTCACTGAGATCAGAATCCAGCCTTGACTCCACTGCTGCCCCTGGGGTCTCTGTGGATTCGTACTATGTTATGTCAGTGTAAGTGAGCATAAGGCCGTTTTTGGCCACACCTCTGTGTCTGCCTTGAGAAATACAAAACACTAAATGAAATTTCGATTTAATGGAGGTCAACAGGAGCTTAGCAACTGACTTCAGTATGAGCAAGGTTTTATGCCTTCCCATGTCAGGCTTGCCCCAGTTTTTACAGGTAATCATATTGGAGCTCAATAGAAATATAGCTGAAGCGTTTTCTGCTTTTAATTAAAGGGAAGGGGCATATTGATCGTTAGCAAAGAACATTTTTCTCCCAAGAATTTGTGGACATTTGAGTTAAGTAAGTGGCCTCCAAATCTATTTTGAATAAATATCTCTTTACCTTGCAATCTGGTTGTCTTGCAATGCCACAGTGTTACAGTTTCTCCAGTCAACCATATTGTCTCCAAGGAAAAATAGGATTAACACTACCTGGAAGAAAAAATTAAATCATTGCTATTGAGGTTTCCATATGTGTCAGGGATGACCATTAGTTATCCCTGCTATCTTCTGCAGGTGGCTCAGCTGGAGCCGGCAGTGGGCTGGTTCTAACCGGTGATGAGCTGGCTCAAGGCCTTCTTAGCTGCATAAACAATTTGTAAGATAATTAGGCCCAAGGACATGTGTGGGAATGGGATAGCCCTTGTGCTTCTTGCTAGAATCTGCCTATGAATGTTTGTGCTTCTCAGAAAGAGTTATAAAACAGCTGAGAGGCGCTGCTTGAGTGGTCAGTCTCACCTGTGGATCTAGGCCTGGTAGATGCCCAAGAGTTCCCCATGCTGGAGCAGCGCCTGCTACCAGCCATCGAGAGCCTGGACAGGAGGGCCCAGGACTGGAGGCAGCCCAAGGGGCGTAAGCGTTGAATCCTTGCTTGCCTGTTTGCTTGCTAGCTGAATTGCCTGCTTCTCTGCACTGAGAAGCACATATTTGGTAATGCGTGAAGACTGTAAGGTGTAATATGCTTTGGCAATAAAACCTCTTATAATTATGCACCCACCATGGCTTCACTGAGTGTATCCGAGCCTCCTGATCGAGTGACAATATGACACAAATTGATACTTTGATAGAATGATAATAATGATAAGGTCAAATCTGGTCTAAAAAGTGATCTGATAGTACATTGGGCTAATCTGAGTAATATAAAAGGAAATATTTTAACAGGACATGTGATTAGGCTGTGGAACTCATTGCCACAGGAAATTCTTGGAGCCAAGAAGTTAGTAGAATTCAAAATGAGATAGGAAGTTTATATGAAGAATAAAAATATAAAATTAATTATATAAAAAATGATCACAGTGAGTAGTCCTTTGGCGCTTTAGAGACTAACAAAAATATAGAGAGGGTCATGAGCTTTCAGGGACAGAAACCACTTCCTTAGATGATGAGCTGAAGAGGAATAACAGAAACCAAGTATTTTATACCAGAAAGGGAACCTGTCAATTGTAGGACAGGTGCTTATGAGGCTAATTAAGTGGGTTGGACGTGTCTCATACTTAGCATTTGATGTAAAAATGAGGTGTTAAATGCAGACAATGTGACAACCAGTTAATGTCATTGTTCCAGTCAAAGGAAACTGTCACATTTGATTAAAAATCATATTAAAACTGTACCTATATATATATTAGAGCAGTGGTCCCCAACCTTTCATGGCTGCCAGGCACCCGGGGGTGGGGCCACTCACGCACCGGGCGTCCGGGGGTGGGGCCGCTCACACGCTGTGCTTCCGGGGGTGGGGCTGCTCACACGCCGTGCGCCTGGGGGCAGGGCCGCCCACGCGCCCGGGGCTGGTACCATGCATGTGCCAAAGAGGGCAGGGGTGAGAGGAAAGGCTCTGGCAGATATGGGACACTAGGAGAGAAAAGGCAATTGATGGCCAGGGGTAAGGGACTGGGGGGGGGAGAAAAGGCCAGTGGCATCTGTGGGAGACTGAGGGAAGAGAACAGGCCTTAGTACTATCCACAAACTTTATAAGCATATGTAACCCACACACAGAGTGTGGTTCACTGTCCCATGTAGGGGGACTTAGACCACTTACAGTGAGAGATAAGAACAAGGGAGCTCTCTAAACATAGCTGAGTAGCCGCTGGCTTTATAGCTCAAATAGTAGAGGCTCACTGTTATGCTCTAGAGAACCCAGGTTTGACTCTAACTGCATCTATTCTCTTTCACATCACTGGTGAAAATACTGAACCAAATTGAGCCCTAATTGTGCCCTTCCAGCATAACTGTGATAATTACTGTCTGGCTAAATCTAGACTGCAGCCTTTTGTCTGCAGAGAGTATGCTAATGAAGCATTCATCAGCATTTGTCGCACTGTCATTTGAATAGACTCTACCAAGGCTTTTTGCGCAAAAACAAGCCGTGTAGATGGGAACATTTGGTGAAAAAAACAACGCTTTTTGCTCAAGATCCTTATGCCTCCTTTTTTGGAGGCATAAGGATCTTGCACAAAAGGAATTTTTGCATAAAATGGCACTGTCTCCTCACAGCTTGTTTTTGTGCAAAAAGCCTGGGCAGAGAATATGCAAAAGGCAGCATGACAAATGCAAATGAACACTTCATTCGCATACTCTCTGTCCACAAAAGGCTGCAGTGCAGTAGAGGTAGCCTCTGGGAACAGTTTCTCCACCTGTTCTGTAACTCCTTCTAGGTTGTATTTACCTAGTTTGGGTGGGCTTGAGGGGTTCTGGGTTGGGCATGTCAGCCTTGAATTCTTCCATTCTGTAGCTGTGCTGGGATCTGGGGGATCCTCACCCCTCTGCAAGTGTCTGAGCCCCTCTCCCTGCCTAATGTGTGTTCTGGGATCTCCAGGGCCTTGTGGGGTTTCTAAGCCCTTCTTCCACCCCAAAATGACATACCTTTAAACATCTGAAACCCGGGAAATGAATAATTTAGATGCACGTCACCCCTAGGGTTGCCAGGTGTCCAGTTTTGAACCAAACAGTCCAGTATTTGAACTTTATGTTTGGGAAAAAAATAGAGAAAATATAATTGCGCCGATAGAAATGCCTGGTATTTTCTCAAGCAGATGGAATGTAGATAGTGATGTAATGCCAAGTGTGTCAAGTATTTTTGTTGAAACTATCTGGCAACCTTAGTCACCACAGGGGGGAGGGGTGCAGCTGGCCAGAGTGTGGGGCAGGAGCCTGGTTTGGAGGGGCGGCAGACTCAGCCTGACTCGCAGAGGGAGGTGGGAGTAGGTGGAAAGGGTCCATCATAGTGTAAAGGTCAGGCTGCGTCGCCATGGCAATATGTGGCCTACCAGGATGCTGCAGCCTGTGATGTGTGTACACAATAGCACAGGGCAGGAGCGAACAAGAAGCAACTTGTCATCTGTTAGTACTTTCCACAGAGCCAGCTGCTGATTGCACGGGATGGGGAGGGAGGGGAAACTGCAAATGTTGGGGATGGGGGGGGGAACCAATCTTCTCAGTCTTCTCCCAGGTTCTTAAAGTCACACAACCCCCCCTCAGGGAAGCTGTGGAAATTTGAGGCTGGGGAACATGGATGAGATCTCTCTCGCTGGCTCTGTTCGCAGAGACATTTCAAAGGGCAGCCACGGTCCCCTGTCCATTATCCCAAAGTGCACCAGAGAGGGGAGGAGCCCGGAGGAATCACAGGCGGTGGGGTGTCCAAGTGGAAAGACCACTGTCCTGGCCTGTCCTAGCTCTGCCATTCACCAGCTGGGGGGCCTCAGCAAGTCAAACTTCATAGACCTCGTCAGAAAACCTCAGTGAAGCCTCAGAGCTTGTCCCTTCCACCGACCACAGTTGGCTAGTCAAAGATATTGCCTCACTTACATTGCCTCTGTCCAGTATTTGTTAATCTGATGCCAGATGAACATCTCTACCCCAGTGGCCACCAACCAGTCGATCGGGATCTGCTGGTCGATCTTGGAGCCCCTGACAGGGGATCTTGATGGGTTTAGCCAAGAGGCTGTCAAGTGCCTGCACTTCAGCTGCCCCTCCCCGCACTGCTGCACATCTCCTGCCCCTCCCCCTGGGAAGCCTCCTGCTTTCTGGGCAGGGCAAGGAGGGGGTGCTGATATCAAGGTGCCTCCTCCCATTCTGTATCCTTTCTCCACAAAGCCAAGAGGGGCACAACAGGACTTGGGATGGAGTTTGCTAGCTGCTTTTGGGACTGGTGCAGGGCCAGGGCCAGGGTGAGTCTGCCTTAGCCCCACTGCACCACCAGCCAGGAGCCACCTGAAGTAAGCAGTGCCCAGTTGGAGCCCACACCCCGAAACCTTATCCCAGTCATGACCCCTTTCTTGGTCCCCACGTCCTTGCCCTCGCACCCGTGCATCCCATCTGCCTGCCCCAAGAGCAACGCAGAACCCCTCTCACGCTCCAGATCCCTTAATCCAAGACCAGAGCCTGCGCCCCAAATCTCTGCCCCAGCCTGATGAAAGTGAGTGAGGATGGGCAAGAGAGAGAGGCTGGAGGTAGCGGAGCAAGGCCTCAGAGAAGGGGCAAGGGTATTTATATATGAGGTAGATCTCAGAATGCACTTACATTCAAAAAGTGATCTCATGCTTGAAAAGGCTGGAGACCCCTGTCCTACCCTAACCACAGAATGAAGCTACAGCTGTAGAGATAAAACACAAATGAGCCCTGGCAAACACAATTCAGTGTGTGGTCACTTTAAGAGCCCTCCTTCAGCCCTGGTAATCTGAGCTTCCCACCCAGTTGTTTGCATTTGCATAACTCCCCCCCACTCCCTCATATATTGAAATCCCATTTTGCCAGCACTTCAGCAGCACTGGAGATCGTCTGACTCTAAGCGGCATCATAAATGGACAACCATTCGGGCTGTTCTTACATCTGAAAAAGGTGAGTCCCGCCTGTCCCTGGGAGTTGTGAGGCAGAAGAAAAAAAAGCAAAAAAGCTTGCCGAGTTTATGGCAGATTTTCAGTCGGTGTGTGTTAACCCACCCCAGCTGGGAAGGGTTGCTCCATTGGCTTGAATAGGGTCAGACCCCAGGTACAAAAGGGTGAATCGTAGTAGAAATGTAGCCGTGTTAGTCTGGTGTAGCTGAAGCAAAATGCAGGACTATGTAGCACTTTAAAGACTAACAAGATGGTTTATTAGATGATGAGCTTTCGTGGGCCAGACCCACTTCCTCAGATCCCTCAGGGTGAATGTGATGCTTGGATGCATGAACAGGGGGAATCTCAAGCAGGAGAGGAGAGGTTGGTTATTTCGCACCTGTATTTGGTGGTGTGACTGCTGGACTCCTGGGTTCAGTTCTGGTTCAGTTCAGGAAGCACGCTGATACAATGGGGAGGATCAAGGAAGAGCAGTGAGAATGGCAGAAGGATTAGACAACATGCGGGAGAGTGAGAGAGACTCACAGAGTTCAACCTTTTTAGTTGCACCAAGAGAAGATTAAGGGGTGACTTGATCACACTCTGAAAGTATCAACACGAGAACCAATATTTGACAGCCAGCTCTTTAATCTGGCGGACAAAGGCACACGGAGCGGGGCCGTGCTATTCCTATTTGCAGATCAGCTTTGAGGCTCTTCATAATTACACAAAAATTGGTGGAAAATTTGAAAATCAAAGGCTTTCCCAGCTTTGAATCTTGAGCTGCTGGACTCTGGCTTTAATCATAAAGCATTTCCCTCCCCCCTCCTTTTGTACCTCCTTGGTACATGTCTCTTGAGCTTTTGGGATGGTTTAACATAGGCCTCTATACATCTCTAGCAACAAACAAATTCTAGTGTGTTTTGTGAACACCCTTTTGTTTGAAAGACCGTCCTGTCCCTTCCCTTGTCTTGTCTTTTCTACTGATACTATTTTTCTTTTCTTTTCTTTTCTTTTCTTTTCTTTTCTTTTCTTTTCATACTATTCACCAGCTGGGGGCCTCCAGCAAGTCAGAGAATAAGGATGAATAATAAAAAAAATGAAAAAGGATGAACTATGCAGAGTCCTAAGAATACTTGAATGGATCTTTCTCATCTGCCTTGGACATACAATGAGTTGGCTACAGAGATAGCCAAGCTGAAAAAAACTAGGTATTTCTGTCTGGACTATATGTGTGGCATAGCTCATCAAAAAGTCACTTGAACAAGGACCTTGATCACTGAGGATGCTTTAATGCTGGCCAGGAGATCTGTCAGAAGCAGCAGTCCTGCTTTGAGTATGTCTCTTTCATCAACCAGAAAGACTGAGGAGGTGGAAGAAAGAGGGAGCAGTCTTGGGCTCTCGGAGACCCTGACAAAACCCCAAAGGACGCTCAGCGGTGGTGAAGACCCTGGCGAAGAAGGAACGATCCTAGGGGTGCTTTTATTGTTTGTGTCTAGAGCTGAGTCACTCTTGCGACGTAGCCGCACGGAGGGATGACACTCGCACGCCTGGAGTGTTTAACTGCGCTCTTGTAACTTGTCAAGGGAGGGATCAAAGGGGCCTGGCAGTGGCGCGCTGTGGACACGGGTGTCACCGGCGTGACACGCTGTGGAGACGCTGGAGGCGACTAGGAGCACCGCTTCGGGACACCTGCAAGGGTATCTCTGCTTTGCACACGTGCGCCGCGCGGCTGGGTGAGATCCCCGCATCCGCGCAGCCTGGGGACCACCCGGGGATGCGCGCCGCAGAGCGAAAGGACCAGAGATGCAGCTTCTGACTCAGCAAGGCGCGCAGGGGCAGGCCCAGGGCTTCGGATCACGTGCCGGGCAGCCTGCAAACACAGAAAGCGCCAGCTGCATGGCGAGCTGCGTCTTCTCCATTTTGTTTCCACCCCTGCTTCTGAGCTCCGGCGCCACCGTTCTCCAGACGAAAGGCTGAAGGACCCGGCCCAGCGCGGGGTGTGTTCCAGAGGGGCTTGCAAGCCGGCAGACGGCCCCGGATTGCTAGGAACCTGGTGGCCTCGGAGCTCTTTGTATGTATTTGACTTTCCAGCACCGCTCTTCTTGCTCTTTTGTTTAATATATAACAAACCTTTCGTTTTAGTCACTAAAGGGCTGGCTCGCTGGCACCAGTGCTCTCTCTAACTTTTCCCAGCCCTGAGCAGCGTGAATAATGTGCCACAGGGGGAGGATGTGCAACATATCGCCTTCATATGAGTGCATGTAACATTCATGTCTTGGGGGTGGGGCCAAGGGGTTCTGCTATGGGAAGGGGCTCAGGTTTAGGGCAGACGGTTGGGGTGCTCTGGGTGGGGTTGAGGGGTGCAGGGCTGGGACAAAGGATTAGGGTGCAAGGGCTCTGGGGTAGGTTTGGGGCAGAATCATTGAATCACAGAACCATAGAGCTGGATAGAAGGTCACCCAAGTCCAGCCCCTGCCCTAGGCAGGACCAATCCCAACTAAATCAACCCAGCCAGGACTTTGTGAAGCAGAGTCTTAAACACCTCTAGGGATGGAGACTCCACTACTTCGCTGGGTAACCCATTCCAGTGCTTCACCACCCTCCTAGGGAAATAGTTTTTCCTAATATCCAACCTGGAAAATGGGGTGCAGGAGAATGAGGGGGATTCCAGGCCACCTGGGCCATGGTGAGAAAGGTCTGTTGTCCCCAGCTGAACCCCTCCATGATAGGCGTTTTTGGGGCCAAACAGCACCCTACGTGCATCAAGAAAGCATGTGAATCATTCTGATTTTCAGTAACTCTTGAGACACTGAGGAAGTTCCAGAAGAGTGGAAGAAAGCTAATGTTGTATCAATATTTTAAACAGGTAAACAGGATAATCCAGTAATTATAGGCCTCATATCTATTATAGGCCTCACAGTGATTGGGCAACAAAATGGCAAATGAAATTTAATGTGGATAAGTGTACAGTAATGCATGTTGGAAAAAATAACCCCAACTATACATATACTATGATGGGGGCTAATTTGGCTACGACAAATCAGAAAAGAGATCTTGGAGTTATTGTAGATAGTTTTCTGAATAGTTTTTGCGGTGGTCAAAAAGGCAAATAGGATGTTAGGAATTATTAAGAAAGGGATAGAAAATAAAACACAGAATATCTTACTGCACCTGTATAAAACCACGGTACGCCCGCATTTTGAGTACTGTGTATAGATGTGGTCTCCTCACCTCAAAAAAGATATTTTGGCCTTGGAAAGGGTTCAGATTAGGGGTTTGGAACAGGTCCCATATGAAGAGAGGCTAACGCGACTGGGACTTTTCAGTTTAGAAAAGAGGAGACTGAGGGGGGATATGATAGAGGTCTATAAAATCATGAGTGGTGTGGAGAGGGTGAATAAAGAAAAGTTTTTTATTAGTTCCCATAATATAAGGACTAGAGGACACCAAATGAAATTAATGGGTAGCAGGTTTAAAACTAATAAGTGAAAGTTCTTCTTCACACAGCGCATAGTCAACCTGTGGAACTCCTTGCCAGAGGAGGCTGTTAAGCCTAGAACTATAACAGAGTTTAAAGAGAAATAGATTCATGGAGGTTAGGTCCATAAAAGGCTATTAGCCAGGGGATAGAAATGGTGTCCCTGGCCTCTATTTGTCAGAGGCTGGAGATGGATGGCAGGAGACAAATCACTTGATCATTGTCTTCAGTCCGCCCCCTCCGGGGCACCTGCCATTGGCCACTGTCGGCAGACAGGCTACTGGGCTAGATGGATCTTTGGTCTGACCCAGTACAGCCGTTCTTATGTTCAGTCTGACAATGGTCCAGGGCCAGACAGTGGAGTGGCTAATATGTGACTAGATTAATAGAGAACTAAAGGACAGCAATATAATTACTGCCAATCAACCTAGGTGTCTGGAAAATGGTTCCTGTCACACTAACTTGGTTTCTCTCTGTGATAGGAGAACAAATTTGGTTCATAAAGGTAACAGTGATGATGTAACAGACTTCTGTAAGGTGTAAGCACAACACTGTGATTAAGAAATGAGATTGATCTGAAATCGATACAGCACATATGGAACAGATTACAAACTGGCTCACTGAATAGGTCTTAACATCTAACTAAAATGGGTGGGTGGGTTTCCAGTGGGATCTCACAGAGACTGGTTCTTGGCCCTGTTCTGTTTAATATCTTTTGAGGGTCCTGGAAGAAAATACAAAACTATTCCTCATGACATTTGCAGGCACAACCATTGAGAAAGTGGACAACAACAAAGATCATTGATACAAACTGATCGTGAGACTATGGCAAGGTGGGCTCCACCAATGACGATGTGATTTAATATGGAGAACTGTTCACCTCTAAGAACAAAGCCAGACAAATTCACACTGGAAATAGGGAGTACAAGTTTCTATCAGCGGAGGAGAAGAATTAACGTACGACAGGCCATGGTGGATTTTCCATCGTGGAAATTTTTTTATATCAGGATTAGATGTTTTGCTAAAAAAACTGCTGTAGGAATTATTTTGGGGAAGTTTTATGGCCTGTTACTCAGGAGGTCAGATTAGATAATGACAAGGGTCCTTTTTGCCTCTGGAATCTGTGAAAATGTGTTGGGTTTAGGAATCCCTCTCCAAGATCTGTGTGGGACTTTCTGTTTCTTGGGGGAGTGCCCTGTAACCACCCCCCACCCCGCTCCTGCATTCCTCATTTCTATGTAACTGTGATATTGCAGATAAAGTGCAATCGGCAGCCATCAAGGTACCTCGCGAATAGAGGGCAGTTGCATTTAGTGCATAGGGACCCAGGGCAGGGGGATGTGGGGTGTTCAGGAGTAAGGGCTGGGGGCAGAGGGGCCCATAGCTGACAGATATAGGGGTGTCTGCGGGGAGTGTGTGTGCAAGGGTGCCAATTCAGGAGGGGTGGAGCTGCAACCACACATAAAGATCCCTGCTGCTCTTCTTCCTCTGACTTTCAGGGAGCAAAGGGAAAGTTTGCGACCTTCTGTATCCTCCCCTGCCCTCCTCTCGGCAGCCGGGAGCCAAAGGAAGGCCCAAGCTGAGCCTCGTTCCCTAAGAATCCAGGGAAGAGTAAGACTCAGTATGTATGGCTGCAGCCCCTCCCCCCGCCCTTCCAAAAGGGTGCAAGGGGGGGCAGCGTTGGGTGGAGGGGGTGCTTACACACCCCAGCCAGCCCCTTTCACCTGCCTGGCTATCTGCTGCTTAGCAAGACAGCCTGCAGGAGAGCCCGGGAACCTGGCTGGGAATAGCTGCAGCCGGGCTCACCCGCTTCTTCTTGCTGGAGGCCACACCAGGGCGCACAAGCTAACCATCACCTCGGGTCATGAGAAAAACAGGACAAAAAAGCGTCCTGTGTCATATGAGTAGAGGACAGAGGAGCCAAAAAGGACTGTCCTCAAATGGCCAATTCACATGGGCCATCCCTAGGACCTCAAAGGGGCACAGGCTGCTCACCACTGATCTTGCAGGTGTCCAATCTAACAGGGTTGAGGGTCTAGACTATGTGTTTGTTGTCTTTTCCTTTGGTAACGACTCTGGCTTGTTGCCTAACCCCTTATAGTCACATACATTCTGTGTCTACACTCAGTCGATTTCTTTGACTGTTCATCTTCACCAGTGAGTTTGGATGAAGTGTGTGGCAAATCTATTCCAGGGTTTTACAAAAGCTTGTGTGTGTGCCCCATTTCCACTCATGCAGGGGTGAATCAGTCAAGGAATTAGATGGTATATTCCTGAGGTAGAGTACAAGGAGCCGGAGGGAGGCGGGGATTTGGCCAGTGTCTTCCTCTGAGAGGTTCATGAGTGGTCCTAGGAGGATTCATGCAATCTAGCAGCTGACTGTGGGGCTAGTTGTGCTGAGTGATAACCCAGCCTGAAGGGTTTGCTGCTGGTCACTAGCAAGGCACTGTAGGAGACAGCTCAGTCTGGAGAGAATTTGGGGGGCACAGTGGTTCAACGGTCCCAGGCTGCACTCCTGGGGTCCCCGTGTTGTTAGTCTATAAAGTGCAACCAGACCATTTGTTATTTTTTTCTGTAACAGACTAACTCGGCTACCTCCTGAAGCTCCTCACACTGTGAGTTACTTGTCTCAAGTGTCACCTGTCCATAAAGGGTTAAACTGTAAACCAGAGTGGCCAAAGCTACGTCTACACAACAGAGTTAAATCAGAAAAAGAAATGGAATTTGCAGTACACAAACTGCGTCTCTTTTTCCAATTTATTGTTTAAAGAGACTTAACACATTTACATGGCACCAGATTTTGGAAAGCAATCCTCTTTCAGCATATCCCTTATTCCTCATAGAACGAGGTTTACAGGGATAGCGAAAGAGCGTGTCCACATTTTTGAACATTTTTTTTTTTTCAAAAAAGCGGACATGTTCCTTGGACACGTTCCTTGGTATCCTGGAAAAGCAATGCAGTGTAGACATACCCCAAGAGTCAAGCCTAAACTACAGGGGAGCCTTGATTTTAGTTCCTAAGGCATGTGTACAGCACGGTCCCCATTCCTAGAATTCATGTCACATGTAGTGAACCCTACCGGTAAGCTTGAGAGTACCTGGATATGGCTCAGACTCTGTGGACGTAGAAGGGTGCAGGGGACACTATGTGGATCCAAACACAGAAGTCTTCCGAGTGCGCAGCAGGGGGATCTCAACCAGGTCTGTGATCTCTTTCTGTGTTTTACAGGGCTATCCCATGGCAGCGGCAGGAGGACCATTTCAGGCCATAACCAAAGCCACAGTGAGCCCCGCAGAAGAAGACAGTGTGAGGAAAGAGGCCGAGCTGCTGCTAAAGCCGGATGCCAAGTGGGAGGAGCTCTTCATGCCAGCCCCCGCCTCTGTTGCCATCCTGGGGGAACTGGCATGCCTCTGTGCAAGGCAAAAAGCCGATGTGTCTATCAAAGAGAACTGCCCTGAAGATGGATTTAAATACATCAAACACCCCGAATCCTTCAGGGCTTGTTTGCATCAAATGTGTGACCGAACAGGGGAGGCCTTGAATCAACTTTATGTCAAAATGGACGGGAGCCGCCTGCATTCCATGTTTGTCTCACGGAAGATGAACCAAATCACCCAGGGCTTCTTCCAAAATGCTCAAGCAGGAAGGGACCAGCTCCAGAGTGGGAGACAGAACATACAGAACAAAGCAGAGAAGTGCACAGAGTCGGCTCAGGCAATGAGGGACGTGGTCTCGGAGGTGATTTCCCTGGCGCAGGAGATGTTGCTAGCCTGTCAGGAGGCTGAGCACGGCTGTGAGCAGGACCTGACGGATGTGCAGCAGAAGCTCAGAAAGGCAAAGGAGATGGAGCAGTCAGTCAGGAAGGCTATGGAGGATGCTCAGTTGAAGCAAAAGCTGACAGAAGGGAACATAAAGCAGGCTCTTAGTAAGATTGAAAAAGCTCTGACCATCAGTTTTGCTTCATGTTGTGACATCAGCTCAGGTGTGAGTGATAAAACCGAGTGGATAAAAGAGCAAATATCGAAAGTGGAGAGCAGAGGGGAGGCACTGAGAGGGTCCCAGGCAGAAGAGCACAGAAGTTTTGAGAACACCATTAAGCTGATGAAAGAGCAGACAGAACTCCTCTGTGAGTTGAAGGCGAGTGAGATGAGCGAAAGAGATTTGGAGACAACTAAGGAGATGCTAATCGAACGGCGGGTTGCCCTGGCCAAGGCAGAGGAGCAGTGGGAGAAGATGCTGCAGTTATCCTGTATGATCTCCAACCTGATCCAGTTCTGCTTCACCTGGGACATTGAGGAATGTTTAGCTTCTGCCGAAGGCATCCAGCAGGCCACTCATGCATTTAATGCTTCCAATGTGGCTTGGATGCTGTACATGATCACCAAGATATTCACCCAAGTTTATACAGACCATCTGCTAGACCTGCTCCACAGCTCAGGGAAAATCCTCACTCTGGAACCTTCCGATCCTGATTTTAGTTCGGAGCATGCTAAGATAGACAGGGGCTGTGCGGAGGCCCAGAAAGCTATTTCCAGCCTTGTGCTGGAGATGAAGGAAGAGTTCAAGAGGAACTTAACTGCTGGGCAGGAGACAATTGAGACGATGAAGGCCGCACAGCACCCATGAACCTGAAAGCAATTTACGGGGCTAATTCAAAGTAGGATTAGGATGAATTTGGTGTCCCACTTACATCCCAGCTGTTGGGAAGAGCACTACAATTAAGTGGTTAACGATTCCTGCCCTTTTATTTTGTGTTTTGCTGAATGATCGCCATCAGCCACTCTTGAAGCTCACTTTAGAAAAGCTCCATTCCTCTCCTACTTGGGAGATAAAAACAAAAGATGCTTCATTGAGTTTACATCTCCTGCAGGCACCAAGGCAGAATTGTTCCCTTCAGGCTTTTCCCCCAGGGCTATGGCTTTAAAGGTCCCAAGGGATGAAGGTCTCATACCACCTGCCCCCATTCCAAAGATCCCTCAAAAATATTACCCCTATTACATACATAGACAGGTCTTGAATGGGTCCCTCTGCCAGAGATGGGTCTGTGCCGCTCCTGCCACAATAGCTTCTCTAAGAGGAGGGATCAGCAGGAAGGAGCTGGAGCTTTCATGGGAGGCAGAGGTAGAAATCGGCAGCTGGGAGAGGGTTAAGAGGTTCACAGCTTGGGAAATGACTGGCAAAGGGGGCAAAAGTGGATGATGAACACTGGGGGGAGAATTGATAATGGATGAATCCCATATTCTTCCAAAGGGACAGAAGCCAGAAACCCTGGCCATGTTTGTTAAAGATGGTGATGGAAGAAACCTACAACCAAAGAGCCCTGAAGGGTGAAAGCAAAACCACAAGGTGCTGCCATCACCCCCATTCTGTGTGTGTGAAACTGATTGTTCCTCTTTAAGTGGAGCATTTTGCATTTACATTTACATTGGGGTGGATGAGCTGGCTGTTATCTGTGCTGCATTTCTGCTGCAATCCTTTCCTATCAGTCAGTCAATCAGTGGTGCTCCTTCAATAAAGCTGTGAGGAAGATGTCTGAGTATATTTCTGTTCAAACAGCCTGGTCAAAACTTAGCCAAGAGACCCCCAAACCAAACACCAACATCTGGTCTCTGTTCCATTCTCTTAAGGCTGTGTGTGCAGTGGAGAGCCTGATTTTGGGAGGGTCATTTTTTAATATATCTGTGGCTCTGTTGTTTACATTAGAGGACAAGGTCAACGAAAAGCACCTGGCACTCTAGAGCAGAAGGTGATGCAGTTTGTGATGGTCCTTATTTTTGGAGGATTTCACCCTGGGCTTTTTCACTGCCAGGTCACAACAGGTCATACTGACTGACATCTACCTGTGACAGGTGCATCCCTTCTTAGTCTGACCAGGGAAATGAATACCCCACTTACGTGTTGTCAGGTGCTGCAAGTGAAGGACGGTGTATGTTTGTGAGAGACTAAGACATGCAGGCTGTGTCTAGACTGGCAAGTTTTGTGGAAAAGCTTGCCAGCTGTCTACACTGGCCGCTTGAATTTCCGCAAGAACACTGACGATCTCATGTAAGAAATCAGTGCTTCCTGCGGAAATACTATGCTGCTCCCATTCGGGCAAAAGTCCTTTTGCGCAAAAGGGCCAGTGTAGACAGCTCAGATTTGTTTTGCGCAAAAAAGCCCCGATGGCGAAAATGACGATCAGGGCTTTTTTGCGCAAAAGCGCATCTAGATTGGCACAGACGCTTTTCCACAAAAAGTGCTTTTGCGGAAAAGCGTCCGTGCCAATCTAGTCGTTCTTTTCCGCAAATGCTTTTAACGGAAAACTTTTCCGTTAAAAGCATTTGCGGAAAATCATGCCAGTCTAGATGTAGCCTCACAGTGTGTGAGTGGCAATGTAAATATATATCAATCTCCTTCCATCCCCTCCTCCCTGGGTGAAGATAGGATACAGAAGTGAGGGAAGGAGTGACACCCTGAGATCAGTGCCCCTTCTTCTCCCTCCCGCACCCTGAACAGCAAGCAGGATGCTCCCAGGGGGGCAGCTCCCAGGCACAAAGCAGGAGTAGTGTAAGAGTGGGTGTAGGGGCAACTGAAGTGCAGGCACTTGATAGCCTCCTGGCCAAACCAGTCAGGATCACCTGTCAGTGGCCCCAAGATCTACCAGCAGATCCTGATGTACTGGTTGGGGACCACTGGGACAAATCACCCTACACTGAGTGGGGCAAGGAGAGAGGCATCCAGAGGCTCCAAAACTGTGGCTGGAGGCATGAAAACCCTACAGAAAGTCTCTCCCTCGCAGTACATTTTGCAGTGACCAAAAGAGGCAGCGAAGAGCCTGGCAGAGGAGGGGAGGCAGGAACTCAGGCTGGGGAAGAGAAGTGACTGAACATTGAGAGGGGAGGAAAAGATGGATTTGGGGATTCCCGATGTGTGTGTCTGGGGGGCAGGACAGCAGAGATTTCTCCCTGCCCGCTCCTCTTGTGAATGTGGGGGGAGATTTCGCTGGGGGTCAAGGTACCGGGAATTCCCCAGTCCCCCTGAGCGCAGCAGCCCCCCACGACCGCGGCCCCCGACCCCACTTACCGTCCATGTTCTCCTGGGCGCTGGGGGGCTGCAGGGAGCGTCTGCCCCCCCGGCTCAGCTCCGGCTCAGGGCGGGAGGACTCCAGCTGGGTGCGGCTCCCCCTCGGCCTGCGGCTGGACAGGACACAGCGGGGACCCCGTCGCCATCGCAGCCTGGCCATGGGGGCCGGGCCCGATGTGGGAGGGTGCAGAGGGAGCCCCTCAGCAGCCACAGAGAGAAGCCACATGGGGGGGGGGAAGGAGGCAAAATGCCTGTGAGCCCCGTACGCCCTGTACAACCGGGTGTGGCGGGGGGGGCTCTGTCCGTGGGGCACAGACGGGCAGGGACGTGGGGGAGGGGCTGGCAGAGGGGGGCTCTGTGTGGGGCACAGACTGGCAGTTGGTCAGGGTTGTGGGGGAGGGGCTGGCAGAGGGGGGCTCTGTGTGGGGCACAGACTGGCAGTTGGTCAAGGATGTGGGGGAGGGGCTGGCAGAGGGGGGCTCTGTCTGTGGGGCACAGACTGGCAGTTAGTCAGGGACGTGGGGGAGGGGCTGGCAGAGGGGGGCTCTGTCTGTGGGGCACAGACTGGCAGTTGGTCAGGGATGTGGGGGAGGGGCTGGCAGAGGGGGGCTCTGTCTGTGGGGCACAGACTGGCAGTTAGTCAGGGACGTGGGGAGGGGCTGGCAGAGGGGGGCTCTGTCTGTGGGGCACAGACTGGCAGTTGGTCAGGGATGTGGGGGAGGGGCTGGCAGAGGGGGGCTCTGTCTGTGGGGCACAGACTGGCAGTTGGTCAGGAATGTGGGAGGGGGCGTCTGGGGCACAGACTGGCAGTTGGTCAGGGATGTGGGGGAGGGGCTGGCAGAGGGGGGCTCTGTGGGGCATAGACTGGCAGTTAGTCAGGGTCGTGGGGGAGGGGCTGGCAGAGGGGGGCTCTGTCTGTGGGGCACAGACTGGCAGTTGGTCAAGGATGTGGGGGAGGGGCTGGCAGAGGGGGGCTCTGTCTGTGGGGCACAGACTGGCAGTTGGTCAGGGATGTGGGGGAGGGGCTGGCAGAGGGGGGCTCTGTCTGTGGGGCACAGACTGGCAGTTAGTCAGGGACGTGGGGAGGGGCTGGCAGAGGGGGGCTCTGTCTGTGGGGCACAGACTGGCAGTTGGTCAGGGATGTGGGGGAGGGGCTGGCAGAGGGGGGCTCTGTCTGTGGGGCACAGACTGGCAGTTGGTCAGGAATGTGGGAGGGGGCGTCTGGGGCACAGACTGGCAGTTGGTCAGGGATGTGGGGGAGGGGCTGGCAGAGGGGGGCTCTGTGGGGCATAGACTGGCAGTTAGTCAGGGTCGTGGGGGAGGGGCTGGCAGAGGGGGGCTCTGTCTGTGGGGCACAGACTGGCAGTTGGTCAGGAATGTGGGAGGGGGCGTCTGGGGCACAGACTGGCAGTTAGTCAGGGATGTGGGGGAGGGGCTGGCAGAGGGGGCTCTGTCTGTGGGGCACAGACTGGCAGTTGGTCAGGAATGTGGGAGGGGGCGTCTGGGGCACAGACTGGCAGTTGGTCAGGGTTGCGGGGGAGGGGCTGGCAGAGGGGGGCTGTGTTGAGGACAGACTGGCAGTTGGTCAGTGATGGGGGAGGGGCTGGTAGTGGGGGGTCCTATCTGTCTGTCTGTCTGTCTGTGGGCAGTCCTGGAGGCTTTGCATATAGAATAGTAATAGAGATGTGGCCGAGTTGGTTTGGTTTTGCTGAAACAAAAGCCAGGACTATGCAGCACTTTAAAGACTAACAAGATGGTTTATTAGATGATGAGCTTTCGTGGGCCAGACCCACTTCCTCAGATCAAATAGTGGAAGAAAATTAGCATGACCATGTATACCAAAGGGGTACAATAAAAAAAAAGTGAACACACATAAAATAGACCTTAATTTTTTGTGGAAGAAAGCCCGATGGCTAAAATGGCCATCGGAGCTTTCTTGCGCAAAAGCGCATCTATACTGGGCACGGATGCTTTTGCGCAAAAGCACTTTTTGCACAAAAGCATTGGTGCCAATCTAGACGCTCTTTTGTGGAAATACTTTTAACAGAAAAATGTTTCCGTTAAAAGTATTTCTGCAAAATCATGCCAGTCTAGACGCAGCCCTGGTGTATTTGTTAAGCCCCCAGTTCCCAGAAGCCTGTGATGAGATGAGAATCTCTTCTAAACAAAGGAAGTTACTAGTTTTCTTGGGTTTAGAGAAAGTTAGATATTATTTGTGACCTGAGTGCAGCCTAACAGCCTCAGAAGCCAGACGATGATTTGTCCTTTTTATAGGTGTTCATTTTTTTTAATTGTATCCTTTGGTATATATGATCATGCTAATTTGCTACATAGTCCTGGTTTTTGTTTCATCATTTCAGGATAGGGTTGCCAGCTGTCTGGGTTTGAACCGGACAGTCCAGTATTTGAGCTTTCTGTTTGGGAAACAAATTGAGAAAATATAAATGTCCGGTATTTTCTAAATAAGATGTAAGGTAGATTGTGATGTAATGTCAAGTGTGTCTGGTATTTTTGTTGAAACCATCTGGCAACCCTAGATGTGGTCAACCTCACATCATCAAAGACCAGTAGTTTGGCTGAAGGAAACAGGGAGGTTTTGCTTCTAAATCACTGACATTCTGGGAGTTTAGTGAGTTTCTTTGCGTCCCGGGTTTGCTCTGTTCACGTCCCCAAAGTGCTCTACTCAGCCAGGAGAGCGAGAAGGTGACTGTGGTTAAAGTGAATGCTGAGATTGTCACAGAATCGCAGAAGCACATTGGGGCATTAGGAGAAACATCAACGAGTGAAAGAGTCTGTGTGAAATCAGCCATGTCTGCAACAGTCCCCATGGCATGTTTTTGGGGAATGTGATGGGGACAGAAAACAGCTGCACTTCTAGCGACTGCAGGCCCTTATCTGGCTCCATCCCCACCCTGCCTGAGTCCCATATATCCTTTTTAGGGTTTACCCACACCAACCACTGGGGGATCTTCTAGTAGTTCACCCTTAATGATGCTTCCCTCCTCACTAGGTTTACAGTCTCACAGCAAATATTTTTATTTTATTCTCCGAATGCCACATCACCTGTTAGTGGTTAACTTGCAATATATACTGTCATTGTGTTGTATGTTTATTACTATATGTTCGTGCTTTTAATGTTCAAACATTGATTTTATGTAAAACAAAATGGAGTCGGTCACCTTAGTCCCCGGGGTTCCATCTTGGGCTTTGCTCCCTCCCACTGGAACATTCCGAGACAGTTGGGGAACCGGTTCTAACCGGATTTCCCCCCCTCGTCTTCCCATTTCTAGCAGAGGGGAGCACGGGCCACTGGCTGAATTCGGGGGAGATCACCCTGAAACCCCAGTACGGGAACTCAGCAATGAGGCTGCACCTGACCCAGAGGAGGGGCTGGCCCTCCCCTCTGTGCTAGGTGGGGCTGGGCCATGATGGGGTGTTGGGGCTACTCTGATGCTGGAGGACAGGGGGGTTGGGCCTCGTATGGGGCCTGGTGAGGGGGCCAGCTTCCCCAAGCAGGGGGGCAGGGGGAGAACACACCCAGGCCCCCAGTCTCTTCATATCACAGGCGGCTGGGAGAGTCAGTGCTGAGCAGTGGGGCAGGGCACCAGGGGCTGGACTGTTTGCTCCCCCTCCTGCTCCAGTGCTTCCTTATTTGGAAGGGGCAGGAGGCAGCGGGAGTGAGGGGAACCCACATGGTTGGTAAGAATCCAGCCTCTACTCCGGGTTGCTCAACTCACCACATGACAGGATGCCGCAGGCTCCTGGTCCCAGCAGCTGCCCCCGCGTCCGGTGCCCGCCCAGCATTCAACTGAGACTCCAAATCAGTCACTAAACTCCCTGCAAGCTGGGCCGGCTTTTTTGCAGACATTTCAGGGGTGTGCAGAACAACCCAAACCTGCGCCCCTCCCCTAGCCTGACTCCCCCCCACACCTGCCGATGGCACTGGGGGGGGAGTTTTTCACAGGCTTCCTGCTTCTGATGCCCTTCGAGAGAAATGTTGCCATTGCTCATAGAGTTTTGGGCCGCTGCTCTTCCAATTGTTTGTCCGCTCTCCTCAGTATATTTTTATGTTTCATTGGCCAGAGTTTAGGCTCCTTTCGATTTTCCTCACTAGGATTGAACTTCCACTTTGTAAACGATGCCTTTTTATCTCTCTCTGCTTCTTTCTGTTACTCGGTTAAGTCATGGTGGCACTTTTTTGGTTCTCTGACTGTGTGTTTTAATTCGGGGTGTACAGTTAAGTTGAGCCTCTCTTACGGATGCCTTTCTGGTGTGTGCGCTGGGCCAAACGCACTGCTGCGCCGTGCACACGGCCTGGGAGCTGCCAACTGTGTGTGGCCCTGAGCAGCCTCTGATGTTTCCACGGGCGGCCGGCTTGAGCCCAGAGCTAGCCCTGAGTGGGGGTGACCCGGGGGGAGCAGCTCAACCATGCAAAGGGGCTGCCCAGAGGCAGGACATGAGCCTCGCTGGGCGTGGCAGCGACATCACAAGGGCCTATTGCAGCCCCTCAGCTTATTGGCTAAAGAAGTTTGGGAGGCGGTGACCTCACAGAGCATCCATGACAACGGCCAGGTGGGACAGGCTGCAGGGCAGGGGCAATCTCAGAGACCCCCCCATGGCTTTGCTGCAGGGAGTCTCTTCCTTGAGGTCTGCAAAAGAGTCTGAATTCAGAGTCACGTCCGGGAGCACCAGGAAGAGGCTCTTTGGGGTCTTCTCCGTTCCCGCAACTACCTGAGCTCGTAGACAGACGCCCTGTGGGAAAGGTAAGAGCCTCTGAGAGGTCTGGTGCCAAAACAGCCTGATCCGCCTGTTGCTGGCCAAACTGAAGGCAGGAAAACTCTAGGGGAGGTTCTTCCGTACCCAGTGGAACTGAATAGTGAGTGGATGAGAATTCTCCTAATTCCCTTGACCCGGAGCAATAAGAGACAAGTCTGTGATCCTCTAATGCCCCATCCCTGGGGAGGTGCGGACAGGCAATTAACCATGGAACGCTCTCTTCCAATGTGTGTTACCTGCTTGTGATAAATGTGTTCTGCCCACGGCCCTAGCTTGCGGCCGGGGTACATGCACTGTGTAGATATCACCTACGGTACATGAACTCCTTGGGAGAGAGACACAATCAGAGGCAAGACCAAGATTCACTCAAGGGATTTGTTTTTTGTGCACTCCTGCACCCCTCTCTGTCTGTCCCCAGATCCCCCAGCAGCCAGACAGTGAAACCCCCTTTCTCACAGGGGGTACGTCTCCCCTGCACACTTATCTCGGAATAAGCTAATCCAGAACAGATCGTCCAAAATAGCTTATTCTGAAATAGCACATCTGCACTACAGGGAAGCCTTGAAATTAGTCCGAGGCAGGTTCCCCTAATGTGGACGTGCTACCTCGATTTACAGCCCCAGGAGGCGCTGGGGAGTAATGACTTTGAATGGCCCTGGGGAGGGGCTATTTTGAAATAGCAGCAGTGGAGCGTCCACCCATTTCCCAGCAGAAGGAAGTGAGACTAAACTCTCTGTTCTCTGCACCAGAAGCCATGGCTGCTGTGAATCCAGCAAACACGCTCCAGGATGAAGTGACCTGTTCCATTTGCCTGGAGTATTTCAACGATCCAGTGGCTCTCGACTGTGATCACAGCTTCTGCCGAGCCTGCATCACCCAGTGCTGGGGGGGACTCACTGCAGACGTCTCCTGCCCCCAGTGCAGACGGGCCTTTGCCCAGGGGAACCTCAGGCCAAACAGGCAGCTGAGGAGTTTTGTGGATGCAGCCAGAGAACTCCAGTCGCAGGCAGGGAGGGAACCAGCCCCAGAGAGACTGTGTGAGAAACACCAGGAGCCTCTCAAACTCTTCTGCAGAGAGGATGAAATCCCCATCTGCCTGGTGTGCGACAGATCCAAGGGGCACCGAGCTCACACTGTGATTCCTGCCGAGGAAGCTGCCGAAGAATTCCAGGTAGGGAAATGCCGACTGCAATCCCTGCCCTCCTGGGACTGAGGGGGAGCTCTGGGGAACAACTCCCACCCTGGGAATCTAGCCCGGTCAGGGGTGGGACTGCAGGAAGCAGGGATGGCCTGGTGATAGGGCACCACAGCAGGGTCACTGCCTCCCGAGTGCCCCTGGTGGCATGGGGTAGCCCTGCCTCAGTTTCCCAAAAAAGACCCACAGTGGCATTTTTTGTGGCCAGTAACAGCCCTGCTCTCCCAGCAGGGACTCTCAGGACTTTGAGTCTGGAGTTTGGCCTTATCATCCTGAGCAAGATCCAGGGTCCCCTCTGCCTGCTCCAGGGGCCTCCTCTCTCTGGCTTTCCATGGGCCTGTTTCACCTACCCCAGGTTGGGTTGGATCCCATGACCCTCTCCCTTCCTTGGAAGGAGAATTGACTATGTCAAAGGTGGGGTTACCAACCAATGTTCCTTCTAATATTTTCCATCTGTGTGTGGATTAAATTTTGTTCTGTGCGCCCGGGCATGTGTGGCTGTGCACCACCCATATAAACACCTGCTGCCAGCTGTGGGTGACTGGCCATGCTGCTAATCAGCTGGGCAGCACTGGAATCTCTCCTGGCTGGGTGCCCAAGCACCCAACTTACAGGGACCCTGCTGAGAGCTTCTCCCTTGAAAGGGCAGCCAGCCTGTGCCCAGCCTCATCCCCACCCGCCTCTCTTGAGCCACAGGGAGAGCCCCAGTCCTGCAGATTCCTCTTTGGGATTTCTCTCTGCAGATTCAGTGGGGAAACCTTGTGCCCAGCACGTGTCCATGCTGATGTTAATGGCAATGGCAATAACTGGTAGTGGATAGAATGCACTGGTGTCTATAGCACCGGCCTCTCTGGGCCCCAGGGAGCGATTGGGGCCCCGTGGGGCTGGGCAACGTATGGACAAGCCAGACAGAGAGAGCTCCTAGCCCTAGCCACAGCCTCATGAACACCACCCGCAGCAGGTGGGTAAAGAAAGAACCAGGAAATGGGGGAGGGACACTGAGGGGTGTTTGCAAACACCTGCAATCGCCAGAGCTAGGTCATCACGGGTGGCTGCCAGGCCAGATTTCCACACTCACCCCCCCACACACGCTCCCCAGCCTCTCTGGAGGTCCCCGATGCTCACCATGTCTCTCCTCTCCTCCAGCTCCCTCCCCTGAGATCTCCCCCCCACCCTCATCTCCTCCCTCTGCATGCAGCCTCTGAGTATTAGACACCCGTTCCCTATTGGTGTCAATAGAGTAACAAGGTCCCACAATTGAAATGAAAACACTCCCAGTGCCCTTCCTAGGATTCCACTTGCTTGGTGTCTCTGATCCCATAGACCTACCAGGCCCTGCAGTGGGGAGTACAGTGTGTGGTTGTGCTGGGCCAGCTCCCCCCAAACCCTAAAACTAAACATAGCACCATTCCCATCACTTTCTGTGTCTCCAGGAAAGGCTCCAGGCCCATCTACAGACTCTGAGAGCCGAGAGAGAAAAGCTGCTGGGACTGAAAGTGAGCAGGGAGAAGACCAGCCAGACATACCTGGTAGGTGCCCGGCGTTATTACCCTGCCGTTGTAGCGAGCCGGAGAGAGCTGATCCGGAATCAGACACTAAGGAGCAGCCCTAGACTGGATTACAGTTTCTCTTCATCAGCCAGGGAATGAGCATCCAGAAATCACAATTCATTGCTTTAGCAAAACCCCTCCTTAGGGCTGGACCCTAAACCAGCCGCTTCCAACTTTTGTGCGTTTGTGGAACCCTGTAGAAATGTCAAAGGGAGGTTCTTTGACCCCTCTGTAAATCGATTATCTGTGAGAACAGCTGAATTCTGTCCAGTCTAAGTCCTTTTCTGACATGGTCCATGGCCCCCAGGGCACCAAGACCACACTGCTGCTCACTCGGTAAACTGTTATTCTGATCTACAGCCTGTTAACTACGGTTAGTTTATTAAACTCACTTCACAAGCAACAATTTATATTAACGAACAGCCAAAACTGGGAATGAGGAAATGCCGTGCCCTAGAGCAAAGGCCCAGTGAAATATGTTTGTTCATCAATTCCCAGCCTCTCTCAGCTCAGAGTTTGCAGGACATATAGGCTATGTCTGCACTGCCAGGTTTTTTCGGCAGAAGATATGCAAATCGCACTTGCATATGCATATCTTCTGCCAATCCTTTTTTCAGAAGCGGTTTTTTTGGTATTTGGCCCCATGTAGACGGGGCCAAATGTTGGGAAAAAACCCTTTTTCACAAGACCCCTTATTTCTCGTAAATCAAGGATCACATGGGTTTGCAAAAAAGGGTTTTTTCCCCGACATTTGGCCCTGTCTACACGGGGCCACATACCAGCAAATCCTCTTTCGAAAAAAGGATCGGCAGAAGATATTCAAATGAGAGTGCGATTTGCGTATCTTCTACTGGAAAAAGAAGGCAGTTTAGACGCAGCCTGAGTTAGTTCCTGAGGAGGCCTTTTGTGCAATCTTTGCTGTTCTGAACTCCCGCTTAAATAACTAAATAAAGCCCCATGTTCCCAGATGTCAAGTTCTTCCCTCTGCTGCTTCCTGGCTTAGTCCCTTTGTGCTCTGACAGTTTCTCCATTCCTGTCATTCACCTCGGGTACCTGCTTTTTCTCTCATGGGTTCATTTGCCTTTTTCTTCCCACCTGTCTCTGTGAACGTGGTTCTGAGCAGAGCTGAGCAAATACCAGATCTTCGCTGGCGGGGTATTTAAAAAACTAGCCAATTAGCCTGCCATAAGACGGGATTTTCAGGTCTCTCCTCCACGTCGGTCTTCCCTCCTGAGCCTCCGGTCTCTCTCTCTCTTTCTCTCTCCTCCCACTGCCTCCCTCTCTCTCTCTCAGCTCTCCTCCACCTTCTGCCTCTCTCTCCGTCTCTCTCTTTCTCTTCTCCCCCTCCTCCTGCCTCTCACTCTCCCTTTCTCTTCTCCTACTCCTCCTGCCTCTCTCTCCCCTCCGTCTCTCCCCGCCCCCCTTCTCCTTCCCTTTTCCTCCCGCCGCGGCGCTTGGCTGAGTGCTGCCTGCTCAGCTGGGCTGCCACGAGAGAGGGGGTGGGGCGGTGACATACATGGCCAGGGGGCGGGGCTGTCTATGTCACCGCCCCCCCCTTCCCCTCTCCCGAGGTGGCCCGGCTGAGGGGCGCACCACTCAGTGCCATGGCGGGAGGAGGAAGGGGGGGCGGTGATGTACACAAGGACTCCGGTTGCGGCCAGTGGCTGCACCCGCCCCCCTTGCCAGGTCTGCTTCCCGTCCAGCCCCATGACCCCCGATCCCCCCAAGCTCTGCATCCCACCCCCTCTTCCTGCCAGCCAGCCCCACGGCCCCCCTGGACACCCCCCCCCCCCGCCAGCTCTGCTTCCCTCCCCCCTTCCTCCGGGCCCCCCCATCCTCCCCTCCAGCCCTACAGCCCCCAATCCCACCCCAGCTCTGCTTTCCACCCCCCTTCCAGCCAGCCCTGTCCCTTCCCGTCCCTGTGTGGTGCCCACCCCCCTTCCTCTCCCTCCGTGGCGTGCTGTGGCGCTCCCGCCGGGCCCACCTGAGTGGCGCTCAGCTGGGCCCTGGCAGGGGAGCAGGTGGTGGCAAGCATGGGGAGCGCAGACCCCAAAAGGCCACTTGCTGCCCTGGGCCCAGCTGAATGGTACTCAGACTCACAGACACTGGGCTACTATATATATGATGATGGATTGAACCAAAAATTATCTATTTTTTAAATTATTAGCACATCACAATTTGTTTCTTTGCTTGGTCAAATGAAATCTTATAAAAAATGATCGTTTCCAAAATAATTCAAACCTTAAAATCTGGAGGGAAAAGTAAAGGGAATATTTTGATTTGTCATGTATTTATTTCTGCTGCACAACAACCAGGTGACATCACCAGTAATTCATGAAATGTTTCTTTGGCAAAAAATCTGCATTTTTCCAGGAAAATAATATAATGCAGAAAATGTCACCAAGGGCTAATGCTGAATTATGCCCCCTGCTGCTTTAGATCGGTATTGCTGAGGCCATCAGCCACTCACGATCCAAAGCACGTCAGACATGGAAACGTCTTTTATGAGAGTCTGGGGCCAAACAGGAAGACGTGACAAAAATCCTCTCTCTAGTAACCGCAGGAGACTGTTCACTGTCTGGTGACTTAGAATTTGCAAAGAGATTCTCCCCCTGCACACTCAGTGAAGGGGCCCAGGCTCCACCCACGTCCCCCTAGCGGTGGTGGGTTATGTCTACACTGGCATGATTTTCGGGAAATGCTTTTAACAGAAAAGTTTTCCATTAAAAGCATTTTCGGAAAGCGCGTCTAGATTGGCAGGACGCTTTTCCACAAAAGCACTTTTTGCGGAAAAGCGTCCGTGGCTAATCTAGATGCGCTTTTCCGCAAAAAAGCCCCGATCGCCATTTTCGCGATCAGGGCTTTTTTGAGGAAAACAAATCTCTGCTGTCTACACCGGTCCTTTTGCGCAAAAGTGTTTCGGAAAAAGACTTTTGCCCGAACGGGAGCAGCATAGTATTTCCGCAAAAGTACTGACAATCTTACATGAGACTGTTAGTGTTTTTGCGGAAATTCAAGCGGCCAGTGTAGACAGCTGGCAAGTTTTTCCGGAAAAGCGGCTGCTTTTCTGGAAAAAGTGGCCAGTCTAGACACAGCCAATATGTTCTTCCTTTGGTTCTTCTTCTTCTTCTAGAAATGGACACGAGCCGAGTGGCAGAAGTTTATGGCCGAGTTTCAGCAGCTGCGGCAGTACCTCGAGGAACAAGAGCGACTCCTGCTGGCCCAGCTGGAGCAGCTGGACGAGATGATCATGAAAACATGGACTGACACTGTCACCAAACTCTTGGAGCAGATTTCCTGTCTCAGCGAGCGGATCCGGGAGCTGGAGGGGAAATGTCAGAAGCCAGCGAGTGAATTCCTGCAGGTGAGACTGAGGGAGAAACAGCCCAGTTCCCACCACAGAGACAGGACAGCACCTAACAGATGGGCACAGGAGTCAGAGCAGTCTGTGTGCACCTTCCTGACATGGAAATTATTGTTGTTTTGTGCAGACCCACAGGCACAAAGAGACTAGAGATGGCAAAGCCCCATCGCTCAGGGATCCATGGCCCTGGGGCCAGGCAAAGCCTAGTTCCCCCTCACTCGCCAAATCCCTCCCTTGGAATTCACAGTGTGTGTCAGGTGGGACTGAAACTCTCTCTCTCTCTCTCCCTCCCTCTCTCTCTCTCTCTCTCCAGGACATCAGAAGCACCCTGAGCAGGTCGGTGGCTCTCACACCTCACAGCGCTGGGGAAACACTGGGCAGTGAAGTTGTCGCTGCCTCTCCCCAGGGCTCCACAGCAGAACGTGCGGGAAGGTCACATTTGGGATTCAAATCTCTGACCCATGTAACCCTCAGGCCCTCGCCCCTTTGGAGACGACTCTGCAACGCCCCAGGGAAAGGCACAGACTGGCCTGTGGTACATTCTACCATGTCACCGCCCTGGGGACTGGCTGCCCCAGGACTGAGGGGTGGGACATGGGCCTGTCCCTGCTGGGCGCTGGGCACCATTCAGCCCAGGGCAGCAGGATCCAGGGTCTGTCCCACCTGAGGGCTGTTTGGAGCCTGTGTGGGATGAGCTGGGGAGGAGTGGGGAGAGCTGGTGTCTCAGTCTTGTTCCTAGTGGGCAGATACCTACAGCCCTTCCCCTGGGAACCTCCCGTCCCTCAGTGCCTGGAGGCCCAGGAGTGAATTGGCCGCCTAGACCCAATTCCCCTTTGTCCCCAGAGCTGGTGTCTCCAGGCCAGATTTTAAGAATATTATAGGGTCTGTTGAGGGGAACACGGCCCAGCCATGGGAGAATTGCAGGGATTCTAATTCCAGCCCCATCAGGGCAGCGACTCACTGGCCAGAGAGTAAGAACTGAGTCACTCAGTGCAGGGTCACCGTGGGACGTTGTGTCTCCCCAGGTGTGAGGAGGGGCAGGCCCAGCAGCCAGAGGAGATGGCTCCTGAACTGGAAGAACAAGTCCGTGGTTTCTCCCAGAAAGCGATTGCGCTGTCGGAGACGCTGAGGGAGTTCAAAGGTACCTAGGGGGGGATGGCGGAGGGGAAAGTGAGAGCGTGGAAGGAGAATGGCACTGGTCAGTTGGTTTATAATTAAATGATGTTTCTACGTCAGGGGTGGGAAATACATTTTTGCCAGGGCCACGTCAAAAATTTTTGAGGTGATTCCCAAGCCACACCAGAAGGGGCGGGACCTCAAACAGAAGGGGCGGGGCCAGGATGCTTTAGGGCTTCCCCACCCAAAGACCATGATTGCTCTGGGGATGGGGGGCCCTTTGCCACTCCCCCCAGGTTCTCACTAGATGCTCATGCCCCTGGTGGTCAGAGGAGACTTTCCACGTTCCCTCACCCCAATCAGGGCTTGGGGCAGGAGGACACACGAAGCTTCCTCCCACCTTGCCAGGAGCACACGGCACGTCTAAGTGCCACACGCCCCTCGCAGGGTGGGGGTAGGGCAGAGGAAACTTCACGTGTCCCCCCCTGTCTACAGGCTCTGATTGGCCTAGGAGATAGGCAATCTCCACTACATGTATATATATTTTATCTGTAACTAGTTCTGTTCCAATCATCATTGTGTTAGGAACAGTAAAGGGCTTGTATAATTCACACGCTGCACACACAGGAAGATTGAATTGTCAGGGGTTTTGCTGTCCAAGCAACTTTCAGGTTCATCTCTTTTCTGATTCATTACCGCTCAGCACAGGCCAATGTGCATAGGTCACTTCTCCACAGGGGGGTTCTGGATGTGTCTTCCTGGCTGGGCAGGTCACTTGGTGTCTGTCTGCAAGCACCGTGTGCGGGCAACACATCTGTGTCCCGCAGAGCAACTCAGGAACGTGGCAATCACACGACTCACCAGGCCCAAGCCGAGCCAATTAGCACCAATCGCGGGGGGGGGGGGCACCCCAAGGTATAGGAAAGTAGCCAAGGGCTACACTTTGCTGTGGCAGAGGTGTGGGGTCTAAGGTAGAGGTTGGGTGCAGAAGGGCGCACGGGGTAAGGGACTGAGGTGCAGGAGATGATGTGGGGTCTGACAGGAAGTTTGGGGTGGTGACCTGGGTCAGGTGTGGGGTGTAGGGTCAGGGAGGGGTTCTGGGTGCAGGTGAGGATTCCGGGCAGGGGCGCTAGGAGGGGTGCAAAGTCTGGGAAGGAGCTGTGACCTGGGAGAAGGGGAAAAGGGAGGTGTAGAGTGCAGTGTTTGGGTGGTGACATGGGGCAGGGGAATGGGAGGGTGCTGGGTGCAGGAAAGGATTCTGGCCTGGGGGAGGAGTATTGGGGCGAGGGGCTGCAGGGAAGGAGAAGGCCCCTCCCCCACGGCGAGGGGTCCCTCCAGCACAGGAGTCTTGTGCCTCCTCCCAGCAGCTGCAGGCCCAAGGCTTGTCCCTGAGAGGGGTAGGGAAGGCGGGAGGCAGGCGGAACAGAGGCATGTCCCTGAAAGGGCTGGGGATGGGTTGGGGCTTGAGAGGGCAGGGGGAGGAGGGACAGAAGGACAGGGGAGTGTCCCTGAGAGGCCTGGGGATAGGAGGGGGGAGGGACAGAGGGCCATGGGCAGTGTGACACTGGGCCCCTGGCTCTCTGCGCCCTGGCCCAGGCACACGGGCCATTGTAACCGGGATGTGACTCTGCCCGAGCCTGAGCCAGGCCCGGCCCAGGCCCCGGCCCCTGCAGCCACTGAGCAGCGGGTCACAAGTGGCCTCCCCGCCCTGCTCTGCCGGAGCAAGGTGAATCTGGCCCATGGGGCCCACCACCCCTGCCTCAGTTTCCCCAGGAATAAAATGATTTTCTCCTTATTCCGACTGCTGTGAATGAAGGCTGAAGCCCCATCATGCTGCTCTGTGTAGAGATGCTGAGCAAACAGCCCCACAGCTCAGTCAGAGCCAAGATTTTGCAAACTCCAAACCTCCTGTTCGCACCTCAGGCTACGTCTAGACTGCTAGCCTCTTTCAAAAGGGGCTGTTTCAAAAGTATCTTTCGAAAATGAACATCTAGACAACAAGACGATTTTTCGAAAAAGTGGCTTGATTTTTCGAAAGAGAGCCTAGGCGCTCTCTTTTGGAAAAGCCCTGTTTTCATGCACTAGCACCTTTTTTCGAAAGATGACTTTTGAAAAAAGGCGTTATTCCTCATAGAGTGAGGTTTACCACCGTGTTCTTTCGATTTCCTGTCAGCAGGACGGGGTGGTAGTCTAGACACAGGTAAAGTAGACCCTATAGTTTAGACACATCCTCCAGGACCAAAGTGCCGGAAGCTGCTTTGATGCCAAAGGCTCTGCAGGGCCTGGGCCTAGGCATCGACAAAAGGCCAGATGTGAGCGAGGCCTGAGTGTGTCTGTGACGTGACAACCTGGCTCTGGGCTCCCCGTGCAAACCTGAATCTCCCCCTCCCCCCCCAGACACTCTGCCGGCCGCACTGGAGGCAAGAAGTGGGGAACCTCTAAGAGCGCACAGACCAGGTGAGCTGCCTTGGGCCTCATGCCCCGCTCAGAGCCAGGCCTGATTTTAAGCACACAGCCCCAATCCACAGCCCAGCCCCCTGCCCAGAACCCTTCATCCCCAGGGCTACCCCGGAGCCCTCATCCCCTCCAGCCCCCCAACTCCCTGCCTCAGCTTGCATCCCCTCTGATATTTCACAACCCTCCCCCCCCCCCCCCCCCCGACCTGGAGACCCTCTACATCCAAAACTCCTCTTGGCTTTGGTCTCCCCTTGTTCTCTGGCACGGGGGGTGGGGTCCAAGAGGGGAGTTTCTCTTCCCCCCGGTGACTGAGGGGCTGTGCCCAGCATGGACTCCGGGGCACTCGGGGACGTTGCTCTTTCTCCTGCCCCCGGCAGAGGACCCAGGAGTCCATGGGAGGGTCCCTGCTCTGCCAGCGGAAGGGATGGATCAGACCCCAGAGCCCCAGGGCCCGGGGCACAGACAGGGGCAGCCCTGGGCCCATGGCAGGCTGAGCCCAGACGTGCCGTGCGGGGAAGACGTGTCCCAGGGGGAATCACAAACCCCCCCAGAGGCAGCTGGGACCCAGGGACATTTCAATGGGGGGGGCCCAGCCGAGGGCAGGGCCTGGATTCAGCCAGCCCTGACCAGGCAGTTTCCATCCGTCCCTCTGGGGTCCCCGGCCCAGAGTCGCTCGTCCCCGGCCCAGGGAGAGGGGGGCAGATTCCCAGTGTCAGGGCCCCTCTGACCCCTTCTCTGCCACGGCCCCTCCCTGCCGGGGAGCAAGCTGCCCTTGGGCTGGGCCGAGACCTCAGGGCTGCTCCCCACTCAGAGCCGGGCGCCCCTGGAGGCAGGAGAGTCCCTGAGTCACTGCCCAGCTGGGGCAGATTCTGTCCCTGACGCCATCGACCCCCCAGGGCCGAGCTCTGCCCCTCACGCTCTGATTCCCCCCCAGCCAACGTGACTCTGGATCCAGACACGGCGCATCCCCGGCTCGTCCTGTCGGGGGATGGGAAACATGTGAGATGGGCAGGGACACGACAGCCACGGCCCGACACCCCGGAGAGATTTGACAATTGGTTCTGTGTGCTGGGCCGGGAGGGCTTCACCTCGGGGAGACATTGCTGGGAGGTGGAGGTGGTGGGTGGGATATTCTGGGCTGTGGGGGTGGCCAGAGAATCTCTGAGCAGGAAGGGAGGGATGAGCTTGAGCCCCCAGGGCGGCATCTGGGCTGTGCGGTGGTGGGGGGATGAATTCCAGGCTCTCACTGACCCTGCGACCTCCCTGCCTCTGACCATCCTCAGCAGGATCCGGGTTTGTCTGGACTGTGACCGGGGGCAGGTGACATTTATCGATGCTGGAACCAAGGCCCCGATCTTCACTTTCCCGCCGGGCTCCCTCCCCGGGGAGAGAATCCGACCCTGGATCTGGGTGGGATCAGGATCCCAGCTTGGCCTGTATCCCTGAAAACAGCCTCTTTAGCCTCACATACACCAGTCTCTGTGATCCTGGAGAACCCCCCTGTACCGAGCCCCTGGCTTCTCATCTCTAGGACTCCTGAAACTCCTCCTCCTTCCTCCCTGCAGCCTCAGGGATTGGAGGGGAAGAACCCCTGGGGCTGCAGGAAGGGCAGAGGTGGGGCTTGGGCAGGGGCAGAACCAGTGGGTTTTTTTGTGACGGTACTTACTGGCGCCTCTGTAATGAAAATGGCTGGGCTGCGTCTCTTAAAGGGGCAATGCCGACCCCACCACTGCTTTTTCTCTTTCTTTTTTTTTTCTTGCTCAACAAGTTTTCCCCTTGAGTATCAGCACCTTTTTTCTTTTCTTTTCCACAAAAAGCATTGGGCAGAACTAACAGCGGGGCTGGGGACAGGCAGAGGTGGGGTTTGGGCAAGGGACTGAACTAACAGCTGGACTGGGGACAGTGACACAACGAGCAGTGGGCACGGGTGTCTCACAGGTAGGGGTTGGACCACAGGAGGGACACAGTGAGCAGGGCCATCCCTAAGGGAGGTGTGAGGCCTGAGGCTACCCCCAGGCATCGAGTGTGGGACAACCCCACTGCCACAGGCCCCACCCTTCCTCTGCTCCACCCCCACCCCACTGCACCCCTTCCCCTGTTCTCTACCCCTAGTCCCCCAACCCTCGCCGCACCGCTTCCTGCCCCTGCTCCAACATCATCCCCATGCAATGCAAGCCTGGGAGCCTGCCCCCCTCTCCTGGCCTGCTGGGCTGTTTCTCCGAGGGGAGGAGGGACACTGCAAGGGCCAGGTGGGAGAGTCCATGGCCCTGCTAGACACGGAGTCGAGTCAGTCCTCATGGGGACTCCGCTCTGTCCTGGCCCCTGGGCGCCGGCCTCTGTGATCAACGGCTCCTCACACCACAAACCGGCCCAATATTCCGCTTGTGCCCAGGCCCACAGACCAATCACTTCCCCAGGTCCCCGGTGTGGTGCTGCATAAAACGGGAGCCACAGGAGGCTCCGGCTCACCCCAGTGTTACACAATCGCCAGGACTCAGACCAGAGCGGCCGTGCGAGGTGTCTGCACACGGGCTGGTTTGCAAGTGTCGTGTCTGTAGGTTTTTGTCCCCTTTGCATGGGGAGCTGTGGGGCTGCCGGGGGTCTCTGAATGTCACCCTGGCGCCGTGCAGCAGGGTCAAACCCCACACAGAGCGGCATCAGCCCGGCCTCCCCGCTCAGGGCTCCAGCCAGGGACATCGGCTGTGCCCCAACCCCAGGGACAGACCAGAGATGGCACCGCTGGGCCAGCGAGCTGGGGGGCCTGTGCAGTGAAGCTTGTTTGGGACACAGGAAGTACCAGCCTCTGGCAAAGAATGGAAAAGGCCCCGGCCGCCCCTCGGCTTGGTCTTTGCTCCTGCGCCTCCCTTGGGAGCAACGTGGCTACAAACCAGCCTCTGGGGGGGGGGGGGGATTTGGGCTTCTGTGGGGAGGGGGGGACCAGAAAAGGAGGAATGACGTAGCATTGGTGATCAGTAACATCCAGAGCCCTGCCCCAGCCGGCCACTGTCTGACGGGGGCACCACCCTGAGGCACGACGGCCTGTGTCCCGTTGGGGCCCTGCGCCCAGGTAGAGTCGGCAGCCACGAGGGCTGGGTCAGTATCACTAGGTGCTAATACGCACCTCAGGAACGTGACTGGAACATGCAAACCCGCCAGGGCATTATGGCTGCCAGCATGTGAAACAGAGAGAAGTCGCTCGACCATGCGACCTGCTCTGGCCAGGAGGATGCCAGGAGAGATACATAAGCGCCATAAGCTTCAGTTTAGCTCCTGATCCCAGATGCAGCCTTGCAGGGAACGGCGAGCTGGAAAGAACCGTGGACCCGTCCTGACACAGGATGTACACCAGAGACTTTTAAGATAGCCGTTTGTACCATCCCTGCTAATTAGCACGGCCATAGGCTGAGCTGTTCTCGCCTGTTGCTCACCCACATACAAACTCCCAGTCTCCATACAGAGTACATATTCATAACTCCACACACAGACATTATACAGGTATACGAAGAGCATATACAGAATCGGTAGAAGGAAAGCTTTCATTTGACACCTCACATGGCCCCCTTTGTACCCACTTTTGGGGCAAACAACACCCCCCCCCCCCGTGGGTGCAGCAGTGACCTGGCTGCTTCCCTTAAACTCCAGTAACGTGACACCCAGGAAGCTGCCAGATTTGAACTTCAGCTTAAGAGAATAGAAGAACAAAAGAGACTGGGAGTTCGGTGTATAACCGTGTGGGTATGTGGTGTGACTATGACATGTAACCCTCCCCCCAGCAAGACCCCACATCCCCAGCTGCTCCAACACCCTCCCTTGCTCCTGCACCCTCCCTCCTGCCAGACGCCCCTGCATCCACCGTTACTTCTGCACCCTCCCCTGCTAATGCTCCCTCCCCCTGGCCCGACACCCTACTCCCAGCCTGCTTCTGCACCCCACCTCCCACCCAGATCTTGTAACCTCTCCCCCTTCTACACCCACCTCCCTCCCAGATCCTGCACCCCATCCCTATCCCACTCGCTGGCAGCCCAGTCCTGCACACTGAACCCTCATTTTTGTCCCCACCCCAGAGCCTAAGGGGGGTCCATAAAATCCAGTAACTCCAGAACCCCAGAAAAGTAAATCTGGCCTATGGGAAGCCCTGGATCTCAGCCCTCCCTGCCCCTTCCCTTCATCCTGTGGGGCTAGAGCACCAGAGGAGCGAGGTGTCCCAATTGGGGGCCACATCAGTGAGGGTTGGAGGTTTTTTTGCTTCTCTCTTGTGTGGCCCCCAACTGATTTTTCTGTGGGTCGGTGGCCCCCGACCCAAAAAGGGTTCCTTACCCCTGCATAAAGAAAGAAAACATTGAACCCTTTTGTGCTGGACATAAGTTAATATTTTACTTGGTTTAAAATGAAGTTTGATAAAACCAGCATGAGGCAGTTAACGTTCTCAGTCTGTTTAATAATTTAAATGAGTATTTCCTTTCTTACTGGTTAAATTAAACCGTTCGCCCGCGCTGCAGCACACACAGAATGGCTCGGGCGTAATTAACGGCGCATTTCCATTCGCAATTGGTGGTCCGCGGACAGGTTTGCATTGAGCCAGGTAGGCCAAAAAGTTCGAGAAGCCCTGCACTAAGCCACGTTGGAAACCTCTGGTAGCAGCTGGACAGACCTGTAAGAATTGGACCCGCTTCATGGCTTGATTGACAGGCCACCTTTGATTGACATCTCTACATGCTCTGGAGCACGTTTGTAACCCCTGCAGCACCAGGGGGAAAGAGCCCCAGAATTCATTAACCCCAAAGGCAGGACCCTACCCGCCTCAATCATGGGGCGTGGGGGAAGTCTCCAGGCCCTGCACCCCTATACGTAGGCAAGCGTGACTGTCATCCGGCAGGCAGAAGAGAAGGTTGATTGGTTCATGGGGACACAGCATAGCTTAGACTTCTTGTTACAGGCACCAGGAGCTGGCAGTACAATCCATCTTGGGGAAAGGGGGGTTCAGAGCCCCTGCCCCCTAAGCCAGCTTGGCTCCCTTCTCCCTCAGCCAGCCGGAAACTAACTCACTCACAGCCACTGCTCACAGACCCCAGGCAGCCCCACCTCCTGCTTTGTCCTGCTTCCGAGTCCAAGGGGTTATCTGCTGTCATTTGGTCCTCAGGCCCTGAGAGACTGAAGATACTTCCCCCATGAGTCCTAACCAGGCTCCTCCTCCTCATGCAGTGCTGCAGTGCCTGGGGAAACTGAGGCAAGCACCCGGCGTCACTGCAGAGCAGCCCAGGACAGCAGGAATCATGTACAGCACCACCAAGCCACCAGCGAATACAACAACAGCATGAACACAGGACTCTGAAGAGTGGACAAAATCCCCATGATGTCACTGCAGCTCATCCCGATTCCTGTTCCGAGTGGAGCTGGGCAGAACGTGCAATAGCAGCGGGACCACACAGAGGGGCCCCCCCAAAGGGAGCACACCACAGACCAATGGCCAGGAAACCTGCCTGGACAGCCTATTCCTTGCTTCGGCTTTTGACCCTCCTGAGATGCCTTCAGTCTCCAGAGTCAGAGACCGGGATGTCTGTGGCCTCATTTAATGGGCCCAGTGGCGGGTCCCCACCCCTGCAGCCCTCTCTGAAGCACAGCCTGAGCTCCGATTTGGTGTCCCACAGCCAAAGTAAAGGGAAGACTCTCTCCCCATGGAAAGAGACTGTCGGGAAAGTGAAGATCGGGGCCTCCTTATCAGCATTAGAAAAGGTCACCTGCCCCCGGTCACAGTCCAGATAAACCCCAAGCTTCCTGAGGACCTCACTCAAAGGCAAGGAGGTTCTAGGAGAGGTCAGAGCCCGGTAGTGACTGCTCCAGTCGTAGTCCACGGCCCAGATGCCCTCCTCGGGAGTACGCATGATCCATCCCTTCCGCGTCACAGACTCTCTGGCCACCCCCACAGCCCAGCCTCTCTTGTCCCCCACCTCCACCTCCCAGTAGTGTCTCCCGGAGGTGAATCCCTCCTGGCCCAGCACACAAGCTCTAGAGTTGAATCTTTCAGGATTGTCGGGCAGATCCTGCCGTGTGACTCCCCAGCTCACACGTTTCCCATCCTCCGACAGGACAAGCTGGGGATGAGCCGTGTCTGGATCCAGAGTCACATTCTCTGCGGAGAGAAAGAGAGAAAAAAAAATCAAGGTTCCAGGCATAGCCGAGACTTGGGAAGGGTTTGGCTGTCTCAAGCTAGGTCTACACTGCAGTGGAAAGTCGGGAAAAGAAGCGCAATTTGCGGTACTCAAGTTGTGTATCTTTTTCCGCTTTACTGTCAAAAGAGGCATTTCCAATATTGGGTGTATCTACACAGCACCAAATTTTGGAAAAAAGTTCTCTTTTGACACATTCCCTTCTTCCTCGTAAAACGAGGTTTACAGAGATGGTGAAAGAGCTGCGTCCGCTTTTTCAAAAATTTTTCCAAAAAGCGGACACACATTCCTTGGATGCAGCATTGCTATGCCGAGATACCTCCCATATCCCGGAAAAGCAGTGCAGTCTAGACAAAGCCTTAGTGACAGTAATGTCTCTCTAAAGTTAATCCTGTCCTCCAAAGTGCTTGCAGCTTGGTGTCATCCACAAATTTTATAAGCAAGTTTTCCACTTCGTCACCCAAGCCACTGATACAAATCCTGAAAAACAATGAACACTGGATAGACCCAAATGGGATCCCACTCAACACCTCTTCCCAGTTTGACAGCGAACCATTGACAACTACTCTTTCAACCATTTTTGCACCCACCTTGCAGTAATTTCATTTAGATCCCATTTCTTTATTTTGCTTCTGAAAATGTCATGTGGGATTCTGTCAAAAGCCTTCCTAAAATTAAGATCTATCGCATCTACTGCTTCCCCCACGCCCACTAGCCCACAAATCCTGCCAAAGAAAGAAGTTAGCTGGTTTGATATGATTGGCTCTTGACAAATCCATGTAGGCTATTACTTATCAACTCTAGGTTCTTACAAATTGATTGTTTAATAATTTGTTCTAGTATCTTTCCAGGTATTGAAGTTAGGTTGAGTTGTCTACAATTCCCTGGGTCATCCTTTGTTCCCCTTTTTGAAGACAGATACTATATTCTTCTTTCTCCGGTCCTCTGAGGCTGTGTTTAGACTACACAGTTCTTCCGGAAAAAAGATACACAAATTAAGAACTGCAATTTGTGTTGCTTTTTCCGTGTCTTTTTTCAGAAGAAGTTTTTCAGACATTTGGCCTGTCTACACTGGGCCAAATGTGGAGAAAAAAAAACCCTTTTCAGAACATCCCTTCTTCTTCATAAAATGAGGTTAAAGGGACGCCGAAAAAACACGTCTGCTCTTCCGAAAAAAATTTGAGAACTCACAGAGAGTGGGTGATAACTCTGGCTATGTCTAGACTGCAGAGTTTTTCTGGGATACCTGCTGTATCCAAGGAACATGTCTGCTCTTCCTCGTAGAAAGAGGTGTACCGCCGTTGGAAAAACCCCTCTATGCTTTCAACTTTCTGTCGAAATAACTCAATGGCAGTGTGGACACAAGTATTGCTTTTCCGGAAAAATGGCCATTTTCCTGGAAAAATGCCGCAGTGTAGACTCACTCAAATATGGCTAGTAGCTATTAGGAAGGCTTGTAGACACCTAACTTGAATGTAGGCCCTGAAGATCTCCCACCTCTCAGGTGAGGGCCCCAACCGCTGCAGCATGGGACATACTAGCGGAGGGGACATCTTTCCTTGAGGTGGGGCTATGCCGGCTCACTCTGTCTCAGGAGCAGCAGTTTAGGCAACCTCAAACCAGGCTGTGGCTTGCCAACAGAGACAGACACTAACACTAACCCTCTCCCCATTCATTGTCCAGAGAGCCTTGGTGGGTTAATTCAGGACCTGAGTGTTGGGCATTGTAACTGTGAGAGAGGGCCTATGTCCCTTTGTAGACCTACTTTCTCTGTTGCTACTCCATGAAGATCTGGGTGGCCAACCCATTCTGGGCAAAGAGCCAAGATATCAGTGGATAAAAATAAAGTGGATAAAAAAGGGGGTGGTTACCCCTTTAAGAAAACTCTTTTCGAGGCTTTTTGGCCACCATCTTTAGAACGCCGTCTTTAATGGACATGTTAAACTGCTCTTCTGCCACGGTGAGCACAGGAAGACAGGAGAGGACCATTTTCAGGGGCGTGGGGGCAGCACAAGCGGCGGGGGAGGGGGCTTCATGCACCCGGGGAGTGGGGGAGGAGTCGCATGCAGCTCATAAGCCATAGGTTGGCCACGGCTGATTTAGGTCCTAATTCACTGTCTGTCTCTTGCCCAGATGTGGCTCGGTTCCAAATAGCCTGCAAAGGGAAAGGAGGCGCATTTCCTCCGCAGGGACAGCTTGTGGACCACGGCGATATGTGCTCTTGACTTACCTGGGTGGGTAAGGACACTTCTCCATCCTGAAAGAGGTCACATAACAAGAGGTGAGACACAGACAGACCAGACATTGGTTAGAGAGCATTCTGTGCATGTAGGACAGTCCTGCCTCAACTCCTCTCCCAAAATAAAGTAAAGTAATCGGTCGGGGGGGACAGAGGGAAAGCCCTTAACAGAGACTAGTGTGCATCCTAGATGATGCCCAGCTACACCTTCTGGCGGGCATGCAGATGGCTAAGGCGGATATAGGTGAGTTCAACCCACCCCATTTTCTTCTGATGTTTCACTGGAAAAACCTTTCAGTGTCAGCACACTTGGCATATCCCTGTGGAACTGTCTAATTCCCCCCCCCCACACACAAAACCCAAGCAGCTCCAATAAGTAACCAGCCAGGGCGTGTCTATACTGCATCCGTAGCTCGAAACAAGCGATGAAAGTTGAGCAAATTCCGCCGCTTCTTTCAAGTTAATTTCAAAAACGCTTATTTCATCACTTGGCTCTGTCTACACTGTGCCAAATTCTGGGGCGGGGGGGGGGGAATGCTCTTTCAAAACATCCCTTATTTCTCTTGCAATGAGGCTTATAGGGACATTGGAAGAGTGAGCCTGTTCTATTTGGAACTAACGGGCTTATTTCAAAGATGCGGAATAGCAATTCCAGGACCGCGGAAGAATCCTGAAATACCACTGCAGAGTAAACATACTGTAATTCTCCCTCAGAGGCTACATAGTGAAACTGGTTCCGTTATACAACTTCCCATTAACCATATGCAAATGTGTTAATTATAACTGCCGTTTCTTTGATGACTCACTGAAACCATATTGCAAAACTCTGAACAAAGGTTAGATCCAGTCTCTTGAAGACATAGGGAGTAATGTTACACCCCTCACCCAACCTCACACCCTCTTCACATCACAAAGTTGAAACTATCGTGCAGGCTCGCTGGGCATTTTTAGTCAGAGCGCTTGAGAATTTTAAAAATTACTTTTGGGCTACGTCTACACAACAGAGTTTTTGCAGAAAAATGGCCATTTTTCCTCAAAAACTCGCGGAGCGTCCACACGTCAAGCGTGTTTTTGCCTTCCAAAATTGAAAGAGCAGAGGGTTTTTGCAGTGTAGGTATTCCTCTTTCTACAAGGAATAGCTCCTTTTTGTGCAAAAGCTCTTGCACAAAAAGGTATGCGTGGATGAAGAATGTGTTTTTGGTGCAGAAAGAGGCTTATCGAAAAAAAAAACAGGTGCCCTGGTGGGCCATTCTGTGAATAGCAATCAGAGTTTCCTTTTGAGAGAGCATCCTTGCAGTCTGGATGCTCTCTTGCACAAAAGTGTATCACTTTTTCAACACTCTTTTGCAGTGTGGACACGCTCTTGCACAAGATCTCTTCCACAAAAAGCTTCTTGTGCAAGAAACCTGCAGCGTAGACATAGCCTGGGAGTGACATTTCTCATGCTTAATATTAAACCCACATTAAAACTACTGACACTAAACACCCAAACGCCAAACTATCGAGGAAACGCCCTTTGAAGACAGACATTTGTGCAAAATATGTAATTGTAGGGGAAGCATTTGTGAGACTTACTAAGTTCTGCTGCAAGTTTCTCTGAAAAAGAGACAGAAATGAATAGGCATTGTTATTAATTATTTATTTCGCTCTCCCCCCCCATCCCATCCCCCAGTTAAAGGCATCACTGCACCTCAGACACAGAGCAAGAAGGGTTTCTGTGCTGACCACACAGAGGGGCAGGCAGCTGCATGGTGCAGGGTGGGAGCAGGCCACACCCCAACTAGTTTGCCGGCCCAGTGGCACCAGTCCCTGACACAATGAGGGCACAGCTATTGGGGTGGGGAGGATCCTAGAAGAGGGGTTTAACATGGCACCTGAGCAGCCTCTTAACTACGGAGAGACTGGTAGTTACCTGGCCCCCATCACCATGACAACAGGGCACCTCACAGCATCCTGGCGAAGGGCGAACTATATTAATAGGAGGGGGACTGACGCGCAGGGAGGTGAGGACCCAGGCCCACAAGAAACCTTAGCACTGAACTCCCAGTGTAGATGTAACCAACACCCCAGACCTCTGACTCCAGACGCGGGCTCCGGGCTCAGACTCCTTCCTACACAGGGAGACCTGCCTCCCTCTAGCCCAGATGTCAGCCCCCAACTCCCTGAGAAAGGTGGGGCTGAGGGCACAGCATCTTCCACAGCTGCCCTGGGCTCGGTGCTGTGGTAGAGCTCGTGTTTAGGGACCTGTCTCTCCCCTTGCGCTGTCCATGAATCCTGGGTGCCCTGAGACACAGCTTGGAGCTGCAGTGCCTAACTCCCCTTGTGCTTTGGGGGCGTAAGTGACTTGACCCAGGTCACACATGGAGCCGCTCGGTGTTTCGCTGTGTGATGTTTTACCTTTTACTCTGAAGAGATGAACCAGGAGGCCAACGCAAACCAAGAGAACTGCCAGGATCACACCCAGAGCCACCACCCAGAGGGAGACCCTTGAGAAAAAAGCACCTGGGGAAACAAAATCCCACAGCTTGTGTTCCTTGGCAAGGGCAAATGGTGGTATTTACAAGGAAAAGGCACCCAGAAAAGAGTCTGCGTCTGGCCCCACCGAGCATGAACGGAACCATTATGGAATAAAGTTGTAGTATGTGCCACGCCATTGGAATAAATCACCATTCAGCTGCACCATGGAGAAAGAAACGCATGATATTATTATCTTGCTCAATAGGAGCAGTCATCATGTGGCCAAAATGCCGTGATCCATGCAGTAAATAATATCTACCTGGTGGAGTTTTTAGCAGCTTTCAATCAAAATTACTTGCTGCACTTTACATACACTTTACGTTTATAAAGACCGAATCACCTGAGACGCGAACTTTTGAAAATGTTAACTTGGATGCAATTTTGGATGGGATTTTCAAAAGGGCCATTCAACCATCGATCTTTGTACACTTACATTCATTTGAACAGATTTCTCTTAACTAATTCACACACTGCAAAGGCAATTTCCCCTCTTTTAATATGCACATCTTCACATCAAATGCTACAAATGAGACACATGCACCTTGACTTCATTAGCCTCATTAACACTGGCCCTGCCATTGACAAGTAACATCTTCTGCTGTTATGTACACCTGGGACTTTGTCATTTTCACTCCAAGTCATCAGATGAAGTAGGTTTTACCCATGAAAGCACATGACCTAATAAATCTCTAAGCCCAGGCCTACATTAGCGGCTTAGTTTGAAATAACACCCCTTAGGTCGAATTTATAAGTGGAGCATGCACACTGCTAAGCCCATTGTTTTGAAATAATGCTAATTTTTTTTAAAAATCACATATGTTCATTTTTCGCTCCACAGGCATTTTTGTCCCCGTCACTATTTTCTTTTTTCCATTCCAACGGCTCACTTCCAGTGATGTGGACATTAGGGGCATCGTTTCTAACATGCACGGACACTGTGTGCAAGTTGGCAAAGGCACTAGGTCCAAAGTGCACTAGGAAATTTTCCACGTGCGCAAACACACTAGTGCATGAGTGCACATTCGAAGCCACACTTCCATAGGGCTGTGTCTAGACTGGCAAGTTTTTCTGGAAAATCAGCCGCTTTTCCGGAAAAACTTGCCAGCTGTCTACACTGGCCGCTTGAATTTCCGGAAAAGCACTGGCGATCTCATGTAAGATTGTCAGTGCTTTTCTGGAAATACTATGCTGCTCCCGTTCGGGCAAAAGTCTTTTTCCGAAAGACTTTTGCGCAAAAGGGCCAGTGTAAACAGCAGAGTACTGTTTTCCGCAAAAAAGCCCCAATTGCGAAAATGGCAATCGGGGCTTTTTTGCGGAAAACCGCGTCTAGATTGGCCACGGACGCTTTTCCACAAAAAGTGCTTTTGCAGAAAAGCATCCTGCCAATCTAGACGCGCTTTTCTGAAAATGCTTTTAACGGAAAACTTTTCCGTTAAAAGCATTTTCGGAAAATCATGCCAGTGTAGACGTAGCCAGAGAGATTAAATGTCTTGACTAGAGAGAGTGTCTAGCAGAATTGGAGCCCAAGAACAGTTCTTGCTGGCCTTAGTGTACTTCCTTCACCGCACACCTACTCTTCCTCTCCTTTCTTACACACACACACACACACACACACACACACACACACACGCACACAAAATTGGGTAAGTAGTTTGGCTGGAACTGACCTGACACGGAAATCGTTGATTCCTTTTCTTGCTTGAGGTGGCTGTTCCAGACACAACAGGATACCTGCCGGTTGGAGTTTTCCGTGATAACAATTGTCGCTTTGGCTTCAAACAGGCCGTCGCCCACCATGGAGGTTTCAGAGACTGAGGGCAAGGTCTGGCCACCGGCATCTCTCCACAGCACCTGGGGCTCCGGGTACCAACCCGCGGAATGACAAATCACCTGGATCCCTCCTGTCTGGTAGCCCTCAACAGAGATCTGCGGATCAGCACCTAAAGCTGGAGCCGAATGGGATACCGCTGTTAATCCGATATGCTGATTTATGTGAATATTCAACAAAAAAGATGTTTGTATCCATTGATAGAAGGGATACATGGATTCTGATTCTGAATTCCCTGGGCCCATGGACACAGTAAAGTGTGTAAACATTTAAAAACCAATAAACCGTGCATGGTTGGGGGCAGGCCACCCTCACAATGCACAAGGTCACCACTAGGAATCACTGGTTTGCAGAGACTTGCACTGCACTGCTAATGGAGTGAACACTCACTCGCAGGGCCAAGAGAGCCAGGACTGATTGCTTAAGGTGCAGGGCTCTTGTGTTATCCATCTCTGCCCCCGGTTGGGAAACTGACTTGTAGGGCCCTCACTATCTGATCCTGTTACTAGAGTGTTTCTTCAACTTTTTAAGATGGAGGAACACCAAAGACATTTTGACGAGAAAAAAAAAACGAGGCTGGGGAAAACGGTCGGGGAGAAAATTATTGGGGGAGGGGAAGAAGTCGCCTGTCCCTTTAAGGGCAGCCATTTTGAATTCTGTTCTCTGCGGCACACTTCCGACTGCCTCGTGACACACGAAACACAGTTTAAGAAACACGGCATTAGTCAAAACAGAGCGACAGGGTTACCGAAGATCTCCCCACAAAATCCTATTGGCACATTTTGTAACTAAAGCTGGAAGTTTCTCAGAGACTTTGGCCTGGTCTAGACTTAATACTTTTGCTGGTGTAGTTATGTTGGCCAAGGATTGATTGATTTTTTTTTTTACCAGCACCAATATGCTGTTGGGAGAGAGCTGATTTTGTTTGTGCAGCTGGCATAAGCTCTAGCAGCAAAGTTATGACAGAACAAACGTGTCTACATGAGGAGGATTTGCTGGTGTCGCTAGTCCAGCACAGCCATCCGGGTACATCCTGGACAGGTCTCTTCTGAAAAATGCCCTGCTGCTGTGGATCAGGCCAGGACTGGGCACCTGGATGGAAAGCAGGAGAATTGACAGCCCTGTTCTTTCAGTCTCCTTCCCCCGCTGGCCCCGAGCCGAATGGAGGAGGAAAGTGACTGGAGGGTAGTGGGTATGGACCTGGAGGGTGTAGGGAGTAGACTGGGACAAGGAGTCAGGGGCAGGGAGGGGGGCAGAGAGACTGGCGGAGGAAGGGAAATGCAGAGTAGCTGAGATATGCAGGCTGGGCGGTGGGTGAAGGGAGGGAGATCAGGGCAGCCTAGGGAGGGAGGGAGGGAAGGAAGGAAGGAAGAAAGAAAATTTACAGAGGAAGAAAGAGACAAAGAGAAAGAAAATTTACAAAGAAAGAAAGGAAAGAAAGAAAGAAAGAAAGAAAGATCCAGCCCAAGCAACATGCACGAGTCACACTAGCAGCCATCTCAAAAGCAAATACAGACACAAGCTTATTCACCTGCTACTTTCAGTTCCAACCTGGCTTCATTATAAAACGTCAGGGACTGAACAAAACACCCATATTGTCCCTCATCAGCAGGCCGGATGTTGCGTATCCTGAGCGAGACATTTCCCGCGGCCAGGCCGTCTCTCAGAAACTCCGTCCTTCCCTGGTACTCCGGGGTCTGGTCTTCTGTCTGATCCTGCCCATCCACATAGCGATGAACTAAGCGGGAGAGCTCGGCCCGGAACCACCTCACCTCCATGTGCTCTGCGCTCGTGCTGGGGGACAGGCGGCAGGGTAACACGGTGTCTTCCCCCACCACCGCCGTGACTGGCTGGTCTGGTCCGATGACTTGAAACTGGGCTGGGAAACGCAGCAGAACACAAGAAAAGAAACTCAGGGGGAGAGGGAGAAACTGATTGGAAAGGTGCGTGAAGCCGGTTCTGGTTTATACGCATTACATTCATGGAGCCAGGGCCGTGCCCTGAGCGTGGGCAGGTTGTCTGGAGGCTACTTGGAAGCTTACAAGGAAAAAGGCATTTGCACACCCATTGGTCCCCAATCAAGGGAGCGTGTCCACATCAGGGAAGCCGGCCTCGGACTAATTCAGAGGCTTTTCTGCAGTGTAGACGCACTATTTCAAAATTAGCTATTTCAGAGTATTTCTTCCAGAAGCGCTTATTCTGAAATCAATCTGCCATGTAGACGTCAGGGAAGTAATAGCGTAGTCGATTAGCAAAAGCTAATAGGTTAATGCTATAGACTATATGCACTCTCCCCTGCCACCAGTACATTTTTTAGCAGGCTGGCCAGCAACCCAACTCAATCCCGGCTTCCACCAGGTCTGGGACCTACCCCTACGGCGGCTCTGCATTTAAAGTGTATTAGGAGCTGGGCGGGCAGGCAGCCCAACCCAGTTCCAGCTCATGTTGGGTTTGGGAGCTCAGATCCACCCCTCACTTCCCAGTGTGAAGTGGCTGTTGCCACCCCACACAGCTGCCTCTTTATCAGAGGCAGCAGCGCAGGGTCCTCGAAAGGAGCTGCATCTTAAACCGGCTTCCCTCACAGACCAGCTCCCACCTGGCACCTTGCACTGCTGCCTCTGATACAGAGGCAGCAGCATGGGATGGCAGGGGGCTCACTGGGAGCGCACTGGCTGCCGGCCCCACCCCTGGAGACTATCGAATCATCGAGTAACCAATATGAATTCACGAGGTTACTCAACTGTTCAATTAACCGATATCTAACACCCCTAGCAGATGTACCCCTGGCATACTACAAGGGCTTTGGGAGCTGAAGAAACACTCGGCTTGGTTGTGGGGCACTTGCAGAGACTCCTCCTCACCGCACTTCTCCGCGACGGCCAAGGGCAGCGTCCCTCCCTAGGACCACCCTGTCGCCGGGGTGGGCAGCTCCCCAGGCCCTCCAGGAAGGGGGAGGAAGGGTCAGCAATGGAGAGCAGAGTGTGATGGGCAGTCAGCCCTGCCACGCTTTGGAGGGGCTCTCTGTGCAGCTCTAGTGTCCCGGTTGTGATAGGGAATTGGGCCGGTTTTAGAGGGGGAACCGAGCTCTCGGTAACGGCAGGGGGCGTCGCCAGGGTCTCCTACCTGAGACCTGCGGGTGAATGTGGCAGACCAGTAAGAAAATGAGGCAGCCACCCCGGGAGGAGGTGGCTGTGGCCCAGCGGAGCAAGGAAACCAGCATCTTCCCGGTCCCTTCCGTCGCCAAACAGGAGCAGGGGAGGGAGGGAAGAGTCTGGTCAGTTTAACACCGATCACGGCAAACACGTTAAGAGGCTGGTGATGATCGGCGCCGACTAAGATCAGCCCCTCCCCCTCTTCCTTAGCACCTCCCTCACACCCGCAGCCCCACAGATCCGCTCCTTCCCCACCCTCACAGCCCCTCTCTCCCTGATCAGCTGTTCCACGGGCTGCAGGAAGTGATGGGGTGGGAAAGGAAGAGGCGGGAGGGAGGCAGCGGAATGTGTGGGTGGGGGCAGGGCGACAGCGGGAAGAGGCAGGCTGGGGGTAGGGTTTGGGGAGAAGAGGGTTTTCCTAGGTTATTAGGGTAGAATCACACCCTGGGAAGTGCATTTCCCAACTTAGCCCCTCCCCCACACCAGCAAGTAGTGTCCTGACAAGGGGATGGCTTCCCCAGTCAATGTAGCCACCCTGCTGGGAGGGGAGGGTTTCCTGCTCGCATGGACCAAGCTCTCCCTTTGGGGTGTGGCAGGGAGTGTGGACAAGCCCAGGATGCTGGGAGCACCTTTCCTTCACCATCACAAGACAGTGAGGCCAGGCCCACGCTCACGGGGCTACCCTGGGCCACCGTGGCACCTCTGTCATGCTTCATGGAGTCATAGCACACTAGAACGGGAAGGGAACTTCGAAAGGTCATCGAGTCCAGTCCCCTGCCCTCACGGCAGGACCAAGCACCGTCTAGCTCATCCCTGACAGGCGTCTGTCCAACCTGCGCTCAAATATCTCCAGAGATGGAGATTCCACAACCTCCCACCATGTTTTTTCCCACCATGTTTGGAATTTTTCGTGAAACTATCTGGCAACCCTACTATCATGCCCCCTCTCAGTCTTCTCCCTTCCAAACTTAACAAGCCCAATTCTTTCAGACTTCCCTCTTAGCTCACATTCTGTAGACCTTGCATCATTTTTGTTGCTCTCTTCTGGACCTTCTCCAATTTCTCCCCAGCTTTCTTGAAACGTGGTGCCCAGAACTGGACACAATACTCCAACTGAAGCCTAACCAGCACAGAGTAGAGCGGAAGAACGACTTCTCGTGTCTTGCTCACAACACACCTATTAATGCAGCCCAGAATCATGTTTGCTTGTTTTGCCACAGCATCATGCTGTTGACTCGTATTTAGTTTGTTGTCCACTCTGACCCCTAGATCCCTTTCTGCAGGACTCCTTCTTAGACACTACCCTGTCATGAAAAGCAAAGTTCTTACTCTTTACAGTCACCAGCAATTTCCCAAACTTGTGCTCCTGGTGAAACACTGGAATAAATTGCCCAGGGGGGTTATGGAGTCTCCATCCCTGGAGATATTGAAGAGCAGGTTGGACAGACACCTGTCAGGGATGGTTTAGAGACAGTGCTTGGTCCTGCCGTGAGGTCAGGGGACTGGACTTGATGACCTCTTCCAGTTCTATGATTCTGTTCTTGTTACAGCCCTCTTCAACCCAAACCATTTCCCCTCCTGGCCTTCCCCCCACTCTGGGAGGGGATACCCAGGGCCATTTGCCCAGCTGGGACTGGGGGCTGCCACCAGAGCTCACCCCTCTGTGATTGACCAGCGGGGCACCTGTGGGAGGCTGCTACCCCCGGCCAACTGTCCCCTGCCCCCCTCCCCAGCCACTGGGAGCCTGGCAGGGGTGCGCACTGCATCCCGACCCACCAAAAGTTGCTGCTGCACTGACACTAGTGATGCTGAAGAAGATTTCAAAGTAGAGGCAGAGGAGTGCAGCCCCCCCCCAATTTCCTCCCCCTGCCCCGGGCATTGTAAACACCCCAGAGCTGCCCTGCGGCACGTACCCCAGAGCCCAGTGGGAGGGAGTCCTCAGCTCCACTGCAAAGAGGGGGTGTTTTTACAGACAGGGCCAAGATTAGCTCTTGGATGGCCTGGCCTGGCGGCTAGAATTGGCCTGCCAGGAAAAGCAAAGCTCTTCCTCTTTACAGCCTCCAGCGACTCCCTACCTTGAGCTCCTGGGTGGGCCTGGCTCGGGCGTAAAGCAGGCAGATGACAGGTGGCTTGATCCTTGACGCAGAACAGCCCCCCGCACGCCCCTGTCCCTCCTGCTCCCTGACGACGCGGCCTGTTTCCAGGACATCTGCCAGCTGCCCTTTCAGCCAGCAGCGTCTCGGCGGGGCAGGGTTCTGGCACAGAGGGCAGGAGGTGGCTGTATCTGATCCGTCCCTGCGCCAGCTGATGCAGGCTCCCAGAAATTGTGCCCATAGTCTAGGCCTTTAAATTATTCCAGACAGCAGGAATCACTGGCCCCACCCTGGAGGTTTTCGCTGGGGCTTCTTTGAGACCATGACTGAGGGCTGCCTCTGAACTATGGAACAGGGTTAGTTTCACTTTCCTGAGCTTGGAATGCTGTCCAGCTTACAGCCCTGGCTGGGTGTTTCCCTTCCAGGAACTGACTCTGGCTGTTTACAGAGCTGGTCCGGGGAGGTTTCAGCCCTAGAGGTTTGGGTGACAGAAGTGTACCAGCGGGGCTGTGACCCTGCTGGCGCTTTCCTGAGGCATCAGGGCTGAGCTGGGATGCTGAGCTTGCAGGGGCTGTGGGTCTAAGCAGGGATGTTACATTCACAGGCTAAACATCAGGAATCAGAGTCACAGAATCCCAGGGCTGGAAGAGACCTCAGGAGGCACCGAGTCCAGCCCCCTGCCCAAAGCAGGACCAATCCCAACTCAATCATCCCAACCAGAGCCGATAGTTATTGCAGAGAGCCCCTTTCTGGAGTAGGGATGTTAAATATCGGTTAAGTGACTAGTCGAGTAACCTCATGAATTCTTATTGGTTACTCCACTATTCTATACTCCCGGGGGGCGGGGCCAGCAGCCAATGCACTCTGGCCCCACTCCAGAGGAGCCCCCTGCAACCCAGGACCCTTGGGGAGCGCAGGGTGGTGGGTTCAAATCCCCCTCCCCCTTGTGAGGGTCGGGATGAGACAGCCAATGCCTGGGAACTGAGATGTAGAAAGTGGGTGGGCTTGTGTTGACCCAGGGGTGTGGCTGGTCCTGCTGGATCAGAAGCAGCAGGAGAGAGACCCCTCAGGGCGGCAGAATTTGGATTGCTGAATCTGGCTTCCAATAACCATGTCTCAGTAAATTCAGTGTCTGGGAGGGTGGGGATGATTCGAGGAGCCTGCTTTCCTGACATTTGTTAGCCAGTGGAGAGAAAGAGAAATTTACTCTTGTGGCTGGTTGGTAGATCTCCTGGGATACTAATCACCCACCGCGTTTGGGGGCACGACTGCCCATTTCTCAGGAAAAAAAAATAAAAAAGAATGAATGGCTCTACAGCACCTTAGCGCAGGGCTGGGGAACCGTTTTTTGGGTCAGAGCCCATTGACCCACAGAAAAAATCAGCTGGGGGTTGCACACGATTGAGAAGCAAAGGGGAAAAAAACCCAAAACCAAACAAACCTTTGCTGATATGGGCCCTGGCTGAGGAAAACATTTCTTGGCAATTTGCCCTAAATCTGCTATCCTCCGCCGTGACCCACTGAGGCGCAGAGGCAGGCAGCTTTGGCTCGTCGGCCTGGCGCTAACTCGAGGAAGGAGGAAGAGGCAGGCAAGCAAGACTGGCCAAGCATCAGGGGGAAGAGACACCAGGTCAGAGCTTGGCCACGCAAGTATCCACCCCACAGCCTCTCCCGTACCAGGCCAGCACCCGGCCACTGGAGCGAATTCCCCACCTAGGGACATGCTGAGATGCACCAGCCAGGCAAAGTGAGGACACAGGGGAGGTAAGCGGGACAGGGTGTCAGAAAGGGTGGCTGGATCTATACATGTGGGGAAGGGCCCTTCGTCCTGGATCCCAGTCACACACACGTGGGCACACAGACCCGTGGCCCTGGCATGAAGTGCAGCATGGGGATCAGCATTAGCCCCTGGAGCAAGCACCACACTGCAGCAAAGACACCACTTTCATGGAACCATCGAACCCCCGACTGCCCTGACACCAACTCCCTGGCACTGCACAGACCCAGGGCCACACACAGCCCTGCCCCACTACTGCTCACTCCAAGCTGCCACCAGCATGGGCTGAGCTCAGGGGCCCTGGGGGTAGGGTTGCCAGGTGTCCGGTTTTTGCCCGAACAGTCCGGTAAAAAAAAAGTCAGAGAATTGTACGTGTCCAGAATTTTTCGTTTTTCTTGGACGGAAGATCGGTGGGAACATTCTTCCCCTGCCACATCTGGCAGAGGCAGGGGGGAGCGAGGGGATTCTTAAAGGCGCAGCAACTTTTTTGTTGTTGTTGTTCTCCCCATTTTTTTTCCCTCTTTAGTTTTTTTCCTGCCACGTTCGGGATTTTTGGTGAAAGCATCTGGCAAGCTTACCAGTGGGTGATCTGCCCTGCAGCTGTAACGGCATGAGGCTCCTCCCACCAGCCTGCTCGGTCAGTGCACCCCAAGGAGCAGAGAGATTGTCCCCCTGAGTGACGCTCTCTGCTAGCCAATCAGCTTTGTGGGGAGGAGCTTGGAGGTGGGGCAAAGGGCTGGGGCTCTCATGTTAGGATCCCCAGCGGCAGCTATGGGATGGTGGGAGCCAGTTACTGCGGAACAAAGGACACTAGAGAGTGGGAGAAATGAACCATCTCCTTTATTTGCAATGAAGGAACAAAGGCAGACTCCTGTCCCCACCCTCACTCTGGCTCTTTGCATCCCCAGCCGCACACCCCCCCCCCCCCCCCCCCCCAGAGAGCAGCATTCAGACCTGGGGGGCTGGAAAGTGGAGAGAATCCCCAAGGCACCAACACAAAAGGAAACACTCTGGGTGCAGTGGAGTGTCCCTGAGGGGTTAACCAGGTGAACACTAGTTAATCAAAACATTACAGTAGATTATATAGGCAGCAGATGGGCGGAGAAGCAATTTCATAGGTTCTAGTGGCAAGACGGAATGAGCACATAAGCCAATAAACAATGAAGGTTACACAGCATCTCCCTCCCCCCCCCCCCCCGCCCCCGGCCCACCACCTGCTCTCCCTGCCTTCTTATCCCATGTTCCTCAAACACGCGATAGCTCCCACAGCCAGCCTCTCTCAGACAGGGCCTGTCACTCTGCAGAGCTGCTCTGTACTGGCCACCCATCATGTAGTTACCAGGTGTGTATACAAATTCTGTATCCGCACAGGGCTCAGAGGGTAAGAGCCCAGCTGGCAGCTGTGACGAACTGTGATACGGACCCTCCGTCTGACCAGAGAGCAGGGGGATGCTCAGGGTCCTTTCCCAGGGAAGTGAAGGGCCCTCTGCCACCCCACAGTTCCCACTGACACTTCCCATGCAACTCTGAGCCACCCTGACGACAAGAGTGGGTCTGGGAGAGCGACATGGGCAGCTATGGGGACCAGCCCCCCTGCACATGCCCTGATCCAGGGCAGGATCCTGCAACTCTGCATGTACGTCCGGAGAGCCGCAGAAAAGTTTTGCAGCTGTGGACACACTTTTTTGTATCCGCACAGAGCTCTGGCCCCAGTTTCCTCCACAAACCATCCTCAGTATTTGGTCTCCCAACTCCCCGTGTCCCTGTGGGATTTGGGGTAGGGAGGAGTTTACAGCCTTTCTGCACACAGGGAACAGCTCCAGGGCGAGGGGTGATGGTAGATGGGGGTGGGGGACAAGTGTCTAGAGAGAAAGCGAGGCCTGGCCCAAGTGTCCTCCCATAATGTCCATGGCAGAGAGATCCTAGCTGGGATGGGAAGGAAGAGGGGGAATTTGAGGTAGGTATGAGGTGCGTCTGGCGGAGTTTGTCTCTTCCTTCTCCCTCCTGTGGCCCAGCAGCTTAGCAGCCAGCCTGAGGGGTGATGGGGTCCCCCCCACCTGGTGTTTGCTCAGACCCAGGCAGAGCCAGAGGATCCCAGGCCAGCTGACTGTTGGGTGTTACAGCCTCCTCATGCCAGCGCTGGACAGAGGGATCCCTGGGAGGCAAAGGCTACTCATGTGTGTGTGGGAATTTGGCAGGGCTCTGGGAGAATTTCCCTTAGGTGTGGAGCTATCTGCGCTGCCCAAGCTCCAACAGATGCATTTCACTCACTAGCTCAGTGTTTCTTAAACTGTGTTCTGTGGCACACTCGGAAGCGTGCCACAGAAAACAGAATTCAAAATAGCTGCCCTTAAAGGGACAGGCTACCTCCCCAATAACTTCCCCCAACTTTTTTTTTTTTTTTACTAAAAAAAAAAAATCCTTTGTGTTCCCCATAAAAAAATTGTTTGGTGTTCCTCAGTCTTAAAAAGTTTAAGAAACACTGCAGTAGCTAATGAAATTAGTGTGCTTTCCTGGGGGGATTTGCTGGTGCACAAACTGAGATTTACTTCTCCCCCTCCGTCCCCCCCGTGTCTCCCTCATCCCAGCGCTGCCCCAGAATTCTCCCCCCCGCCCCACCCCTGTGTGCCCCCTCCACCATCCCACAGCCCCTCCAGTGCCCCACAACTCCTCCCCCCACCTCCACTTTGCTTCTCCCGCTCCGTCCCCCCGTGTCTCCCTCATCCCAGCGCTGCCCCAGAATTCCCCCCACCCCTGTGCGCCCCCTCCAGTGCCCCACAACTCCCCTCCCTCCTACACCCCACAACTCCTCCCCCCACCTCCACTTTGCTTCTCCCCCTCCGTCCCCCCGTGTCTCCCTCATCCCAGCGCTGCCCCAGAATTCCCCCCAGCCCTGTGCGCCCCCTCCAGCGCCCCACAACTCCTCCCCCCACCTCCGCTTTGCTTCCCTGTCGCCCCCACTCAGTGTCCCCCCCGCCCCATCTCTGTGTGCCCCCCTCCAGCGCCCCCCAACCCCTCCTGTACCCCCCAGCCCCTCCCTCACATCTGCTTGGCTTCCCTCCATCCCCCCCAGAGCCCACAGCCCCGCCTCTCCCCCCGGCTCCCCACACGTGGCCGCCCCGCTCCCAACCCTGGCGGGGCCCGGGGGGCGGGGCTCACCTGCTCGGCATCGAACGCGGCTGCGGGGGGGCGGGGCCAGACAGCTCCCGGCCTGAGCGACGCGCAGTCACCGCCCCGCCCGCTCGGGCCGGGCCCCGCCCACCCCGCCCCTGGCCGCGGCGCGCGGGCGGGTGGGGGCACAGCCGCTCCCCGCCGTGCGGTCACTGCGCATGCGCCGCCGGGAGCCGTTGGCGCCGTTACTCGGCGCGCGGCCGCTTCCGCTTCCGCTTCCGGGCGGCGGGAGGGATCCGGGGCGCTGAGGTGAGGCCGGGGCAGGCGCGGGGAGAGTTGGGGAGCGGGGGGGTCAGGTGACGTCACAGATGGGGGCGCTAAGAGAGGGGGAGAGAATTGCTGAGGGGGGGGCAAGTTTGGGGGGCGGGGCAGGTGACGTCACAGCTCGGGGGCCTTAAGGGGGGGAGGGAACCTGTGAGGGAGGGGTAGGTGACGTCACAGATCGGGGGCCTTAAGGGGGGGAGGGAACCAGTGAGGGAGGGGCAGGTTTAAGGGAGGGGTGAGGGGCGGGGCAGGTGACGTCACAGATCGGGGGCCTTAAGGGAGGGAGGGAACCTGTGAGGGAGGGGCAGGTTCAAGGGAGGGGCGGGGCAGGTGACGTCACAGATTGGGGCCTTAATGGGGGAGAGAAGCCGTGGGGGAAGTGACGTCACAGATATGGGGGGGGTTGACGCTGGGGCAGACAAACGGGGGGGGGAAGCTTTGGTCTCTGTTTGCACGTGGGGGGGCAGCTCCTCCTCACACACCCTGGGGGGGCTCAGCTGTCAAAAGGCCCCCGACACCCGCCTTGTGAGTCGGGGGGGGTCATCTGGCCCCTTCTCAGGGGCTCGGGGAGAAGGGGCTGAAACTGCAGCCAGGGAGGTTGAGGTTGGACATTAGGAAACACTTCCCGCCTGTCAGGGAGGTGAAACACTGGAATAAATTGCCTGGGGGGTTGTGGCGTCTCCGTCCCTGGGGATACCAAACTGGGTGGGGTTGCGACTTCTTTGGAGGATAGGGACATAATTCAAAATGACCTGAGCAAGTTAGAGAAATGGTCAGAGGTAAACAGGATGAGGTTTAATAAAGAGAAATGCAAAGTGCTCCACTTAGGAAGGAACAATCAGTTCCATACATACAAGATGGGAAGAGACTGTCTAGGAAGGAGCATGGCGGAAAGGGATCTAGGGGTCAGAGTGGACCACACGTTGAATATGAGTCAACAGGGTGATGCTGTTGCAAAAAAAGCAAATATGATTCTAGGTTGTATCGACAGGTGTGTTGTAAGCAAAACTCGTGAAGTCATTCTGCCGCTCTACTCTGCACTAGTTAGGCCTCAGCTGGAGTACTGTGTCCAGTTCTGGGCGCCACATTTCAAGAAAGATGTGGAGAAATTGGAAAGGGTACAGAGAAGAGCGACAAGAATGATTAAAGGTCTAGAGAACATGACCTATGAAGCCAGGCTTCATGAACTGGGCTTGTTTAGTTTGGAAAAAAGAAGATTAAGGGGGGACATGATAGCGGTTTTCAAATATCTAAAAGGGTGTCACAAGGAGGAAGGAGAAAATTTGTTCCTCTTGGTTTCTGAGGACAGGACAAAGAGTAATGGGCTTAAAGTGCAGCAGGGGAGGTTTAGATTGGACATTAGGAAAAAATTCCTAACTGTCAGGGTGGTCAAATATTGGAATAAATTGCCAAGGGAGGTGGTGGAATCTCCCTCTCTGGAGATATTTAAGAACAGGTTAGATAGACATCTGTCAGGGATGGTGTAGATGGAGCTTGATCCTGCCTTGAGGGCGGGAGGCTGTACTCGATGACCTCTTGAGGTACCTTCCAGTCCTATTATTCTATGATTCTATGATATTGAAGTGCCGGTTAGACAGACACCTGTCAGGGATGAACTAGCTCAGGGATGAGCAGTGATTTTTGGTCAGAGGCCTCTCCAAGATTTTGGAAAGTGGTCAACAGCCGCACGTTTCTGTGGAGGGGGATGCGGGGTCTGTGAAGGAGTCCGGGTGCAGAAGGGCGCACTGGGTAGTGGGTTAGGGTGCAGGAGCAGGTGTGAGGTCTGAGAGGGTGTTTGGGTGAAGGAGGGGGTTGTGACTTGTGTCAGGGGATTGTCATCAGAAGCAACAACGGGGAGGAGGGCCAGGAGCTGGTGTTATGAGGAGCAGCTTAAAAGCTGGTTCCTCCCAGTACTGTCTCCACAGGGGAGGTAGAAAGAAATAGGTTCTCCCATCTCCCACTATGCCTCTGCTTTTTAAACAGAATAAGAGCCAGCTCTTACTTCATTTGAAAGGCAGAGCTGCAGCAGGATTAGCTCCCAGGGCTAGGTCTACAGTTTGCCCCTTTATCAAGTAGTCGATGGAAATTCCATCAATTACTCAATTAGCTGATTAAACGCAATGTAACATCCCTACAGGCTACATCTGTTGTTGTTACACATTTCACTGGTCTTCTTTATTCTAACAATGCTACTATTCTGTGTTGCCAAAATCCAGCATTTTTAAAATGAATAATCCTCTACATTAGTTGGGTGCCTGGCATGGTGCTGACCTGGCCAGATTTGGCTTTTGTTACAGGTGAATAGCTAGAGCTCATTAGTTGCTGGTAAAACAGACATTTTCTGAGCTGTGAAGACAGAGACTGGAATGCTGACTCGGATGTGAAGCGAAATGTTATTAACAGCTGGAGAGCTCTGATATCAATTTGGGGCAAACGGTGCAATTTGCTGTCACCAGTATCTGTGTCTGAGTGTGCAGCCCCTTATGTGTAGCTGTTACAGAAGAGCAGTTGAAACATTTCAATCTGAAGCAGGGGTGGGGAACCTTACACCTAGGGGCCACCTCAGTGAGGGTTTTGTTTTTTTTAACTTCTCACATGTGTAACCCCCAAACCAAAAAAGGTTCCTCACTCCTTAATGATGGTATCATCTCTGCAGTAGTTGCAATGTGGCCACTTCGTATGGTGCATGCATACAACCTCCCTTATCTGACTTCTCCCTGCTGCTCCAGAGAACACCGAAGCCATCCCTGCGGGGGGAGAGAGCGCCAAACCAGAAATAGTCCCTTCCCAAGCTGGGAGTGGAAGCTAGGACTGCTGCACAGAAGCCGTCTCTAGTGTCAGGGACTGTGGAGAGCCGGGCCAGGGGGCAGTTTCCCTCAGTGTACCTGTACATAGACTGGCCTACTTTCATTGTGCATACACTAATCCGCATGGGCAGGTTTTCCCTTACTACAAACCCAACTCTGGGAAACATGCTTTGGGGAAATAAAGGTTTGTTATGGGGGTAACAGGGTTAAATACAGTGGCCTGTGACAAATGAGACCAAAGTACATGAAATAAGATTCCTCCGGATTCTGTGAATCTATGAATCTTAGGACCTCATCCTGTAAACATTCAGCAGGTGCATTTAATTTTAAGCATCTGAATGGTCACCTTAACTTCACTTAATCTCTGTTGGTTTAGTCCTTATGAGTGGGCCTAGATCTTTGCTGCAAATGAATGGAGGAAGAATAGGGGCTTTAAATACAGAAGCCTAAACGAACACACCTACCTCCATGTTCAGGCAGGTGACTGTGCGGCTTGTTTATCAGAACCGCTGGGTGCTGAGAACCGAATCCCATTGTTGCAGGCACAGCAGTGTTGAAACTCAAGCCATGTATTGGGACAATGAATATGACTTTGGGATCTAACTCGTGTGGTGTTTATAGAATATCGAGATGCAAGCATTTGTGGAGTCTAGCGTTTGTGTCACCAGGGACCGAGTCTGGGTAGCATGGGGGGTGGAAAGGATTAAAGCCTCTTCTGGAATGTCTCCAGTTGCCCTTCTCCCCCGACAGGCTGCAGAATACTCATGTCTGTCTCCAGTTCAGCCCGTGGACTGCAGAGCCAGAGTCAGGGAATGGCCGTGGCAGAGCCGGTGACCTTCGAGGAGGTGGCTGTGTATTTCTCTGAGGAGGAATGGGCTCTGCTGGATCCGGGCCAGAGAGCCCTCTACTGGGATGTGATGCAGGAGAATTACGAGGCTGTGAGCTGGCTAGGTAAGGACTCCTGTCCCCTCGGGTATCAGAAGCTGGGTGAGCTCTAGAGCAGCTGGGCTGGGTTTGGTTCAGGGTACCTCATTGCCCCCACTCCCAATGTCAGGAGTGTCATCCCCAATAATCCTGGCTCTTGGGTGAGAGATTGTCCCATCCACACCTCCTCCCAGGGGAAGCAGGTTCAGGGACATAACAGTGGTGCTGCCCTTCCCACAGCCAAGATCTCTCTGCTTCCTCACCATCTTAGCCATGTTGTGCCTTGGCCGGAGGTGTCAGTGGAAGGGCCCAGGCAGGAACGACAAGTACCAGAGTTGTGGGGCTGAGTCCAGCTGCTGTCAGTGCCAGCAGGGTCCCCCTTGTGCCAGGGTGCTTACCCCTGGATGGAGGGTGCGCTTCCCAGAGTCCTTTCTTGGCTGTGGCTGGTCTCTGTGACATGCTGGTTTCTACTAGTGAGAGGGGCTGGGACTGAGGGAGGGTGGACGAGGAAGTTCATGCTCTGTGAGTGTTTGTGGGGGGGAGAGGGTGTTAGGTGCATAGCGGATAAACGGGAGCAATTTTTGCATCTCAAGCCCTGCACTTAGGAAACCTGTGCTCAATTCCCTGCCCTAGCACAGCCTTCCTGTGAGACCCTGGGCAAGTCACTTACAGTAACCCAAACATTTGGACCCGAGGTTCTTCAGCATTTGCTTGTCTGTTACCATGAACTGATCATTGGTGTAGCTGGCCCACAAGTGTAAAAGGTGCCTGGATATCACCAGAGGGTTTTGTCTGACTAACAAACTTAAACAGTCTTAATACAGGCACGTGAATGATGAGAGAGAGGCTGGATATTGTTACAATGGATGATACATAGAGATCTTTCATCTGCTGTGTATTTGAGAGAGGCTGTGTCTGTGTCCAAAAACTCCTCTTAACGGTAAGAGCTAGGGCCACCCCATTCTGTCGGCAGCTTCTTCTGACCATCATTTAAAGCAAGATCAGGGATTGGTTGTGCCAGGGCAACCAAAGGTACCTGGAATGGGACTGTTCTTCAGCAAGGGGGCAGACTCAGGAGGCAGACGTCAGGAGCGTACGCAGGGTGTGGAACAGCCACCAAGGATTCACTGAGCTGCTCAGATAACTTCCTTTGCCTCCTGGTTTAGGTAGAGCATCCGAGACAAAGAGCAGGGCGAGCCGAGCCCCCCAGCCAGGAGCTTTGTGGACAGAGCCCTTGGGGGGCCAGAGCTCTGCTAGGTCCTTTCCCTCCAAGTCCTAGTGACCTGCCATGTGGCAGCTGCAGTCTGAGCCCTGCCTGGGGGCCTCGATGTCAGACCTGCCGGCCCTCACTAGAGCTCCCCTTCTGAGCACTGTGTTCCGTCCTGCCCTGGCACGGGGAGGATAGAACACGCTGGGAGATGTAGCTGTACCCCAGAGAGTGCAGTAGGGTGCTCGGCTCCCCAGGGAATCAGCTGGGCCGTTCCCAAGGCAGCAAGGGAGAGAGGGATGCACCTTTACTGCAGGTGAGCATGTCCTAGGATCTTGTACCAACCAGAGCCCAGTATGTGCAAGGTGGCGAAGGAGCCTCTCTGGATGGGTGACTCAGACCCTGGCTGTGCAAGCAATAACGGCCCAGACCGTAATGAACACAGTCAGCACTTGGTTAATTGCTCCCTGTGCAGGATTTCCAGTCTCCAAAGCTCATGGGATCTCTTGGGTAGAGCGAAGGGCAGAGCTGCGGATCCCAGATCGCCAGGGCTCTGAAGAAGGGGAGAGCGTCAGTGACACCCGCACAGGTGAGCAGTCACTAAACTGACTCAGAAACCATTTGTGTGTCCTCATAGCAGGAGTTACTTGTGCATTTTCCTCAAGTCTCACTGACCATTCAGCCTGTCTTCAACTGCAGTCGGGGGGAAGTTACCCACAGTTCCGTCAACCCATAGATCTCAGTAACTTTTCCAGTGGCCAGTCTTCCTTCTGCTGGTGGGACTTTAAGGTCTATCCAGGGCAAGTCCCTGAAGAGCCCCACCCACAGGGTCCACCTGCCCCTAACTTTTCATCCCTATTTATTTCTTAGTATTTCAATAACCCATCATTCAAAGAAAACTTGAGTGAGCAACTCCGAAGGTCAGGCAGGATATTATCTTCCAACCATTAGCCAGCCAGATGGGAATTTTCAGAGTTGGCTTGCCATGGGGTCCTGACAGATTCAGCCATGACGGCACGCAGACAAACTTTTCAGCAATTGCAACAGAGATTTCCTCAGGAAGGATGTGGGGTCTTTTCTGTGGTGCCCAACTCCTCCTTCCCCCCAACCTGGTTATGCTACGTACTGCCGTAAGATATGTACTGACGCTAAATACGGACAACCAGGGGCAGCCTGTGAGGCTAGGCAAACTAGGCAGGGGGCTAGGGTGCCACCCGATGATTACGTCACAGCCATTGACGGCCGTGCAGGTGGGGGCGCCGATCGCGCCTTCTGCCTGGGTCACCAGCTGCTGCAGCCAGCCTCAGGTCACTCCTGTGGACAGCAATTGCTCCCCAGTTAAGTTACTTAGGCTGGGCTTGATAAGAAACAAAAGTGGTTTCATTAAGGACAAAGTAGGATTTAAGTGAGAGTAGATCAAAGTAAATGACTAATTTCAGCAATGTACACCCGCGAGTTCTAATCCACTAAGAAACTTGTTACCTGCAAGTTCTTACCCATAACAGTTCTTATCTCAAGTAAAATACTTCAAGTCACAGAGCTGATCTTTATTCTGGACTTAGGTCTGCTGCTGCTCAGAGTTCTTTGTTTTCAGGTTTCTTTGTGTGCACCCTCTTAGGGTGGATGAAGCTATGTCTAAGCCAGCTGATGAGAGAGACCTGATTGCTTTCCTTTCCTTACATGCACTTCCCCCAGGGTGGGAACTCTGAGTTCATGCTCCTCATGGAAAAATACTAGATTCAAGATGGAGTTCAGTTTCAGGTGGCATGGCCATGTGACTTCCTCTGATCAAGCACAGTTTGGGCTCACAGGAAAAATAGAACCATCATTGGTTGTTGGTTTTAGTACTGAGTTGCTAAGTTCTTGACATGTCACTAACAGCCCTCATTAGCACATTTTGAACTAGAAACAAATGTACACTTCATATGTCTGTCTTTGCATACAAAAATGATACAGGCACAAAAACAGCACATACAGATTCAGCAGGCTGTAACTGTAAAAATGGTATGTTCCCCTTTGAGACAGTATACCAGGACATGTATGTCTACACTTGCACCCTCTTTCGATAGAGGGATACAAATGCAGACATTGGAAATTGTAAATGAAGCGTGAGATACAATTTTGATTCTCATGCTTCATTTGCATAATCGCGTTATGGCGCTATTTCAAAATTGCGCTGTTTCAAAATAAACGTTGTGTAGATACGGTTATTTCAAAAGAAAACCCTTCTTCCAAAATAAACCTCATTTTATCAGGAATAAGGGTTAACAGTTATTTTGGAAGAAGGGTTTTCTTTCAAAATAACCGCTAAACAGCCTTTTTATTTCAAAATAGCGCCATAATGCGACTCTGCAAATGAAACACGGGATATTTAAATCCCCGCTTCATTTACAATCTCTGATGTCTGCATTTGCATCCCTCTATTGAAAGAGGGTGCCAGCGTAGACATACCCAAATAAGCTCTATGAAAATTAATTTTCATAAGCCAATTTTCATGAAACTGGGGGAAGTGGATAGCAGTGATTTTGGGTGTTTTCTCCCCCTTTTCCTGTTTCCTTTCAGTTCAGCACAGAGAGTGACCCCTGTCTGGTTTCTGTCTGTCTCTGCAGGTGATGGAATGCTGATGGAGAATGAGGACAATCTTCAGCAGACAGGACTGGAGCAAGTGGATCCACATGGGATGTTACTGGGAAGATCTGAGGGGTTTGTTGCCCAGAGTCCTGAGCAGGGAGAGACCTGTGAGAGTCAGCCTAGCTCAGAACGGCAGCAGGAAAACCGTGGGGTGGAGCAAAAGGGGAAATCTAGTCACAGGAAAAGAGGGGTGAAAAGAAACAAAGAAACCGTTCCACAGAAAATCCCCTACACTTGCAGCGACTGTGGGAAAAGTTTCCAGTGTAGACAGGTCCTCATTTCACACCAAAGGATCCACACAGGTGAGAACCCCTTCCAGTTATCTGACTGTAGGAGTTACTTCAGTCAGAAGCCTAAGCTTCTCTCCCTGCAGGGAGTGCATCCAAATGAGACTGTGTGTGAGTGCTGCGAGTGTGGGAAAAGCCTACAGTGCCCATCGGGTGTTACTGACCATCAGAGAAACCACCGAGTCCAGAAACCCTTCAAGTGTTCTGAGTGTGGGAAAAGCTTCAGCCAGAGGTCAGACCTTGTTAGACATCACAGAATCCACACCATGGAGAAACCTTTTTATTGCTTTGACTGCGGGAAAAGTTTCAGTCAGCGCTCCTATCTCAACGTTCATCACAGAATCCACACGGGGGAGAAACCCTTCCCCTGCGCCGCCTGTGGGAAAAGCTTCAGTCATCGCTCAAGTCTCAACAGTCATCTCCGGATCCACACCGGGGAGAAACCCTTTCCCTGTACCGCCTGTGGGAAAAGCTTCAGTCGGCGCTCTCACCTGATTGGCCACCAGGCACTACATACAAGCGAGACGGCCTACAACTGCTCCGACTGTGGCAAAAGCTTCCAGCAGCGCTCCAGTCTCCTTGATCATCAGAGAACCCACACGGGCGAGAAGCCCTTCAGCTGCTCCGAGTGCGGGAAAAGCTTCAGTCGGCGCTCGTACCTCAGTAAGCATCGGATAATCCACACCGCAGAGAAACCCTTCAGCTGCCCTGCCTGCAGGAAAACCTTTGGCTGGAGCTCCGACCTTGTTCGACATCAGCGAACCCATACGGGGGAGAGACCCTTCAGCTGCGCTGACTGTGGGAAAGGCTTCAATCAGCGCGCCAACCTTATTAAACATCAGCGAATCCACACTGGGGAGAGGCCCTTCAGCTGTGCCGACTGTGGGAAAAGCTTCAGTCGGCGCTCCTGTCTTAAGAATCACCGTGCAAACCACACCGGGGAGAAACCCTACACATGCGCTGACTGTGGGAAAGGCTTCAGTGTGCGCGCATATCTTATTAATCACCAGAAAAGCCATGGGGAGAAACCCTTTGACTGTTCTGACTGCGGAAAAACCTTCAGCCATGTCTCAAGCCTTGTTATTCATCAGAGAACGCACACAGGAGAGAAGCCCTTCAGCTGCCCTGACTGTGGGAAAAGTTTCAGTCAGAGGGTCCACCTGCTTAGACACAGGAGAGCCCACCCCGCAGAGAAACCTTACAACTGCTCAGAGTGACGAAAAAGGTTCAGAGGTTTTTGAATATCAGAGACCCCACGTGGGTGAGAAGCCCTTTAATTGCTGTGACTGTGGGGAAATGGGCTTAAATTGTAGCAAAGGAAATTGAGATCAGACATCAGGAAAAACTTCCTGGCAGGGTGGCTAAACATTGGAATAAATTGCCTGTGGTGGTTGTGGAATTTCCATCACTGGACAAACTTAAGAGCAAGTTAGGCAGAGAGCTCTCAGGGACGGGCTTGATCAAGGCTGGGGAATCTCTGGCCCACCAAACAATTTAATCATGCTCCTTCCTCCTGAAGGTGCCTCGTGCTGGGGGAGGCCTTCCCTCTGGTCCCATATGCTTCCCTGACTGTAAAGGAGGCATCGCTGGCAGATGTTGCTTCCTGATGCAGCCGCCCTTTGAAGGCAAGGGACTGGGGGGTCGGAGGAAAAGCTGGGCCCTCCCCTTCGTCCTGAAAGGACCCTATTTCCAGGCAAGGGAAATGCAAATGTGATCATCATGTTTTGGCCACAAAGCTGGCTTAGCTACTCTCCCATTGGCTGTTGAACTGAGTCAGCCCCACTCTGCCATTGGCTGTTGAGCTGAGTGAGCCCTGCCATTGGCTGGTGTCTCAAGCCATTTTGGTCCTGCCATTGGCCATGAGCCTGGATGAGCCACCCTAGCATTGGCTACTCAGCCAAGAGGTGTGAGCCCTGCCCTGGGCCATTAGCTTGGCCAAGCTGCCCTGCCACTAGCCAAAACAAAGAACAGGACTAGGTAGCACTTTAAAGACTAACAAGATGGTTTATTAGGTGATGAGCTTTCCTGGGCCAGACCCACTTCCTCAGATCAAATAGTGGAAGAAAATTGGCACAACCATATATACCAAAGGATACAATTTAAAAAAATGAACACATATGAAAAGGACAAATCAAATGTCAGAACAGAAGGGGGATGGAGGGGGGAAGGTAAATGTCTGTGAGCTAATGATATTAGAGGTGATATCACTGCCACTAGGCACTGAGACTAACCAAACCTGCCCTGCCATTGGCCAGAAGCACAGCCCAAGCACCCTGCCATTGGCTACAGAGATAAGCAGCACCCCCACCTCAGCCCCTCTGCTCCCCCGTAAGCCCCAGGGGTTCTTCCCCCTTCTTCCCAGCGGCTTCAGGGAAGGAGGGGGAGGAGCTTTCAGGTAACAGAGATGAGGAGCCAGGGGCTGGGTAGGGGGTTTCCTGCAGGGTCACAGAGACGAGGGTTTGTGAGGCTAGAGAGGCTGAGGTCAGTGACACAGGCGGAGTGGGCACATGTCCCATACCCCCAGCCAGGGTCGGATTCTCTCCTGGGGCAGGGAGCCTGGCGGGAAAACATAGATTAGATTCTCAGTATCAGCATTGGTAAATACCACCTGCCCCCGGTCACAGTCCAGACAAACCCGGACCCTCCTGGGGATCTGGGACAAGAGGAGGGGGGTGACGTAGTCAGTGAGAGCCCAGCAATTACTCCCGGACCGCTGCACAGCCCAGATCCCCCCCTCGGGGGTCATACTGATCCCTCCCTTCCTGCTTACAGACTCCTTGGCCACCCCTACAGCCCAGTTATGCCCATTCCCCACATCAACCTCCCAGGAATGTCTCCCCGAGGTGAATCTCTCATTGCCAAGCACACAGGGGTCAACGTCAAATCTCTCCGGGATGTCAGGCCGTGACTGCACATCGTATCCCCATTGCAAACATTTCCCATCCTCCGACAGTTTAAGCAGGACATGCGCCGTGTCTTCATCCAGAGTCACGTTGTCTGGAGAGAGAATCAGAGTGTGGGGGCAGAGCTCGGCCGTGGGGGGTCGATGGTGTCAGGGACAGAAGCTGCCCCAGCTGGGCAGCGACTCAGGGAATCTTCTGCCTCCAGGGGCTGCCCGGCTTCCAACAGGGAGCAGCCCTGAGACCTCAACCCAGTGAAGTGGAGAGTCACTTTCCATGCGAGGAACAGAGCAAGATTTGTAGAGCCAACCTTGAGCCCTGGCGTTACACGTCCAGCCCTCCTCCTGCCGGACACCAGAGATGCTGGAATCCTGGGGCAGCCCCAGGGGATTTCTACTTACATCAGTCAAATGATCACAAATATATTTTCCCTGTGGTGCCCTCCCTTCTTATTTAAAACCCTGGAACTTGATTGGCTCCAGCTTACGCCTGCTGCAGCCTTCCATGTGCCTGGGCTCTGTAGACATTTCAGTAGTTAATCTATGCTTCATTCAGGTTCTGTACAGGAAGTCAGCAGGGCTGCCAGCTAGGTTTATTAGTGCAGACTGCAGCTTTCACATTGGGATTTTGATTGTGAAGCAAAGAGCCTGTAGAAGAGATGAGAACAGCGGCGAGAGGAGAAAGAGGGTTTGGAGAATTCATGGAGGAGAAAGCAGAACGATGGTTGAAAAGCAGAACAAACCTGGGATTTTATGGCGAGGAAGAAAGCAAAAGCAGCAGAGCAGACCCTGAATTCTAGTGAGCGTGATCCCTAGGTTATGTCTACACTACAGAGTTTTCAAAAACATGTTTTTCTGAAAGAGCTTCACTTACATCCACACTACAATCTCATTTTCAAAAAAAACAAAGAACTGGGGGACTTTTCTGACACTGGTAAACCTCTTTCTACAAGGAAGAGCTCTTTCGGATAAAGGTGTGTGTCAACAGGGAAGAGAGTTTTCAAAAGAAGAGGAAAGAGGAAAAAGCACAAGTGCCCTGGTGGCCACTTCACTCAGTAATCACAGCTGAAATGCAAGAGAGCATCCATTCAGTGTGGACACTATCTTTCAAAAAAGCAGATCACCTTTTTTTATGTTTTTGCTGTGTAGATGATCTCTTTCAGAAGAAGTTATTTTGGAAACTCTTTTCCGGAAAAGCTTCTTCTGAAAGAAGCCTGTAGTCTATACGTAAGCCAACTGCTGGTCCTCTACCTGACACTAGGACTAGGATGGATCCTAAGAAGCATTAACTGCCCAGTGACTCCGAGCAGGGATATTTCCCGAATTGTGGGAGCGGCATGTAAGGCAGGCGTGTTGCGTTGGACCTTTCCTCTCTCCTTTGGGAACCTCCAAAGCCTCTGATCCCTGACCCAGGAAAATATTCTACACACACATCTCCTTAGCTTTTACACGGTGAAAGGGAGCAGGGTTTCCCATTGGTTAAGCTCACACTGTCATTACCTGCGTCAATTAGGCATCGCCTCCATTCTGAAAGCAAAGAAACAGACAAGGAGAAAAATTAAACCGGACAAAATGCAGAATCTGTAAGAGTCAGAACAACAGAAAAAGCTGCAGTCCAAAAAAAACCACGAAACAAAAAATATCCTTACCTAGCTCTCTTAGAAGTTTACCTGAATGAAAAACAAAAGGGCATCCTGTAAAAGCTTCTCCTGGGTGAATTAACCTCTGTCTACCCCCCAATCACTGATCATTTTGGGCAATGCCGGGCAGTGTTTAACATCCGTTCACCCCTAGGGACGGCACAAGGTAACTCCACCACGGTGTGGCTGCACGAGTGGTCTGATCTGCTGCAGATTTACAAGGAAAGGCGGAAGGAGCCCAGAAATCTTCTGGCAACCATCCAGGCTACCTCATTGGAAACACATGGCCAGTGCTGGCATCCTACCCTTAATTGCATAACATGACATGCAATCAGCACGGGCAGTATTACTCATGAGTTCCCAGCGGATGTGGTCGCATCCATTCAGAAATCTTTCGCAACATCATATTGGTTCTACCAGGAGACAAAAGGAACTTACTGATCAGGTGAAGATATTTCCCTGGAAAAGAAAACAACAGACAGGTCAGGACTTTTTCAGTGGTTCTAGGTTTAAAGTAATTTTTCATGATGAGACTTTGTGTAATAACCATGCTGCCCTTCTACCAAGCCATTGCAGTTATTCCAGGACTTGCAGGCAATGTTTGCTCACATTTTTCCAATGTGAAGAAAACATTTTATTATGTGCACCAAGGCATGTGCAGATGTGCACCACCAGCAGAAACATGCTGCCGTCAGCGGGCGCTCTGCTAATCAGCCAGGCGGCATTTCAATCTCTTCTGGGTGAACGACCAAGCGCTTACAGGGCATGTGTGAGCAGACTGGGTTCCCAGTGGGAGAGAAATAAGTGGCGGAGTCTGGGGGCACTGTAAGTATAAATTGATGTGTTAACACACAGAGACCGCCCTAGAACAGCGATGGTCACAAACAGCACACAGTAAGCCCTTCCAAGGAGGCAAACCCTTCAACAGGCACTTCCCCTAACTCCAAGGCTTGGTTCCTAGGGAACTCCATGTGGCTAATAAATTCTACTCTGGTTTGAAAGGGCTGTTTGGTGTCACAGCAAACCGTTGCTGGGATGAATTTGTCCCTAAGAACATACAGGTCTCTATTCAGGAGACTCGCTCAGTGGGGACTCATCGGGGAGAGCTCTTTATGTAAAAACTAGGGGTGTTCAATTTTGTGGGTTTTAGTAATCATGTGGCTGTGGCAATTTTAAACTGTTACGTGGTTACTAAAATTGTCCCTGGGGGAGGGGCCAGCAGCCACTGTGCTCCCCGCCCCACTCCTGGGGAGCCCCTGCCGGTTCTGACTCTCTTCATGGACTGGCTCTGCCTGCCACTCCATCCTGCTGCCTCAGATGCAGAGGCAGCATTGCAGGGAGGTGGGGGGGAAGAGCAGAGAAGGTGGTTCTGCAGGATCCAGAGCTCACGGGGAGCCGGCTCCTGAGCACCAGCTCTTGCCTCCCCCCCCCCCCCCCCCCCCAAGATGCTGATGCCTCTGTGGGAAGCAGCAGGCAGCTCTACAAGAATTGGCATGTACAGGGATGTAGAGGTGGGGGGGGGGAGTCGTTAGGATTAACTGATACACCCAGGCTTATCAATTAATTGTTTAAATGTCTGTTCTATACGCTAACAGCCCTAGTGAAAACAGGCGGGCTGGTTCCCCCATGTTCATTGAAGGAGGGGTGAGGCTGTGAGGCCTTCTCTGAAGGAAGAGGCACCCCCTGGAAGTGGGGCAAACTCCAGGGGATGAAGAGCTTGATTGAAAGCGAGGGAAGAACTCCGCTCCTGTGGATCCAGGACACTTACTTCCTAGATAATAACTGACGCCGGAGGAATTGTCTCTAACCTGAGACCAAGACGTTGAGCAAACACTGCTGTTTCCTGCTCAGTTCCCTCCTCCTGAAACTGCAGACTCCAAACTAACAGGAGTGCAGCCTGCCGGCCCCAAGACTGAACATTTGCTCCCACACTAAAATAAAAAATAAAACAGAAAAACTAGGAAGTCTCTGCACAGTGGCACCCCACAGAAGTAGCCTGCCAAACACCTCAACAATAATACGCTATCCATGAGTGCTGCAATCATCTTTTGAACACACTAGAATTAAATCTCACCCATTCTGAGACAGGAGTTTTCATAGGGGCCAAGGGTAGTTACGAGCCCTAAGTACATCGATTTTCAGTAACAGTTGGGAACTTGACTCCCTTGGGCTCCATTTTCAGCCTAATTAAACTAGTACAAACTTAGTTTTAGACTTAATTTTAAGACGAAGAGAAACATGTTTAAACAAAACTAAAATAAACTCCACCTAAATGGATGTGTTCATACAGAAGTTTGGATTAGTTTCACAAAAATCAATTTAAATTCAGAACTCAAGTTGTTGTAACTTTCTCACTTAGGGTACATCTAGACGTATGTTTCCCAAATGGTTTTCTGTGGAACCCCAGGGTTCCATGAGAGAATTCCATTACAACCTGAACTATCAGAATAGAATTTTCATTTATGAATTTTATTGAAAACAATTTTCATTTGTGTTTGCTACAATAAGTGTCCCTGTGTAATGCCAGCCTAACCAGCGAGTGGGAATGATAATGCCACTACTTAACACTGAATAAACTGGAAAAGCAGATGCGTTTTTTCGGTTTCCCTGTAAACCTTGTTCTATGAGGAAGGGATGTTCCAAAAGAGGATTCTCCCCCTCCTCCCCACAACATTTGGCCCCGTGTATATGGGCCAAATGTCAGAAAAGCTTCTTTCAGAAGGAAAGCGGAAAAAGATAAGAAAATTGTAGTTCATAATTTGCGTCTCTTTTTCCATCTCGTCTATGGCTGTGTTTCGACTACAAAAAAAGGTCTCAGCTGTCGTTTCATAAGGGTAATACCCAGTTCCGATCACACTGCCTTCCCCCCTTTAGAGTTTTACCTCTTAATTTGAGAAGAAAAAGGGTCAGGCCGATGAACACCAACAAAATCACCAGAGTCACAATCCAAACAACAATCCAGGGAACTGCTCCCGGGGAAGAGACATCTGAAACACAAAGCCCCTGTTAGGCTGGAAATAACAAATGGCATTCTTTCATTTGCAATAACAAACTAGAATTATATTCCAGGAAAACAGATCACGTTTGTTATTTCAAACTATACTAGCGTTTGAAATAAAACTATACTTTTTACTATGCATGTGCGCAACATCAAAAACTGCCATGAAACACAGAAGGGAAAAATTGCTCCCTGAGATTTAAAAAAAAAAAAACCTATCAGAAACCAACCAGTAGGTAACTTGCCCCTGCCTTGTAGGGAGTGCATGAGAACAAGAAATCTAATTTCAGTTTAAGCATATATAGTGAAACCTTTGTTATCCGGCACTCTGTTAACCAGAAAACTTTAACTGCCATCGCCCCCAGCCACAATACTGTCACATTTTCAGGCCTGACTTGATTGGCTTATTTTTTTTATTTAAGAACTACTAATCCTCTTTAACTCAAACTAGAAATGTGAGACCAACTGCCTCATGCTACAAAACTACCAATATTAAAAACCTGAGTTTTACTATTATTGTCCATTGTTTTTTCCTAGGTTGGTGGGACCTTCAGAGAACCAGAACTTTTAGATAACCAGAACACCCTTATCCCCGAGCATGCCAGATAACACAGGTTTTACTGTATTAAAAAATAGAAATAAAATTCCACTTTCATCTTTCATAGGGCTTAAAAACCCAACCACTATGTTTTCATTATAATTCTATCTGTGGGGCATTTGTGGACAGTAATTCTTTCGGATTTCTTTTTAATGTAACCTTAATTCTTTTCCCAGGTTCAAACTGCTTTTTTTCTGGGATAGTTACAATATCTCTGGAATGTATAAACTGTGCTCTCAACTTTATCTAAAAGAAGTTTTCCCGTGAGGAAGTATTTTAAATTTTGTGATATTTAGCAAACCTGACTTTTTTTTCTTTCCCTCTCCCCTGTTTGGGATGGCAGCTTTTGGGTTGGGTGGTCAGTGACCTGACATATAAAAAGCTGAGGGATCCTTTTCTAGGCTGAAGTGTGCATTTCTTACAGTATACATTCTGGTTGGAGTGCTCGGTCACAAGACGTAAGCACTTGTAAAGCAGTTGTGTAACAGTGTTTCAATCCGGGGGCCTCAGAGAGGGAAGTGAAAGCTCTCCAGAACAGGGGAGCCAGTTGTGATTAACCTCTTTGGAGAGGACATAAAGGGGGCAAGGAACACAAGAGATTTCTCCCTCAATTTCTATGCTTTATAGGTTTTGAGCTCACAGATTTAATTGATTTTTAAGGGAGTGGAGCAGAGCTGCAGCAGCAGGGACTAGCAGGTAGAGCCAGGAGACGGTAGCCTATGAGTAGGCGAGCTCCACCCTGGCATCCTCTGTGCTCTTCCGCCCTGGCCCCTCCTTGCACTTGCGCCCCCTTAACCATTTCCAACATTTACTTAAATGAGTCCCCAAAAACAGCAAAGCGGGGGGAAGCTCCTCTAACATTTTCCATCCATAAGGGGGGCGAGTTTTGTCTTGAGCACCAATACTGAGGTCATGTGCACTTGTTCGGACGTGTGTGACCATGGCGCCCAAGTTATTCACAAACATACAGATATTTTTAAATGTTAGTGGAGAAAAAAGAAAGGTTACTAAAAGAAAGGCCAATTAACAAAGTGTATGACTTTTATACCATTTTTGGGCCAGCATCCCCACCTATGGGTGCAGCCATGATCTGCCTGCTTCCCTCAAATTCGGTAACGTGACAGAGGGGCACATCCTATCGCCCTCCCCTTGATTTCAGAGCTGGGTCAAAGCTCTTATCTCCACTTGTGATCCGCAGCCTGGCACTGCAGGAGTCAGAAGCTCCTTTGGCTGACAAACCTGGTGCTGGGAACTTTCATGTGACTTTCATCCCAGTGTTTCCAGCCCTTGCTGAAGATGTGGGAGACCCTGGTTCCTCTTCCCCCCTCTACCTGTTGGGGAGACATGGTCTCAACAGCCGTCTCCCACTGCTCATGAGTCTGATGTGGGGCTCTTTCACGCTCCTGCTGAAGTTGTTTCACTCTGGAGAAATCTGGAGGACTAGATCACAGATCTCCTTCTAGCATGTGACAGCCATAAGCACTGGGCTACCAGAACCATTCTCTGTCTCACTAGCCCAGTGGTTGTTTAATGACTATTTTTAGGGTCTCATGGGCACTTAATTGGTAAGTGCTTGATGCGGGGAGATAGGTACTTGAGTAGCTCTGGGATCTGGGACTACGAGCCCGCTAAAAAGAGATGACGGACCCACATTACTGACCTGTGATCTTCAGTTCCAGTTCGGCTTCTACGTGAAAGACCCCATCCTGAACAGAACAGCGGTACTGTCCTTCATCGGAACGCCTGACATTCACAATCTTCAAGGCCACATTCCCGTCCGTGAGGCTGGCTTTCAAAAGCTCAGTCCTGCCGTGATACTCGGGCATCTGCTGCCCAAACTCATCCTTCCCACGCCGGTACAGGTGCACGAAGGATGTGAACTCAGAGCGGAACCATCTGACCTCCATGTTCTCAGCGCTCATGCTGGGGAACAGGCGACAGGGTAACACGATCTCCTCCCCCACCATGGCCGTGACAGGGTGACCAGGCCCAACCACTGTGAACCGAGCTGTGAAAGGCACAAAGAAAAAGTAAGTGCGTCATATTCCCTTTAAATCAATGACACCCCTAAATTCAGGTCCCTTGGGTGTATTTTCCTATTCTGTGCCTCTTTTGCAGCACGCTCTGACATTCACCAGAATGTGTCCTGAACCAACATAGACAGTTTACAATAAACAATGCACTGGGATAACCATAATATTAGTTTTAATGGAAGCTGAAATACAGTCTGCCGTTTTCCTTATCAGCCACTCTAGACCGAATGCCCTTGCACTAGCAAATGAAAGGAGTTTTTAAAAAGTTTTTTGAATGATATAAAATATATAAAGTAGGGTACCAGTCAGGAAAGAATCTTTCTTCAGAAAGTTAAACGTCTGCTCAATATTCCTATCAGCATAGGCTGAAATCTTTCCCTCCAGGAGTTCACATTTTTCAAGCCGGTTAGGATTTCGAGAAGAAAAGGGGCCCATTTAGAGAACGCCACATGAAGAAAGGGGATTGATGAGGTGCAGTAGGTCCATAGTTTTGGATCCTGAAGGGCAGAGGAGACATTTTGCTGTGTGATCCCCATTTCAGTCTCAGCAGCTAGTCCCATTTTGGGGCTTGCTGGAAGCAGAAATGAGCAGAGGCTGCTACACTCTTTGCTGAAATCTTTTTTATTCACATGGAATATACTGAGTCCTGCTTCTCCAAATGCAGAAGGACCCAAAAGCAAAAGGAGCAGTTTTGTAGCGACCAGCCCCACCCTTTTCTAGACAACAGACTCGATGTTCCCTCTGTAGCTGTTCCCAGTCACCCTGTGCTCACAGGCTTGTTTGGCTTCTTTGCTTTTGTGTCTCTGCCGCTCTCTCTGGTCTTGTCCCCTTGCAGTTCTGTTTCTGCCCTCTTGGCTCTCAGACTCTGACACTCGCCTGTTTGCAACACCTCTGGGAAAGCTGCTCCCTGAATTTGCCACCTCCTCCCGCCCCAGCACAGTCGGCACTTTCTACACGCGCACTTCTGTGCCACAAACTTTTGTCGTTCGGGGATGTGAAAAACCCACCTCTCTGGCCAGCGTAAGTTTCACCAATAAAACCACCAGTGTGGACAGGGCTGTGTTGACAGGAGACGCTCACCTGGCCTAGCTACTGCCGCTCGTTAGGACAGCCACATTTCCATGCTGCCGCTGTGGTCAGAGGCAGCAGGGGGAGGTGGGAGCCAGTGCCCATGAGGAGCCGGATTTTAAACCAGCTGCCCATGTGAAGGGGATCCACAGAGATGCCTGCCCCTCTCCCCATTATGGGGAGCAAAGCTGGTGTTTGGGAGGAGCCGGTGAGCCAGGCTGGAACGCCCCTTCCCACAGTGGGGTGGGCCCAGCCAGGCCACGGGTTAATCAGTACCCAGCAAGCACCATGTGGGAAGATGCTAACCAGTTATCTGCGGACATCCTGAGCAGCCATGGGAGATTTCACAGTGGCACTGCGGTAGCGGTACAGCTATATAACCCCCACCTCTGCCCACGCTCGGGCTGGCTTTGTGTTAGGGGCGTCTACAAGATTTCACTCCACCCATAATCTTTCATTTATTTTTTTAACTGATGTTCAGACACTGGAAAGTCTGTGCCAATTTCAGTTTACCATTCTATAAACAGGTAAACAGGGCAATGGCTGAAATCAAACCAATCAATCAATCCTGTAAGCAGCAGCAGAAGCTACGGACATTCCTACCTGAGTCCAGCCCGGGGACACGCAGTGCTTGGAAGAAAATGATCAATGCGTGAAGCAAGGAGCCGGCTCCGGAGCTGCGGCCGAGGGACAGAACTTCCATCTCACCGGAACTGGATCCGGACCACAGGGCAGGAGGGAAGGATAAGACAGCAACAGCAGCAATGTCTTGAGTGTAGCACACTCCCAGTGATTTCAGACAACCTGCACACAGAGACAATGGAAAATGATGAACATGATGCATTACGAGACAAACCAAACCAGGCGCTGCACATTTCTCTTCTGCCTGACTCGATAACTTCCCGAACTCTACATCTGATCAAGCCCGACACCCCATGAAGATCTCCCAGCATCGCTCCAAAGCCACCTCCTGATCCCAGGAAACGGACCCCCCACACATAGCAAATATGTTAGCCAACAGAATTTTTTTGGGGGGGTGAGGAGTTTTGGTATTTTTGGCTAAGCCATCTGGCAACCCTAATTACCAGATGGCTCTGAGGAGCAACGCCAAGTAGGGCAGAAATCAATTTTGAGAGGGTCAGATCCTGTTCCAGTCTGTCCCCATTCAACACTAAGATCATGGACATCTGGTAGCCTAGGTGGGAAGGCTTTTTCTTCCCAAACTGCCAGACACAGCCCCACCCACACTCTGCTGGGAGCTTGCCCAGTGTTTCTGAAACTGTGTTCAGAGGCAGGGTTTTTGGTTGGTTTGTTTTTCCTCAACAAAAAATCCTCCGTGTTCTGCATTTAAAAAAAATATCCTTTGGTGTTCCGATGTCTTCAAAAGTTTAAGAAACTCTGCTGTAGATAGAGAATGCTAAGTCCTGTTCGAGTGCAGGATGATCTCTGGAGATGGGTCTACACTGCACCATGGCTCGAAATAAGATTTGCAATTGGAGCTAGGCAACGCATGTATCTTATTTCAGAATCGATTATCTTGTACTTTGGCACTGTCCCTGCAGCGCCACATTTCGAAATACCCCCGGGTTGCAAAACGCCACTTACGCCTCGTGGAGTGAGGTTTACAGGGGCGTCGGAAGAACGAGCCCGGAACATTTCGAAATAACCAGCTTGCTGGGAAGAGGCGGGATCGCCATTTCAGGCTCCCTCGGGTATCCCCAAATAACCCTGCAGTGTAGACATAGCCCGGAGCTCCCTGCCAATCCTAGGAGGTACAGATTTCTCCCCCACCCCTCCCAGCGGCTGTTCACACGGAGCTGCTCTGCCACCCCCCAGATCAACCGGTTTTCTTTTCTATCCGACGAGGAAATCTCCGTTCAGCGACTTTTAACACACGCGGGACTGGAGCCCCGGGTCCCCGCAGGGCCGGACGCGTTTCCCCTTTGCAGGGGCCGGGCCCGCAAGGACTCGCCGCCCCCACCAGGCCCAACGCCGGGGCGGTAACTGCGCTCCGCGCAGCGCACCCCGATTAGTGACCAGTCTCCGCGGGGCGAGCCTACCTGCCGGGCCCTCCCCGCCCCTGGGCGAGCTCCGGGCTGCGCTCGGCTCCCGGGCTCCGCGCAGCGAACTCGCCTCTCCAGCGCCGCACCGCCTCTTCCTGGGGCCCGCCCCGCGGCTGCCAGGCCGCCGCAAAGGGGGCCGGTCACCGCTCTGTGGAGTTGGGGAAGGGAAACTTCCCCCCCGCGGCGGTAACTTTCTTTCCTTCCCCTCGTGGGGAAATGCTGGGAAGGGCGCGCGCCGCGGTGCCTTTCAGCCAGCGCCGGGAGAAACCAGGGGAACGCGCTGCCGCAGGGAATTGCGCACAGCCCCCTACAACGTCTCTGGACGGTACCAGACTCCCTCCCCGCCAAGATCATCAAACCGCTCAGCGGGACAAAAGAGCTGGGTTAGTTTTGCTTCAGAAGTGGCTCCTCATAACGCCTGTTTGTGCCTGACTAGATGGAGCAGGATTTTCTTATCCCAGGAAAGCAGGGGTGGGGAACCTCAGGCCCTCGGCTCCTGGCTTGCCTGGAGCTGCCCCCCCCCCTCCAGGCTCAGCATTGAGGAGCCAGCATTCATGCGCCCGCCCCTCTCCCCCTCCCCCTCCCCCTCCCACCCACCTGCAGGGCTGGAGCTCAGAAAATCTACTAACCTGGTCCCTCCAGGCTCTGGTGTGCCAGGTAAATGTGGGGGTGTCTTTCTCCTCACTCAGGGGCTTCTCCCTTTGCTTCTCCCTTGTCTGCGGCCGCTGACTGATTTTTCCGTGGGTCAGCAGCCCCCGACCCAGAAAAAGTTCCCCAGGCCTGCACTAGTCTTTCCACTGCCCCAGGACTCTTCCTTGTTCTCACTGAAACTGACTAACCCCTCTGATATTTAAGTTTTTCCTGTTACAGACTAACTGGGCTGCTCCTCTGAAGCTCACGATTAAGACATCTGGCTCCGTTACCGGCGCCTTCCGTGTCATTTCCCTGGCCCTTGTAACCGGAGAGCAGCGTCTTGTGCAATCGTGTTCATTCCAGAGCTGTGGGCTCTGCCCCTGTTCTCTGAGATGTCAGAGGGAAATCGTAACAAAATGACGTCTGGTGTTTAGAAATCAGAAAGCAACGGGGAGAGGGGAAGGATAAATCCAGATGTTCCAGATACTTACAAGGGGAGCGGGGAGGGAAATTATTTCCTGGGTGAATCAAAGCTGAAATTTACATCTTGCTCTTTTTCTGAAGAGAGGGGGATTCCGCATGCCCCTGATGCAGGCCTACCATAATTTAGTCTCCCCAAAAGAGGATGCTGCTGGAGGGGAAAGGTTCAACAAGCGGGGGGAGACAAAGGAAATTAAATCTATGAATTTCACCCCTCAACGGGCTGTTTTCCTTTGGCAATGAGGGATTAAAGAAAACATTCAACACGCAGGGTGGATGAAAATTGGAATTGATATCGCAATGAAAACTTTAAACTAGAGAGCTTCTTTAACTTGGACTTTTAAAACAATTTATTTTAAAAAAATCAATTTTTAAAATGGTAACAATCCAAGGTAAATTATAAAGGTCTATAATCTAGTAAAATCATTTAAATTAAATATACATACATTAATATGCAAACAGTGTATGGTTGCTGCAGAAGTTTTACACAAAAACAAACTGTTGAACTGGTAGAAATCTCTGACTAAGCACTTGGAACTGTTACACATACACAATTCTGTCATTCACACTCCCTGGGGGTACCCCCCGTTACCCATCTTTGGGCTCAGGCATAACCTTTCTATGGCTTTCTAACTGCAGGGTTTTTGTGCAAAAATCTTTTTGCAGAAGAGATCTTCCTCAAAAACTTCTTGTGCAAAAGCGCGTCTACACCTCAAAAGCATAAGGTAAAAGTGATGTGCTTTTGTGCAAGAGAGCATCCACACTGCATGGATACTCTTGCATAAGAATGGCCATCAGAGCACCTGTGCTTTTGCCGATAGGGGTTTCTTGTGCAAAACCCCTCCGGAGCACCCACACCTGCCTTTTTGCACAAGAGCTGTAGCACTAAAAGGACTTATTCCTTGTGGGAAGAGAAAAAACTCTACCGCAAAAAGCCTTCTCTTCTGCTGATGTTAATGTTTACTGTGAAAACAGTCTGGTTGCTTTCCAAACTTTGGATGTTAAAATTCAGAAGTACCCAACATTTTATGTAGGAGAATGGTTTATTATAAAAGACTGTACATAAACTTTAACAAGTTATATACAAATTGGCTGCGTCTAGACTGGCAAGTTTTTCCGCAAAAGCAACTGCTTTTGCACAAAAATTTGCCAGCTGTCTACACTGGCCGCTTGATTTTGTCCAAAAGCACTGACGTTCTACTGTCCGAAATCAGTGCTTCTTGCGCAAATGCTTTGACGTTCCCGTTCGGGCAAAAGCCCTTTTCTGGAAATGTTTTTGCACAAGAGGGCCAGTGTAGACAGGTAAAAACTGTTTTGCACAAAAAAGCCCCAATGGCGAAAATGGCGATTGGGGCTTTCTTGCGCAAAACCGCATCTAGATTGGCACGGACGCTTTTCCACAAAAAGTGCTTTTGCGGAAAAGCGTCCGTGCCAATCTAGATGCTCTTTTCCGCAAATGCTTTTAATGGAAAAACTTTTCTGTTAAAAGCATTTGCAGAAAATCATGCCAGTCTAGAGGTAGCCATTAAGTGAAGACTTTCCAATTTATAAAGAAAATACAGATAAATTATTGGTTGATAATGTTTCAGAAAGTGAAATTAACAGTTAAAAAAGCAGAAAGCCTTTGGAAGTTACAATGTCTTTTAGGAAGTTGAGGGAGTTTTGATGTTTCTAAATTTACACTAGAAAACAAATGAGGCAGTGACCAATCAAGCTTCCAACTACCAGTTTTATAGCACTTCTATTAAGAAGTGTATATTGAACACTCCACTAGGACAGCACCTTGAAGTCCAAAATAAATCCTTGGTACATACAATAGAGTATGCAGCATAACGTGCGCAGGTAAGTGAAGCACTCCAGTTTTGTACAAAATGAAGTGAGCGTCCCATTTGACTTTTTTCCCGAGTGCCATAATGCAGAGGAGAGGCAAAGTGTATTTGTTACTTTCCAATAATAATTAGGATGTTTATGTCTGTTCCCCTACAACTGCTCTGACTGCCTAGCTGGTGTATTATCAGTTCTGAACACAGCTGCTCTCCTGTTGATCTAGCATCATTTGTATTTATCAATGTCAGTTGCAACAAACTGAAACCAATTATTAAATTACAAGTTCAACATTCAGCTGAGAATCCTTTTTCAAGTACTTCATTTTAGCAGTACTTCAACCCTTTACACAAGTTACTTTTGAAAGAAGATTGTGGTAAGTGGCTAATGTTTAGGTTTTGCATATGTTTGCCCACTAATCTCAATGTTAAATAAGGCTATAACACTTGTATTTAGTTTAGTACGGTGCTTGCAGTAACATAATCAAACTGACTTACGTGGCAAAACAATTAGAAGTGCTGACAAAGTAATGGACAAGACCTTTGGTTCCACTTATATATTTATGACTGGAAAAGTTGTAATGTAAATATACTCATTAAAAAAAAAGCCTGGTACAAATTACACGTACATAAGACCACCTATTTTTTATTCACATGGACACCTTAGAGACGCAAGCGATTCATCATAATAGACTTTAGTGAATCCTCCAGATAAAGATTATAATGCATTGGAAGCATCTTGGATTTAAAAAAATATATATTTCAATACACAAGTTTGCACGCATGATTTAAACAATTATAATTCAAGAATGAGCAAGAGGTTTAACAAAAAGTAATATGACCAGCACGGACATTAAACTTTTCACCCAGATTTTAATATGTTAGTTTAACATAGTTAGTTAACATGCGGCACTGAAAAAATGTAATGGTACAATTTGAATCGTGGTTCAGTAAATATTATACCCTGGTTCCCAAGAATATTTAGGCTGGTCATAAAATTAACAATGCACAAGTAAATAGGCATAACCATTAATAGACAGATGCTTGTTTTACAAACTACTATCAGTTAAGACAAGCTGCCGCCAGAAATTTATGCTTATGGAGATGGACATTCTTCAATCACACCATTAAAACAGAATGGCCTGAAAAGATAGACACATTTTTTTAAGTTTGTTAAGACAATTGTATTTACCTCTTGTAAATAATCATGGTATGATTGAATACAAGATCCAACTTCAAAAACAAACGATTTTAATCTGCACAGTGCTTGATGGATTCAACATAATTCCCAGGGAAGAGGCCAGTTTCTTGATTGCAAACTCCTTCATACCACCCATTGTCATTCTTCTTTGTCACATAAATGATTGCACCTTTCTTAAATGATAGCTCATCATCCATGTCCTTCGTGTAGTCATATAGAGCAACAACTAGGAAGGAGGAGTCAGACAAGTTAGTCTGGTGTGCACCTTCATCAAGGAGACAACATTTTGAAGTGCAGGTCTCATTTTTAAAATTACTAGTACGGACATCTAAGGGTTTTCAGTGTTGGTCTCTGGCTCATATTTAAACATGCTGGCTACTTCTAGACTGGCATGATTTTCCGCAAATGCTTTTAACGAAAAAGCTTTTCCGTTAAAAGCATTTGTGGAAAAGAGCGTCTAGATTGAAACAGACGCTTTTGCACAAAAGCACTTATTGCGGAAAAGAGTCCGTGCCAACCTAGATGAGGTTTTGCGCAAGAAAGCCCTGATCGCCATTTTCGTGATCAGGGCTTTTTTGCGCAAAACAATACTGCGTTGTCTACACTGGCCCTCTTGCGCAAAAGCATGTAATTATGTAAATGAAGACAAGACATAAATACCAGAGGGCCAAATCAATGTTCTACATGCAGCCTTAATTCTGGTCTTTCCAAAGCATTGGGTGCTTGACTTTTGAACCTTAGGGTGTGTCTAGACTACAGGGTTTTGTCAACAAAAGTGGACTTTTGTAGACAAAACTATACCTGCGTCTACACTCAACAGTTTTCTCGATGGCTGTAAACCTCATTCTACGAGGAATAACGCCTTTTGTTGACAGAGTTCTGTCGATAGAAGGCGTTATTGCATCTACACTGTCCTTTGCGTCCACACTGTCATGTCGACAAAACGGCTTGCTTTGTCGACAGAACTGGATGTAGTCTAGACGCTCTATGTCGACGGAAGTTTTGTCGACATAGACAGTATCTGTCGACAAAACTTCTGTTGACAGAAGCCTGTAGTCTAGACGTACCCTTAACCATGGTTTTATGGATTCAAGGTTTTTTTTGAAAGTGAAAACAAGTTTAGACATACCCTTATGACTCTGAAACTGTTTTATTCTCTGTAGTGGCAGTCAAACCATTTTAAACATCAGACTACAGGGAACATGTAGCTGGCACGAGTTGTCACAAATATTTTCTTAGCACAGACTAATCTTACAGCTAGGAAATGGCTTGTTTTTTTCTGTAAAATTAATTAACATTCCCAATCTTATGAGCTCCATAAGGAGTTCTGTATGCAAGCAAGATTCAAAATACTCTAAGGCATTTACCAAACAAAACAACATTTTATTAAAAAGCCACCTTCGTTATCTCACTTATTAAGCATCAAGGAAGAAAACATAAGTTTGAAGCTCCATTGGTCTTTCAATTAGTTATTTCTGGATAGATCTCTGGCAGTGCTGACACAGCCATAGCTGGTCTGTTTAACAAACAAAATGAATGAAATCCAATGTACTGCTATTTCTTATAATGCATTACTTATCCACTTCAGAGTGCTGGTGTATCATTTAATGTGGCATCAAGGACTGGATTTGTTACACTGGACACAGCCACTGGGCAGATTATAACCCATCTTTCCTAAATTTTGATTGAGCAGGGAGATTTTAGATTCCTTTTGTCCAACCCTGCAAGTTAACTTGCAGTTACACGAACTGATTCATCTCTTACCTTTCTCAGTATAGTTTTTAGGTGCCCAGGCAGGGTCTCCATCTGCAGCTTCCTCCTCCTCATAATCCACAGGAGGGGGAGAGGGAGTGGAAGGAGGAGAAGAAGCACCAAGCATCAGCATCTCGTCTGGAAGTGGTGCCGAGGGAAGAGTTGGACTGTCAGCAGCTAAAAAAATATTTGGAGATTTGCATTAGAAACAGGAATGTAAACCTTGTAGAGAAAGACACCACATGCACTACAAAACCATGCACTGCTTAGACACAGAGGCTTTCCATGTTAAAGCTACAAACACAGCTGTGTTATTAGTGGTCAAAACTATCTATAAGTTCTACTAGCGTCAAAGCAAATGCTCCAGATGGATATGAGTCAACAATGCGCCCCTGTAGCCAAGAAGGCTACTGGCATATTAGGGGCATTAGAAGGAGCATTGCCAGCAGATCTAGAGAAGTGATTATTCCCCTTTATTCGGCACTGGGGTGGCCACATCTGGAGTATTGTGTCCAGTTCTGGGGCCCCCACTATAGAAAGGATGTGGACGCATTGGAGAGGGTCCAGCGGAGGGTGACTAAAATGATTAGGGGGCTGGAGCACATGACCTGTGAGGAGAGACTGAGGGATTTGGGTCTGTTTAGTCTGCAGAAGCGAAGAGCGAGGGGGGATTTGGTAGCAGCCTTCAACTTCCTGAAGGTGGGTTCCAAAGAGGATGGAGAGAGGCTGTTCTCAGTAGTGACAGATGGCAGAACAAGGAGCAATGGGCTCAAGTTGCAGTGTGGGAGGTCTAGGTTGGATATTTGGAAAAACTATTTCCCTGGGAGGGTGGGGAAGCATGGGGATGGGTTCCCTAAAGAGGTGGTGGAATCTGCATCCCTAGAGGTGTTTAAGTTTTGGCTTGACACCACCCTGGCTGGGTTGATTTAATTGAGATCGGTCCTGCCTTGGGCAGGGGGCTGGACTTGATGACTCCTGAGTCTCTTCCAGCTCTAGGATTCTAAGTTTGGATCGAGTAGGGAGATTTTGGATTCCTTTCGTCCAGCCCCATGTGCCTGAAATGGTTCTTCTCTTACCATTCTCAACATAGCTTTTAGGTTCCCAAACAGGGTCCCCATCTGCATAAGAATCATTGTACTGCCCTATTGCAGCTTCTTCCTCATCATAATCCACAGGAGGGGGCGTGGGAATGGAAGGAGGAGGAGAAGCACCAAACATCGGCATCTTATCTGGAGGTGGTGGAGGGGAATGAGCTGGACTGTCAGCAACTAAAAAAAAGTTTGGAGATTTTTATTAGAAACAGGAATGTAAATACTAGGCTGTGCGTGGCAGAGGAAGACACAGCATGCACTACAAAACCATGCACTGCTTAGACACAGAGGGATACGTCTAGACTGGCATGATTTTCTGCAAATGCTTTTAACGGAAAAGTTTTCCGTTAAAAGCATTTTCGGAACAGAGCGTCTAGATTGGCATGGACGCTTTTCCGCAAAAGCACTTTTTGCAGAAAAGCGTCCGTGCCAATCTAGACGCGCTTTTCAGTAAAAAAGCCCCGATCGCCATTTTCGCCATCGGGGCTATTTTGCGGAAAACAAATCTGAGCTGTCTACACTGGCCCTTTTGTGCAAAAGTTTTGTGCAAAAGGACTTTTGCCCGAACGGGAGCAGCATAGTATTTCCACAAGAACACTGACAATCTTACATGAGATCGTCAGTGCTTTTGTGGAAATTCAAGCAGCCAGTGTAGACAGCTGGCAAGTTTTTCCAGAAAAGCGGCTGATTTTCCGGAAAAACTGGCCAGTCTAGACGCAGCCAGAGGCTTTACATGCTAAACCTACAAAACACAACTGTGTTATTAGTGGTCAGATCTATGTATAAGTGCTACTGGTGTCAAAACAGACGCGCCAGGGACATAAGCTGATTGTCAGTGGGTAGAACGGCGTGTTTCCCCCATCTGCATAGAGAAGTGACTAGATGCAATATGGACATGTGCAAAGGGAATGGCAGAGGCATCCTCAGAACCACGAGAGAACTCAATGAATCAGACGTTTGAGGAGGCTTTGTAAATCCCGTGTTACTCCATTTTGTACACGCTTCAGATTTCTGCCATTCTGAGCGCTGATTCATTTGCATCCATCTTAGCTGGCAAGTCAGCTTTTTACAAAACGCGGTACAGGACAAGAAGGGAGGGACGTCGTTAGTGTGTCAGATAAGAGAAAGGAAGAAGAAGACAGAATATTATAGACAGTGGAAACGCTTGGTACAGCCCCCGAGTTTACAGGATAACCTAAGGCTATGTCGACACTGGTGAGCTATCGTGCAAGAACGGCCGTTCTTCTGCAGAGCATCCACACTGCCCGCCCGCTCTTGCGCAAGAAGAGTTACAGGACGGCGTGGGAAGAGAGGGCTTTGTGCGGAAGAGCTACGCTCTTTTTTAACAGGTGTAAGCCCTCTTGTGCAAGACAGCAGTGTGGACACGCGTCAGGGGTTTCTTGTGTAAGAAAGCCCTATGGCTAAAATGGCCATGGGAGCTTTCTTGTGCAAGAGAGCTCCCACACGGCCATGGTTGCTCTTGTGCAAAAGCACAGCTCGCACATGGCAGTGTGGACATGTTCCTGTGCAAGACTTCTTGCACAAGAACCCTTGCACAAGATGTTCTTGCACAATAACCTGCCAGTGTAGACATAGCCTATGAGTACAGGCCCTGGATTCCTGCGTAGTGAACCCCCAATTCTGCCTGTCCTCAGCCCGGCTGTTAGTTCTATCCCTGCCCATCCCCTGCTTCTGCCTGTCCCCTGGGGGCAGGGGCAGTTTGTGGCTCTTGTTTCCATGGCTGGCTCCTGGCCAGTGGTGCTAAGCAGCCTGCCCGATTCCTGCCCTGGCAGTGGCCAGCAGTCCTGGCTCTGGGGGGGATGAGGCCCGAGGCAGCTCACCTGGTCTGTGTGCTCCAAGGGGGTCCCCACTTTGTGTCCCCAGTGCAGCCGGCAGAGTGTCTGGGGAAGGAGAGGGGAGATTCAGGTTTGCACAGGGAGCCCAGAGCTGGGTTGTCATGTCACAGACACACACTCATGACAAGGGCTGAAATCTCTTGTTTCCTCTCTCACTCTGGTACCTCCCGGCCCTGGACCCGACATCCCCACAGCCCCGTGACCGTCCCAGGAGGGACAAGCTGTGGGTGAGATTTACCGTTCCCTCCGCATCCCCTCCCGCCCCTCAGACCCCAGCGGGTTTGTCTCACTCGCTCACGGCCTTTGCCAGGACCCGACATAGACCCTGCAAAGACTTTCCCTTAAAAGTCACTTCACCCCCTTTGGATCTTCTCACGCCGATGGGCGGGTCAAAGTTTGCAAACTCCTGGCTCAGGCTGGGAGCAGCGGGGCTGTTTGCTCACGACGGGGCCTCGGCCTCCAGAGGCAGCAATCGGAATAAGGAGAAATTCACTTTATCCCTGGGGAAACTGAGGCAGGGGTGGTGGGCTCCATGGGCCAGGTTCACCCTGTGGTGGCAGAGCAGGGCGGGGAGGCCACTTGTGACCTGCTGCTCAGTGGCTGCCGGGGCCGGGGCCGGGACTGGCTCAGGCTCGGGCAGAGTCACATCCCAGTTGCAATGGCCCCGTGTGCCTGGGCCAGGGCGCAGAGAGCCAGGGGCCCAGTGTCACACGGCCCCCGTCCCTCTGTCCCTCCCCCCACCCTTCCCCAGCTCCGCCCCTCCCCAGCCCTCTCAGGGACACCCCCGTCCCTTTTCCCCGACCCTCCCCATCCTCACCCCCTCCCCACTCCTCTCAGGGACAGGCCTTGGGCGTGCCGCTGCTGGGAGGAGGCACAAGACCCCCATGTTGGAGGGACCCCTCGCTGCGGGGGGGGGGGGGCGTTCTCCTTCCCTGCAGCCCCTTGGCCCAGACGGGCTGCCAGGCGGGACCAGAGCTCAGGGAGGGGCTGGGCCCAGCTCGAACCCGCAGCGTTTAATTTTAGGTTTAGATTTTGGGTGCTGATTTTAGGCCCTGGGCCTGGGTCTCAGTGGGGCTGTGAAGGGGTAACTGGTCAAGCTGATAACCAGTAAGCATCAGCCTAATGCTCACTGGTTCCAGTTAACTGGTAACCGGGCTGGGCTGGGGTAGAAGAACCAGCCCCAGTTCGGGGGCTGTGAGCGGCCTCAGCACGGGGGGGAGCCCCACGGGTTGCGCTGCTGGACAAAAATGTTGTGAGCACACAAGGGGCTTGCAGACACCCCAACTCTGCTGCTGCGGAGCAGCTGAGAAAGCCTAGAAACCGGCGTGCAGAGAAGCGCCCCGGGCCCGTCGGCCCGCGCCGAGTGGAAGGAACAAATCAGAAAAGGGACAAAGGTGAAAAGTGCTTGGGAAAGTCTCTGATGATTAAACACGTCCTGCGTGTGCAGCCTGGCCTCAGGCGCTCCGGCCCAGGACTGCGCGATCAATACACCCGCCTCCCCTAGCCTCAGATGGAGCCAGAAATTGCCCCCAATCAGCCCAATCAGCACCCCTGGTCATTCACAGCCCCATCCCTCACCTGCCTGGAGTTGTTTCTCCCACCCTTCTTCCCCTCTCTGCCCCCCCCCCCACCTGCTACCCAGCTCTGATCCCCCCGCCCCCAGCGCTCATGTGCCCAGCCTGTTTCCTTCCCGTCTCTGCACCTCCCGGGCCAGCTCTTCCCCCAGCCGTCCTATTCTCCCCACCTTGGCTCCTCCCTCCCAGCCACCCCTGCCTGCCTCCTCCCCCACCTCTCCGCTCTTCTTGGTCGTTTCCCTTCTCAGCTCCGTTCCTCCATCCCCCACCTCTGGTTCCCCGCAGCCCCATGCCCAGTCCCAACCCCATTCACATGGCTACAACCTTGCAAGGATTGCTGCTGCCCCAGAGCTGTCTCCTCCCCTTGGCTCTGCCTTCCTAGTGCAACTGGGGACTTCTCTCCCGACCTGAATTCTGCTTACCCAGGGCTCACATCAGAATACAACTCTGGGCTGGGACTTGGGAGCATGCGCCTAGGAGCCTGCAGCCTTCCCGGGTGATGTAGAAGGGCCCAGGGCCCCCAGCTACCACTACTGTCACCCAGGGATCCGAGGCCTCTTTAAACTGCCCAAGGTCCTGAGAAATTGCCCCTTTTAACCCCTCCCTCCCATTGGCAGACCTGTGCGTGAGCAGTTTACTGCGTACACAAGATACTCACTGTTCCTAACACACAAAGGTGACTGGAACAGAACTCATGGGTAAGTAATCTGGCCGTGCGTAACATGTCAGCCTTGGAAGGGGCAGTCAGAGCACCACAGGAGAAATGCATCATGCCCCACCTATGCCCCAGGGGAAGGGAACTGGGCGTGTTTCTTTCTCTATGTCTGTCGTTTCTCACTCTCATCGTCACTGTAATTACATGGCAGGTATTTGGAACAATTAAGAGGTTGAATCAATCAACACTAATGACTTGCATCCCAACTCTGCACCGTTCTCACCCCACAAATAAATAGAAGCTTAATCTAATTATGAACCAATTATGGACCATTCTCTTTCCACAATCTCAGCTGCTTAATTCACTTTCTCCTCCTCCATCCCCCCAGGTACCTTTGAACTCCCTCAGCGTCTCCGACAGCGCAATCACTTTTTGGGAGAAACCACGGACTTGTTCTTCCAGTTGAGGAGCCATCTCCTCTGGCTGCTGGGCCTGCCCCTCCTCACACCTGGAGAGAAACAACGTCCCATAGTGACCCTACACGGAGTGACTCCGTTCTTACCCTCTGGCCAGTGAGTCGCTGCTCTGATGGGCCTGGAGTTAGAATCCCTCCAGTTCTCCCAGCCTGAGAGCAGATGCAGCACAACTCATGACCAGGCAATGTTCCCCTCAATGGACCCATTAATAGTCTTAAAATATGGCCTGGAGAGCCCAGCTCTGGGGACAAAGAGGAATTGAGTCTCCACAGCCAATTCACTCCTGGGCCTCCAGATGCTGAGGGGCGGGAAGTTCCCAGGGGAAGGGCCGTAGAATCTGCCCACTGGGAGCTAGACTGAGACACCAGCTCCCCCTCCCCAGCTCAGGTCTCCAAACAGCCCTCGGGCAGGAAAAACTCTTGATCCCTGCTGCCCTGGGCTGAATGGTGTCTAGTGACGAGCAGGGACAGGACCACGTTCCATCCCTCAGTCCTGGGGCAGCCAGTCCTCAGGGAGGTGACAGCTCTAGGAACTACTTGTGGTCAGACTTCGCCAGTGAATGGAGAATTCCAGAGTGCTTTGTGCAGGTGTGAGCCCCTCAGGCTGAAGTTGCTCAGAGAGATTTGTGATCTTCCCCACACATTTGGCTGTAGAGCCCTAGGGAGATGAGGCACTAACATCATCTCCAAGCTCACAGCATTGTACAGTGTGAGGGTGTGATGAATCGGAGGGGAAATATCTCTTTCTAGACTTCCCAAACATTTCCTTCAAGTGTTAAACCAGAACATCTCCAGGAAGTGTAGGCAAGGAGCTAGGAGAGCCAATGGGAAGAGAGTGTGAGATATGAATTGAAGCAGTGATCTGCCTTCAGCAGTCTTTGTGTGGACAGAAGAGGGCTGGAGGAGATGGATTGAGCTAGGAACCAGGCATGGAATTTCCAGTGATATTCATATCTAGAAAGGAATAAACCTTGAACAACAGATACGTGAGTAGAACAGAGAATGTTTAGTTAGATGCAATCAGGTTATTTTCTTTAGTTTTGAACTCTGTGCTGAGTCATACACTGTAACTTTTAAACTGAATCCCAGGGTAGCAATTATCTGTGTTTTTTATCTGCCTTTTTTTCCAGTGGCTCTGTTGCACTTACCAACCAAGTATGCTTTAGCAAGTATGCTTGCTTTCTTTTGTTAATAAAATCACCATTGTAAGACTAGGATATGATTCCTGTGTCCTAGAAAGCCGGAGGTTCTGTGTGTACATGCCTGAGACTGAAAGGTTGGCTATTAAGAAATTGCAGTTTGTTTTCATGCTCTTTCCTGTGGGAGGGTAAAAGAGGTTGAGGGTACCCACAGGAAGGAATTCTCAAGTGTGGCTTCCTGGGTTCTCAAAGTGGGTTTTGCGTTTGGCTGGTGGCAGCTTTCCAACAAGGTCAGAGAAACTGTGACCTTGGGGAGTTTTTAAGCAGAAGCCTTCAGTGGCAGGGTGATCCAACATCTCTTGTGGGCCCCACCTTCTGCACTCGAAGTGCCAGAGCAGGGAACAGCTTTGACAAATGAGAAGTCAGAGAGCCACGTACCTGCTCAAGGTGCTTCTGACATCCTGGAGGAGAGACAGAGAGGGAAAGAGAGAGAGAGAAAAGAATCACAATCCCATAAGTCACACAGGGAATACCCATCAGACATACAACGGGGACCCAGAGAAGGGATTTTGCAAACATGGGAAAAGAGGCCCTGCCCTGGCCCCAGGACCATGGATTCCCTGAGTGAATCCATCATCTTTAATATCTCTGTGTCTGTAACTCTGCAAAACCCAACAGTCGCTCACATGTCAGCAAAGCACCCGCCGAGTTACACCCAGACCTGACGGCTGCACCCCAGCGCTTGTGATTCAGAAGCCTCCCTTCCCCGTGTGGGGGGCTGGGCTGTTCCCCTCAGTCTCACCTGCAGGAATTCACTCGCTGGCTTCTGACACTTCTCCTCCAGCTCCCGGATCTGCTCGCTGAGACGGGAAATCTGCTCCGAGAGTTTGGTGACAGTGTCCGTCTGTATCTTCACAATCTCCCCCTCCAGCTTCTGCAGCTGGGCCAGCAGGAGTCGCTCCTGTTGCTCCAGGAACTGCCGCAGCTGCTGAAACTCGGCCACAATTTTCTGCCGCTCGGCTTGTGTCTGTTTCTGTGTGAAAACAGGGAAAAGGCTGATCGGGGCAGTAATGGAGCCTGAAGGCCCGTAATATAGTCTGGCAATATTAAGACTATATTTCTAAGACATCTGTACAGGGACCAGCGTTAGGATTGAAAGTTGTATTCTTGTTATATTTGTGTTTTTAGGTTTAATAATGTAGCAATAATGTAGGTTTAATAATACGTCAGATAACATGTTATTATTTTATTAAATTAAGCCCTTTATTAAGCCCTTTTATTTTAAAGTTTAGTGTGTTGAGTAAGGAAGGAAATGGAGTTTCGGAAATAGAGTTGTGTCTATGGTAATAAGACTAGAGGGATGTTGAAGGCTGAAGTTTTAATTATGCACACACATACTATCCCATGAAAATGGAGAATCACGCCCATACCCACATTTGCCAAGGCCACAGAGCAAGCTAACAATAAACAACCCTCCCATCTCCATCTGCCCAGCAGATAAAGAACAACAGGCACCTACCAGACCCGCCTGGCATCTCTTCTCACCGGTCATCTTCAATCCCAGAAGCTTCTCTCTCTGTTCCCTCAGAGTCTCCAGATGGGCCTGGAGTTTTTCCTATAAAACAGAAATGAGTTGGTGGTTTTATGTTGATGACTGTAGGGGAGTTTCAGGGGGTCTTACCCAGGAAAGGTCATGATCCTCTATATTTGTGTTACTCTCTAAGGGTACGTCCAGACGACGGGCTTTTGTCGACAGAGGCTTTGTCGACAGATACCGTTGACCAAGCTTTTTTCAACAAATAGCATCTAGACTACATCCAGTTCTGTAGACAAAGCAAGCCACTTTGTCGACATGACAATGTAGACGCAAAGGACAGTGTAGATGCAATAACACCTTCTGTCGACAGAACTCTGTTGACAAAAGGCGTTATTCCTCGTAGAATGAGGTTTACCGCTATCGACAAAACTGCCGAGTTCTGTCAACGTTATGTCGACGGAACTCGGCGATAGTGTAGATGCAGGTATAGTTTTGTTGACAAAAGTCCACTTTTGTCAACAAACCCTGTAGTCTAGACACACCCTGTAGTCTAGAACACCTGTAGTCTAGAACACCTGTAGGGGGCGTTTTCCCACCCAGACTCCAAGACAATCGTCAGTCTTCCTAGACAGACTTAGTGTGGGATGCAATATCTTCTACCGGCCCAGCTCCTGTTGGTAAAAGAGCTGAACTCTGAGCTCAGGAACAGACGCTTTCCTGGACCTGAATTTCGGGTATGTCTACACAGCAGAGTTTTTCCAAAACACTAAACTTATGTCCACACTGCTATTGTGTTCTTTGGACAGAAAGTCGAAAGAACGGAGGGGTTTTTCTGACATTGGTAAACCTCTTTCTATGAGGAAGAAGCCCTTTTCTGAAAAGGCTTTTAGTGTGTGTGGACACGAAAGAGAGTGTTTTTTCGAAAGAAGAGGCCTCCAGGAAAAAGCACAGGTGCCCTGGTGGCTACTCTGTCCATAGTCATCACAACTGAAATGCGAGATAGCGTCCCATGAATGTGGACACTGTCTTTCGAAAAAGCACATTGCTTTTTCAACACACTTTTGCTGTGTAGACGCTCTCTTTTGAAAAAAAAAGTTTTTCAGACAAATCTCTTCTGGAAAAGCTTCTTCCAAAGGAAGCCTGCAGTCTAGACACAGCCGAAGAGATACACCCGCATAGAGAACATTTGAGAATCCACTGGAAGACAAGAGTCTGAGGGACGCCCGCCAGTGAACTAATGGATAATGTGACAACTTCCCAAACTAGGGGTTCAAGTTCCCTGCCCCCCCCCCCAACTGCTGCCTCCACCTTTGCTACAGCTGGTACCAGCTGAGAGTCAGTGGTGATACTGGGGCTGGATAAACATTTCTGGATGGTGGCAGCAACCTCCAACCCTGTGAACTGTGATTTTAAGGGGAAGTTTTTGGTAACTGGTGGCTACAGAGGCAAGGGTTTTGAGCTCTCTTGTGGGTTCTCAGCTTCTGCCCCAGAAGTGGCTGAGACAGAAGCCTGCCGGGCAGAGCTTTAGGAGGGTCGAGAGATCCGGAGAGAAAATCTAGGAAACGGGGAGATTCTGGGGCTCAGAGAGACTGAGTCTGAAAAGGGAAGGGTAGAACTAACCCGCATCCAGCGTGGGTCCTACCTTGTGTGTCTGGGCAGCCTCATCCAGGGACAGCGCCGTGTGAGATTTGTGCTCGGGGGACTTCCAGCAAACCGCACACACGGCCTCCCAGTCCTCTCTGCAGAACAGATCCAGGGCTTTGCCGTGTCTCCCGCACAGATCCTCTTTGCCTGGGCTGACATTCAGTTGCCTGAGTTTTTCCACGATATTTGTGAGCTGTTGGTTGCTCCGGAGGGCCCCTTTCTGGATTTGGGTTCTGCAGCTGGGGCAGCTCAGGGGGTCAGAGCCCGGCTCTCCCTGTGTCTCACGGTGCCGAGTGATGCAGCCTCGGCAGAAGCTGTGCCCACAGTTTATCCTCACCGGGGCAGTGAGAGAGTCCTGGCAGATGGGACATTTGGATTCCTCTTGGATTTCCTGTGCAGGAGTCGCTGCGGCCATGGCTGCCGGGAGCTCTTTGGACTTCTGTTCTCTCTGCGCCTGGAATGGTTTTGCTGGGAGCCGGAGGCCCACACCCCACCTCCTATCAGCTGCACAGGTGCAGGGTGAGGTGAAGAGAAAGTAGAGATGGGGGTGGAGGGAGGAGCTGCAGAAAGATAAGGGAAGAAGACGGCAGAACAGCATGGGCAGGGAATGGGAGCCGCGGGTATGAAGTAGCAGAGAGGGGGAAAGTAGAGAGGGAAACACAAAAGACAAAAACTTGAACCCAGGTGCTGCCAATACCGCCTGTCAGTGGTTCCCAATCCTTTTTGAAACTGGGGACCAATAAACCCATTCACAAGCTTTTGGAGGTCCGGCAACATTTATTTGCATACATGAATATTCATTACGCAAATGATGAATATGCAAATAAATTGTCACTGGCCCTACCTGTCCAGCAGGTTATTCTGCTCCCCCACCTTCTGGCCCCAATCCAGGCTGCTTTATCAGCCAGCACCAGCTCCCTGGCTTTGTCTGGCGCCAGGCCTTCTCCCTGCGTCCTACCGCCCGCCGGATCTAGCCACGCCCCCAGGAGCATGCCTGGCAGAGATGCCGGGGTGGCGGGCTTTCTCCCAAGAGGGCCACGCCGCCGTGCTCGGCAGCGCAGGGTGCTGCTACCCTGTCACACAAATTAATCGGATCGTGCGCGATAATTTTTCTAAGGACCGGTATTTTTTCTCTAGGGACCGGTACTGGGCCGCAGACCACACTTTGGGAAACACCGCTGCATGTCATTGAAGGCGGGGCTGGATTGGACTCTAGTGTCTACCCCATGCTGCCCCCTTCACTTCCACAGCCCCACTATGGGCTGAGAACCAGCGTGGGCATGCGAACCGAGCTGGGAATCTTCCCTTCTGTAGCTCTGTCGACAGGCCAGCAATCGAACTGGGCCGCTCTCACCTCAAAGTGTTGGCATCCACAGCCTCACGCCGGCTTGAACTGAGACCACACTAGGTGGGAACGAACCCCCGGAGTTACTGCAGTGACACCGTGTGTGCAGGGGAGCGACGTGGCCGAACACCCCACCTCCAGCCTGGGACCAGCCGGGCTCCCGGGTTAAGGTCACAGGCAGCGGGCGTGTGCTGGTGACAAGGCACGAAACCGACAGCAACTCGCTAATCAGCAGCAACCCTTGCGCTGAAGAGGGATTTCAGGGCAAAGCTTTCAGCTTTATGACCCTGCAGTCTGAAGGTCACAGCCGAGCCTGTTCCCGCTGCTGCTGTGCGCTGGAAAGCAGATGTTACCTTTCCGCTTCGTAAAACGCCAGGCACCGCAGGGACAAGAACAACCCACCTCCACCCTCACCCTCATCCCCATTCCAGCTGTCCCAGTCTCTCCCTGGAACCTTTGGCCTCAGCCGCCAGCCAGTGTCTGAGCCTTGATTTTTGATTTTTGAGAAACCCTGGTGTTATCCTTAGAGGCTCGCGGGATCTGTCTCAGGGGAAAAGGCAACACGCCACTTTTATTGCCAATACCCTAGAAAAGCATAAAAACCGACACATAGTCTGGCAGCGCTTTAAAGACTAACAACACACGGAGATGGGACCGGCTACCCCTGAAGAGTAGAAAACCAGTGAGCATCTTCTTCAGAAAGACAAACCCCTGCACACACACAACGTCTTGTCGCTGCTTAACGTTACCAGTCTGTTGCTCACATTAACTCACTGGCCAGGCAAGTTCAATGTGAGGGGGAGGTGCGGGGGTTTCTCTTGGTCCAGACCGACACTCGGATGTTGACATGACAAGACCTAGAGATTCATGCAAGACGCTCCATCTCTGATAGGACTGTTCTCCAATTCAAGGCTATGCATTTTGCTTCGTCAACTCTTAATCAATCACCATCCGTTCTGCTCAATGTCCGGGCGATATTCTTTACTCCGACATCACGATGTGGGTGTCTCCTTCCCAGTGTTATTTCAAGGCTGTCTTATTTGTAACGGCACGCTTGCTTCTTCACACTCCAAGGCTGTTGTGACGATGCGCAATGACTCCGTATGGGAGCCCCCATGGCAAGCGCCTTTCTGGGGCTACAGGGGAGCCCGTGCCAGCTGTGTGCCAGATGCTGTGGGGCCACGGCTCAGCTGACACCCGCGGATATGGCATCAGATATGCTGGGATCCACATTGCGTCGCAGGACGGGGCGGTTTAACGCCAATGACATCCGGCTGACGTCACGCCTGCCGCCAGAAGCAGCGGGCGATTTAAACGCCACCCGGCCCAGAGCCTGAGGCGAGGGGAGAGGAGCGTCTGATGCTGGAGCCGAGGAGGCCCAGCGATCCCCGCTGCTCCAGCCCCTGGAGCAATGGGAGGAGGCGAGCAACAACTATCATGGCTCCTTCCCCACTCTGGCACGATAAATGCAGAAGTGGGGGCCAGCAAGTGTACCCCAAAGCCTTCTCTACCAGGCTTTGGCATAAAACTTCCCCCAAAATCTTAAAAACCTAGATCTTGGGAATAAAACTTCTGCTGCCACCACCCAAATGTTGATAAAGAAATCAGGGGAAAGATCATTTGGGAAATCTCACCCCTAGAATAAAAATCAGGGCACACAATTAACCACTGCCAGGTTAATAAAAAGAAAAGAAAGATATTTTATTATTACAACAGTATTCCTGCTGCAGGCATAATGACTAGATGGGAAGGTAACAAAATATAGCCATGGAGAAACCTCATGGGCTTAGACCTTAGTTACAAAGAAAAGCCAAAACATCTTTTAAGCAGGGCCAGATCTCAGATCCCGCACCCAACCCTTAAAACAATAAAACCTAACGAAACTACCCAAACGTTACCCTACTCACAGAAAATGAAGACTGGTGTCTTGGAGAGAGAGAGAGAGAGAGAGACATGCTTGTCCCTCTCTGTAGCTGCAGAGGACTCACTCAGAGAGACAAAAGGGAGAAAGGAAAAAAACCCAAATTCCTTTGTCCCAGTTTGAAAGTCCCCCCTACATTCCTACTGGCCACTCCACCTGGCTAGGTGTAGTTAACCCCTTAATCCCCAGGCTGCTGGCTAACCCTCATAATCATGACAGCAGCTATGGCTGGAGGGGAGATCCAGGCCGTGACTGGTAGGCGACCAACCCAATGTGCGGTGTTCGGGGAGGGAGGAGAGAGGAAGTAGCCCAGGGCAGGGCGAGAATCAATGCCCGTGGGCTAGTGAGTTGAGGCAGCAGCCCCACTAGCCAGAGTTGGACCTTGGTGTGGTCCAAGTCCTTAGGGCCCTGGGGTGGAGCCCGTGAGTGTGGTCGGGCCATCTGGGGCACGGATATTGCTGGGGTCTCGGAGGGGTTTTGCTTGTGAGGCTTCAGGCAGGCTGCTGAAGCGCTCTGTGGGACTGGTTTGCGGCCTGTTTGGAGAGGTCACCAGTCTGGTAGTCGGCAGGATACTGGACTACGCCACTGTGACAGACCGGGCCGTGTCGGGGCACAGCTGAGGGCGTCCGCTCAGGGTGAATTGCTCAACTTCGGGGCTCCCTACAGCCCCAGACTGGTGACCTCTCCAAACAGGCCGCAAACCAGTCCCACGGAGCGCTGCAGCAGCCTGCCTGAAGCCTCACCATTTTCACCATCGGGGCTTTTTAGCGCAAAACAAATCTGAGCTGTCTACACTGGCCCTTTTACGCAAAAGCTCTGCGCAAAAGGGACTTTTGCCCGAACGGGAGCAGCATCGTATTTCCGCAAGCAGCACTGATTTCAGACAGTAGGAAGTCAGTGGTCTTGCAGAAATTCAAGCAGCCAGTGTAGACAGCTGGCAAGTTTTTCCGCAAAAGCAGCTGCTTTTGTGGAAAAACTTGCCAGTCTGGACACAGCCCTTATGGAAAAACTAACAACTAAACTATCTCTGACTACAAAAAGCCCCTGAGGAGAAGAGCTCGCTCTGTCTGCGACCGAGGGCGGTGAAGAGGGAACTGGCGGGAAGCAGACCGTGTGCGTGAGCAAAAGGGCATGAGCTGCACAAGGCAGTCACTGTACATGTACAGTCTGACCGACTGCTGCTAATGAAAACTCCCATCTGTGGCGCCGGGATGATCCGACATCACAGTGGCGCTCCCACAGTGACATCACTCGAAGAACATTTATTAAAGGAAACATTTCAGGTAAGGTTCCGGGTGCGCAGTTGGCAAAGGAAGGCTCCGTACATCTGTGGTCACGCCTGAGTTCTGGGAAGTTCCTAGGATCCGTTTAAACAGTTTGCAAGAGACACGGTATCGGTAACCAGCATTATCCCAGACTGAGAGGAGAGGGGCCTGGATTCCTCATGCAATTCCCCTCTGGTGAGCGCCCCCCATAGACTAGCTCAGGCAGCTCCCTGCCGGGCCTGCTGGCCTGTCCCAGACACTCCCATCCCCCGTCACTCAGGCTGGGGGCTCACAGCGTCGTGCCAGGGATTTTCTGGGCAGCTACAATCCCAGGCAGCGCCGTTCAGCGTTGCAATAGCCCAGCCCCCGCCTGGAGCTCGCTCCTTGTCTCCAGCTCTGCAGGGAGAGCAACGTTCCCAGCAGGCAGCAGCTTCAGGAGCCAGGGCGGCTGCTTTCCTGAGCCCAGGTGACCCACAGAAGCCCCAAGATGGGGGGGAGGGGAGGGGGGAAGTGAGGGGCAGAGCTGTCGGGTTGGTCGTTTTGTGCATCTTGCTCTGAACTCTCTTGTGCTTTGTGTGGTGCAGTGACTCAGCGCTGCGGGGTGGGACTTGTGTGCAGAGTCTCTGGGCCTGTGCGTGTCTCCGGACAGAGATCACCCTGGCCTGGAGCTCTGGGAGACGGGGGGGTCTCAGCATGTGGGACTCTGCAGGGTCAGCTCGGCTCCAAGGGGCCAGGCAGGGGGTGACACACCTCAGGCAGGGCCTAGAGAGCCTCCCCCCAAGAATGTGTCCAGGGACCCCAAGATTGGGGCAGGGACGGGTCTCTGATTTGGCCCCATTGTTTGTCCTGATTTTACCCCTTCCCCTCTGGCTGCGCCAATGGACCCAGATCTCTGCAAATCGCCTCCTGCTGCTGCAGAGCCTCCAGCTTCCCCCCCAACCCTGCTGGGTTAATTCTGTGTCCTGTAACCCCCACCCCTGCCTGTCCCCAGCCCGGCCCCCACCTCCGCCTGTCCCCAGCCCGGCCCCCACCTCCGCCTGACCCCAGCCCGGCCCCCACCTCCGCCTGTCCTCAGCCCAAACACCCCCCTCCGCCTGTCCCCAGCCCAGCCCCCACCTCTTCCTGTCCCCAGCCCAACCCCCACCTCCGCCTGTCCTCAGCCCAAACACCCCCCTCCGCCTGGCCCCAACCCGCCCCCCTCCTTTGCCTGTCCCCAGCCCGGCCCCCACCTCCGCCTGTCCCAAGCCCAAATACCCACCTCCGCCTGTCCCCAGCCCAACCCCCACCTCCGCCTGTCCCCGGCCCAACCCCCACCTCCGCCTGTCCCCAGCCCAGCCCCCACCTCCGCCTGTCCCCAGCCCAACCCCCACCTCCGCCTGTCCCCAGCCCAAACACCCACCCCCGCCTGTCCCCAGCCCGGCTGTTCGCTCTGCCCCTGCCCAGCCCCCAGCTCTGCCCCACAGGGAGGGAGGGGGAGGAGCTTCTGGGGTCACAGAGAGGAGGAGCCGGGGCGGGGTACAGGGGAGTCCTCCAGGGTCACAGAGTCTGGGCGGTGTGAGGCCAGAGGGGCTGTTGTCATGGAGACAGTCGGAGCTCGGTGTCGGTGTCCACCACGCAGACCCAGGGTCGGATTCTCTCCCCGGGGAGGGAGCCCGGCGGGAAAGTGAAGATCGGGGCCTCGGTTCCAGCATCGATAAATGTCACCTGCCCCCGGTCACAGTCCAGACAAACCCGGATCCTGCTGGGGGGGCTCAGGGGCAGGGGGGTCGCAGGGTCAGTGAGAGCCAGGAACTGATCCCCCCCCGGCCGCCCCACACCCCAGATCCCGCCCTGGGGGCTCAGGCTGATCCATCCCTTCCTGCTCACAGACTCTCTGGCCACCCCCACAGCCCAGAGTCCCCATCCCCCCACCTCCACCTCCCAGTAATGTCTCCCCGAGGTGAAGCCCTCACGGCCCAGCACACATTCCTCAGTGTCAAATCTCTCCGGGGTGTCGGGCCGTGGCTGCCATGTCCGTTCCCATCTCACACGTTTCCCATCCCCCGACAGGACGAGTTCGGGATGCGCCGTGTCTGGATCCAGAGTCACGTTGGCTGGGGGGGAATCAGAGCGTGAGGGGCAGAGCTCGGCCCTGGGGGGTCGATGGCGTCAGGGACAGAATCTGCCCCAGCTGGGCCGTGACTCAGGGACTCTCCTGCCCCCCGGGGCGCCCGGCTGTGAGTGGGGAGCAGCCCTGAGGTCTCGGCCCAGCCCCTGAGGTTCATCCCACCGGCCAGTGACAGAGCCCAGAGATTTACTGGCCCCGACCTGAGACTCAAACTTCCCCCTCAGGCACCATCTGTCCCTGGGTGGGGATCAGGGGCCCTGCAGAGGTAACTGGTGCGGGGGGGGACGGGGAGGCCACCAGCCACATGACCCCCCCCCCAGCCCAGAGAAGGGCTGTGACAACCCCCCTCCAGCACAGGCTGCACCTCCCCCTGCCACTGCTCTGCCCCCTCCCTGCTCTGTCCCTGCCCTGCCTCTTCCCCCCACTGAGGCAGCCCCAGGGGAACAGCAGCATGGCGTGGGGGGGGGGAACCAGTAGCAGCAGTGGGAGTCTCCCCGCCCCCCCATTCAACAGCATCAGGAGGGAGAGACAGAGAAAGTGACCCCGGCTCACTCTGCTCCCCTGGCCCCATCCCTCTGCTTCCCCCACTGCTGCTGCTTAGTGTGGGGAGGCCAGACCCCTGCTGACCCACCAAGCCTCCCCCCACCAGTGTCCCCACAGGCCAGCCCCTTTCCCTCCCTCCCACAGTGCTGGGGGCATGTGACCCCTCGTGTCTTTCTTTATTTCGCCCTGCCCTGGGCTCACAGGGAACACCCAGGGGATTCCCCCTGACATATGTGGGGGGGGGGGGAGGGGAATGCAGAGTCCTGTGAAATCTGAGTGGTTAAGAAATTTATTAAGACATCAGCTTTCGTGGGTAAAACCGAGGCAGGAGTGTAGATGGACAAGAAAAGAGAGAGGGTGCTTGGACCTGCTTTCTATTGTTGTGTTATAGAGATACCCCCCACCTCTAAAACCCTCTTCATCAGATGACTCGGAGTGGAGTTTACACCCACGAAAGCGGATGCCCTAACACATCTCTTAGTCCCAAAGGTGCCACAGAACCTCTTGTTGTCTTTACAGACAGATTAATACAGTGACTCCTTCTGGGTATGTCTACACTACCCCGCTAGTTCGAACTAGCGGGGTAATGTATGCATACCGCACTTGCTAATGAAGCCCGGGATTTGAATTTCCCGGGCTTCATTAGCATAAGCGGGGAGCCGCCATTTTTAAATCCCCGCTGCTTCGAACCCCGTGTAGCGCGGCTACACGGGGCTCGAACTAGGTAGTTCGGACTAGCGTGCCTATTCCGAACTACCGGTACACCTCGTTTCACGAGGAGTACCGGTAGTTCGGAATAGGACCCTAGTCCGAACTACCTAGTTCGAGCCCCGTGTAGCCGCGCTACACGGGGTTCGAAGCAGCGGGGATTTAAAAATGGCGGCTCCCCGCTTATGCTAATGAAGCCCGGGAAATTCAAATCCCGGGCTTCATTAGCAAGTGCGGTATGCATACATTACCCCGCTAGTTCGAACTAGCGGGGTAGTGTAGACATACCCTCTGAGACTTATCAGTTACATGGTCACAACTAGCTCTCCCCTGATGCGCCCTTCCTCCCTTGTATTGAAAGTCCTGAAGCTTGGACGCCTCTTGCTGACACCGGCCTGACTTTGGTTCCATCCTGCCACATCTGAGAGCCGAAGATAATGACGTGAGTCAGTAGACCCTTAATTAAACGTCTATGGCTAGTAATCAGGGGCAGACAGAGAATTATGGGCTTCTACAAGAACAGGGCTACGTCTAGATTTACGAAAAAGGGATGCAAAGGGATACAAATTAGACGTATCGCAATTGCTAATGAAGCAGGGATTTAAATCTCCCCCACTTCATTAGCATAAAAATGGCTGCCGCTTTTTTTCGGCACAGAGCTTTGCCGGAAAAAAGCGCCGGTCTAGACGCGGATATTTTGGAAAATAAAGGGGATTCTGGATTTGAACTCTTTTGTCTGGTCCCTGCTCTCCTTCCTCTCCCTGACTCTAGGACTGGATTCTTAAGGCTACTCAGACCCACTCAGAGATGCAGACCTGGGATTATCTCTGGAGGTGGGGAGCAATTTGTAACCAGGACACACTTGGATGTTCTCTGCCTCTTACTCCTCGCACCTCAGCACCTTCTCTTTTCCCACCAGGAACATACTCTATTCTGTTTATTATATTTTCACCTTCTTACACAGTGACAGAGCAGGGTCACCCATTGATTAGACATTTGTTGTAATTACCTGCGTCACGTAGGGCTCTCCTCCACTCTGAAAGTCAACACAGAAATAGGAATGAATTAAACCAGACAAATGTAGAATCAAAAAGGTTCACTATTGCAGAAAAGACTGAATCAGAAAGAGAAATAAAACAAACAACAAAAAGGTCCTTACCTAGCTCTGTGCGAATTTTACCTAAATAATAAAGAGAAAGAGACCAGGCTGTAAAACTTCGTGTGTGAAATTAACGACCGCAGGCCCCCAACTACTGATCACTGAGGCTGATCTCCTGGGCATTGTTTTGTGTCAATACAGGCCTAGGGAGTCACAGCAAGTCACTTTTCACACTGGTGCAGTTGTGTGAGGGGTGTGAGCTGTGTCTCCCCATTTCCAGCGTTCCAGCCTGGAGTCTGGCAAAAGGTCACAATTTTGACTCACAAAGTTCCTACACGCCGGGGTTGTGGGCACTGACTCTACGTGACGCTGGCCCCAGTGGCCGCATCTTTACTTATCTTCTGAGCTGCCACCAGCCCCTCTGACATTCTTTGTACGGACGCATTTCTGCCACAAGCATCCAGTGCACAAGCCCCCCCCCCCCCCCACGAGACACTAGCACAGTGTCGGCTCCCTACCCTATTATTTCAGTAACTAGTTACGCAATTAGCATGGGCAGTATTGCTTAGGGTTGTCACATTGTCATTGTGACATCGTGTCAAAATCTTCCATAACAGAAAATTGGGTCTCCCAGGCTTGGTCCACAGGGAAGGCCAGGGATGGAGGCCAGATGATGAACAAATCCTGCTCTGTTTGGAAAAGGCTGTTTCTTGCCAAAGCAAATTCTTGTTGGGATGAATTAGAGCCCACACAGGTTACATTCCAAGGGCCTGTCTCAGTGTGGACTTGCCGGGCAGAGCCCTTGGTGTGAACCAGGAGGGCTGGAGCCCAGAGGCCCAGCAGAGGAGGTGGTGAGGCTGAGGGACCGACTCTGAAGGAAGAGCGACACCCCTATGGGATCTGGCTAAATGGCTTCCTCCAAGACTCAGCTGGGACTTAGCACCGATCCAACGGATCCATCACACTTGCTTCCTAGAGAACCTCAAAACTTGGTGCCTTGAGGACTGAGTCTGACCTGAGACCAAGACAATGAGGAAACTCGTCTGTTTCCTGTTCTGCTCCCTCCTCTTCCGAGGGTACGAGGAGCAGCAGTGTCAGTCTGCCCCAACACCGAACATTTGCTCACACATTCAAAACCACAAGACGTGGATGACTCTGAATACCGACACCATCTAACAGCGCCTGCCGCAACAGCAGTGATGAGCTGTTCATTGACACTGGAATAGTCTTTTGAATACAGTGGAAATGAACCTCAAACACACCAGAAGGCAGGGATTTGTAGAGGCGTCTAGAGGAGTTAGGAACCAAATCACATTGAATGTCAAAGGGAGTTGGGAACTGAATGCTTTCAGGTTCCATTTTCAATCTAATTCAACTGCTGCAAACCTAGTTTTAGGCTTCCTTTACAATGAGAGGGAACACGTTTCATCTATCCTGAAACAAACTCCTCTTAAATTGGTATGTCCACACAGAGATCTGCATTGGTTTCACACAGTCAGTTCACATTCATGCCGTAAGTTGGGGTAACGTTCTCATGTAGAAACATCCAAACTGTCTTTTCTAAAGAGAACAATTCTGGTTACTTTTTATTTCCCCGCTTCGAGCTTTACCTGTTAATCTAAACAGAAAACAAGCCAGGCAGACGAATGGCAACAAAATCACCAAGGTCACACTCCAGCCCACCATCCAGGGAGAGGCTCTTGGGAAAAAAGAGTCTGAAATACAAAGCACAGACTAGCTTAGACACAGTAGCAACAGGCTGCATATTTTTATTGTAAGAAAATGCATCACACCAAGATTTGTGTGAAATGCATGTAGAAAAAAATGGCTCCCTGCAATGTACAAACTGGCAGAAATCAATTTGAAGAGATTTGGTTCACCCACTTTCGATAGTACCCCGTGAGGTTCCCGGGGCCCTATGGGGAAGTAAGAATAGCACCTCTGTACCCTTCCAAGCATGTCGTAAGAGGTGACTAAGGAGGGTTGGGCACGGGGCTAGCAACCCCATCCTGTAAAAATAAAAATATGCTACAAAAACATCAACAGTTTCAATTTGAATAGCAAGCCAGCCTTCCTTGACTACAAAAGGCCCTCAAAGAGGGATTATGATGCGAGGCAGCCAAACCCGAAAGGATACTGAACTGCCGATTCCCCGTCTTTCAGCAAGAAAAAGGGGATGAGGACGGCCAAAGATTAGTTGGAGAAGAGACCTGGATGTGAATGTGAGGAAAACGAATAAAAGCTGGAGAGAATTAGAAAAGGTGGCACAAGACAGAGAGGCTTGGAAAGAAATTGTTGACAGTCTAGGCTCCCATTGGGAGCCAAAGGCAAAGAAGAAGACTTTCAATAGTATTTAATACACCATTCAATACTATCTAATGTGGTTGCAACCCCACCCCCGTCACCTCCTCTCTCTGCTTCTCTCTGGGGCCGGTCACATCACCGGTTATAAATGTTGCTCGGCACTTCCCATTGTAGGGCCCTCTTTTCAGTTGCTCACGACTTTGCCAGATTTCAAGCATCTGGGCAGAAAAGTTCCACGCTGGGCGGCTGCCCCAGACTGAACTTTATTGACAAGTTTCAGCCAAACTGTGAGAACTGGTTCTGAGAACGGGGGCAGGGAATAACACCGTGTTCTGACATTTCAAAACCATCCAATGAGCTTTTCTAGGAGAAACTTCAGTGGCCTGAGTGTTGGAGCAGAGACGTGAGATGAAGCAAAGGGCAACCTGGTGGCAGGGATGCACCTTTTCCCTGGGAAAATCCACCCAACAACTGGCCAAGTGCTAAGCCTCTGAAAAGCTGTTGTTTGTGCACACGCGGGAGAGTTCTGAGAGTTCAGCAGCTTCTCTGTCTGAAGATCGTGACTCAGTGAGCCTGCTACACCCGCTCACACCCCCTGGTGCTGCACACGCGACATCCCCACGCTCCCGCTCAAGGGCAGAGGGACAAAGCTGAGCTTTCCCGGTGACTGCTGCGGCTGGCAGCTCCCAGCTGCTGAGGGGTGGGGCTCTAGGGCCATGTGCTTCTGTGAATGCTGAGACCCTGGGGAGGGGGCGAGAGGCTTCTCACACAGCCCCCCTCACCGTCCCCTCCCCAGTAGCTCCCATTGGTCAATTTCCAGCCAATAGCAGCTGCCTGTTTACTGGACAGGCAGCACGTGAAGTGGCCTCCCCCCTCATCCCCCAGTGTTCACAGCAGCAAACATACCCCTGCTGCTGCTCTGAGCACACACAGGGCAGGGCAGGCAGGGACCCGGCTAAGGAACCTGCTGGGCTGCTGGCTGGGAGCCACCCAGGTAAGAGTTCCCCTGCCAGAGCCGGCCCCTGGCACCACAGCTGCTCCCTCCCCAATCTCTCAGCCATGTAACCCAAACCTTCTGCATCCCTGCTCAAGCCCCCGTAATCCTTCCCAGACATCCCCTTCCACACCCCTCCTCAGGTCACAACCCCCTCCCAGACCTTGCACCCCATTTGCTATCCCTAGCACAACCCAAAACCCTGCTCCCCCTCCTGCCCTAGGTTACAACCTTCTTCCAGACCCTGCACCTCCTTCCTGCCCTCCTGCCCCAGGTCACAGCTCCCTCCAGACCTGGCACTCTCTCCTCCTACACTCCAGAATCCTCTCCTGCACCAACTCTGCCCCACTGGCCACAGCCCCAAACATCCCCGTCACCTCAAAATCCCAAACCCAAGACTCACTAACGTCCTGTATTTCTCCTACAGTCCCCTGAATGCACCCGACCACTCAGCATCCTCCACTTGCCGTGGTCCTCAACGTTCCCTGCTAACCTCAGAGCTTGCTGATGGACGGACCTGGCACCCTCAGGACACAGGACATATATGGCAGGCCCAGAATGTAGGGAGGTTGGGCGGCTTCCCCGGTGGCACAAAGGATAGGATACCCACCTCCAGAGCCAGAGATCAAGGGCTCAAGCTCCGCACCCCACCCCCCAAGGACCTCCAACCCAAGCTCCCATGGGACAGAGCTGGCACCCTTCAGACCTGGGACAGACAAGGGGGAGCCCAGAATACAGGGAGGCTGGGGGGCTCCTCCAGTGGCTCAGTGGAAAAGGTACCTTGCACCCCAATCTTCCATCCCAGGTCACAACCCAAACCCCTGCCCCAGGTCACACTCCTCTCCCAGACCCTGCACCCCAGCCCCCTTCCAGGTCACAGTCACCCCCTCACCCACACACCCCCAGATCCCACACCCCAATCTCCCCACCCCAAGATCCCCCCCTGAACCCACCCCCCATCTCAGACCCCTCCCCCGACCTCCTCCACCAGCACAAAGGAAGAAGAGTGCAGCTCTCGACCACTTACCAAATTCTTGGAGTGCCCCTCCCCCATTAAAAATGATCGCCCAGTCCTGCTCTAGACCCACCTGCCTCAGTGACCCACGGCCAGTCGTCATCTGGCCCCTTATCTTGGGGAAAACTGCTTCGGACATGGCCACCCCACACTGGCAAGGGGGGGGATGGGCCTGCTGCCTTCTCCTGCTCTGGCTGCTTCCCCACAGCCCCAGTGTCCTCAGGCCTTGCAGCCTGGGAGTGAGGCCAGGCCAACGCTCCCCAGCCCTGCCTGCCTTTCCCATGGAATCTGCATATCCTCTTTCAAAACTAAACGTAGTCTAGACATGCCCTCAGCGCACTGGATGTACCCTCCCCCCCCACCAGGATGCAGCTGGATTGAGCAGGGTGCCTATTGGATCCCTGGCCTCAGCGTGTACAGAACGAGGCAGGGAATTGCAGGGAGCGCAAGGAAGGTCTTCTGAACCCACCGCCTAACCCAGCAGCCACGTCTGGGGAAACGGAGGGAAGGAAAAGCTTCCTCTTCATGCAGTTAGTGACATACTGAAAACAGGGAGGAAGAGAAATTGTGGTATTGTTACATTTCCCAGCAGAAATCTTACTCTGAAGTGAAACAAACTTCTGTACCCCCAGGGAATTTCATAGAAAAAGAAAACCGGAGGCTTTAAGAGCAGAAATAAATGATTAAAGGGCTAATTCATAGCCCAAAACTCTTCACTTCTGCGGGCTCAGGAGTTCCTGGCATAGGCACGGACCCAAATCCTCCTCACGTCAGTGACAGGCTGTGGATCGGACTCACAGTATTTTGTGGTTATGGACGCCCCTTTCCCTGGGTGAAGTTTGCTAACGGTGACAGATCAAACTCTGGCCCTGCCTTGCTCCTGACCCTCTGTGAGCAGAGACTCAACTGTCACAAATTTCCTCAGGCTAAAGAGATCTCAGCAGATCACATCTCTCTCTCCACAGTCACTGGGGCAAGGAGCCTTGTGTTTGACCCACCAGTCCACTGGGTGCCAGAAAGTCCAGCCAGCCAGTCGGTACCTTAGCCCTGCCCTGTAGTGAGTGCATGACAACAAGAAATCTAATTTCAGTTTAAACACATATTAACAAAAACAGAAATGAAATACCACTTTATAACCCTGTCTGGGGGCATTTGTGGACAGTAATCCTTTGGGATTTCTTTTTAATGTAACCGTAACCCTTTTCCCAGGTTCAAACTGCTTTTCTCTGGGACAGTTACAATGTACCTGGAATATCTGTTACCATAAACTGTGCTCTCAACTGGATCTTAATGTAATTTTCCATGAAGAAGTGTTTTAAATGTTGTGTTATTTAGCAAATTTGAGTTTTATTTCTTTTCCTCTCCCCTGCTGGGGATGGCAGCGTTTGGGCTGGGTGGTCACTGACCTGACATATAGAATGTCGAGGGATCCTTCTCCAGGCTGAAGCGGGCGCTTCTGACAGAACAGGACACATTCTGGTTGGAGCGCTCGGTCACAACGAGGGAACTTTTGATTTCAAAGAGCCCCTGGGCATCTCTGGATTTGGTTTCCACCGAGGAAGATAAAAGCTGCCCGCTGAGATCTCTCCACAGCACCTCGGGCTCTGGGTACCACCCGGCCAGATGACAGACCATCAGGATCCCTCCGTCCTGGTAACCCTCCATGGAGATCTGAGGAGCAGAGCCTGAAACTAGAGTAAGAAGAATCGGTGTTCACCGAGATAAGTGTACAGCCTAGAGTATAAAAACCGACATTTTCAATACGACTGACTACACCAGCTTTATGGCTGAGATTCATGGAGACAGGGAACTTGACAGAAGCGCTTGTAAAGCAATTGTGTAACCATATTGCAATCTGGGTATTTCTACACAGCAGCGCTATTTTGGGATAGCGGAGGTATCCTGAAATAGCATATTCCGCACCTTAATCTTAAGTAGTTTTTGAAATAACAGATGCACTATTTTGGCATCCCTGTAATCCTTGTTCCACGAGAGCTAAGGAACATTTCAAAATAGCTGTTTATTTTGAAATCTGGCGTTGTGTAGACAGCACCAAATGACGAAATAAGCTATTCTGAAACTGACTCAAAATAAAGATCTGCAAAGTAGCGCAAAGTGTGTTTCTCATTCTGAGTTAAGGGTGCAGTGTCGATGCACCTCAGAGGCAGAAGTGAAAGCTTTTCACAACAGGGGAGTGTTGTGATTGACAGGCTTGAAGAGGACATAAAGGGGGCAAGGAACCCAAGAGATTTCTCCCTGATTTCTGTGCTTTATAGGTCTAAGTTCACAGATTCAATTGATTTCTAAGGGAGTGAGATCCGATGGCCTGGGGCAGCAGAGACTGGCAGGTGAAGCCAGGAGGCGGAAGCCTGTGTGCCCATGCCCCCCACCCCGGCTCAGCCTCCTTCACTAGTTTCAACAATTACTTAAATGAGTCCTCAAAAACAGCAGCGGGGAGGGGAGGGTCAGCTCCAGTGTCCCTCTAAGATTTTCCAGGCATGGGGGAGTGAGTTTTGTCTTGTGCACCAGTACTGAGGTCATGTGCGCTTGTTCGGACGTGTGCCACTCTGGCACCCAAGCTATTCACAAACATATAGGCTGTGTCTACACTGCACCCCTTTTCCAGAAAAGGGATGCAGTTTAGACAAGTCGGAATTGCAAATGCAGTGGGGGATTTAAATGCAGTGGGGGATTTAAATATCCCCCTCTGCATTTGCATGAACATGGCTGTCACTTTTTTCTGGCTCGGGGCTTTGCCGGAGAAAAGCGCCAGTCTAGACAGGATCTTTCGGAAAATAAAGCCTTTTCCGAAAGGTCCCTTATTCCTCTTAAAATCTTGTCTAATCTGCATCCCTTTTCCGGAAAAGGGGTGCAGTGTAGACACAGCCCTTGATATTTGAAAATGTTAGGGAAGAAAAAAATACCGAAACCAGGGCTCATTAGCAAGATGCATGACCTTAAATGTTTGTTTAATAAGCAATCAAATAAAAAGAAAAAGAAAATGAACACGCCACCGGTCGTGGCTGGGGGAGTTGCACACTGGCCACCAAGTAGCAAATCTGGTGACTAAAACTTTCACTGGCAATTAGACACAAGATGGAGAAGATCCTGCTTGATGCTGAACCTTCATGTGTCAGCCAGGATGCACGATACAAGATGTGCCTCTAAGGGCCCAGATCCAACAAAGCAGGTTAGTTTCAAACTGATAGCAAGCTGGGCTCAGACAGTACAGCTGATACAAAAATCATTAAGAAAAAACATGGAGTGCCCCCCCCCCCACCAGCTCAAATACTCCACAATTCCATATTTCGAACAGAAAAGAGCCCAAATACAGGGTGAACCTCTCTAATCCAGAAAGCTCTTATCCAGAAACCTCCGTGGTCCGGAATGATGTTAGCCAGCCAGAGGTCCACTTTTCATGGATGCAGCAAAGTTTCCCGCGGCCTCAGAAAATTTGTTTACAGCCACCAGCCCTGGCTCTCAGTGTTCTGTGCTGTTCTTTAGCTCTAATTTACCCCTCAATGTCTTCTAACAGCCCAGCAAGCAGTGGACGTGTTGGTAACGCTGCTAGACAATATTGACCTCCTGGAAAACTCTCTTGTTCGGAACTGGTCTGGTCCCGAGGGTGCGGGATGAGAGAGGTTTAACCTGCATTTGTGAGTATCCCTCTCTTCTGAGGACATGGGACTTCCTATCTTCTAGGGCCGTTGTCCAGTCCTTCATTTGGTTAGAAAGCCTGTACCACACTGACACCAGCACCGACACCAGCCCTGCTGCTTGGGGAAACGCGGAAGTGAAGGGGGATTTAAAGGTACACGGATGATAAACACGAAGCCCCAGATCCACAAAGAGGATTCGTGTTGCAACATCCAACGGCCTAAACTTTAAGGCATTTAGAAAACCGCTGGAGACCACAAAAGCCTGAGTTAGGGGATAGATCAGCACCTGAGAACAGGATCCCCACAATCCAGGCAGGGAGCAGGCTAACAGCCCATAACAGATGCTGATCTGAGGGGCATGTCCAATCCCCCTCCCCTTGATTCCAGAGCTGGATTGAAGCTCTTGTCTCCACTTGTGACCCACAGCCTGGCACAGCTCTGCAGGAGTCAGTCCCCTAAGCCCCTTTGGCCGGCTGCCCTGGTGCTGGGAGCTCTCATGTGACTTTCATCCCAGCGTTTCCAGCCCTTGCTGAATGTGAGAGACTCTGGTTCCTCTTCCCCCTCTGCCTAACAGGGAGAAATGGTCTCAACAGGACACTGCCACTGCTCATGAGCATGCCCTGGCCACACGGCTCTGGGGTAGTCTGGTGTGAAGCTCTTTCACCCTCCTGCTGAAGTTGTTTCACTCAGGACAGATCATTAGTCATGAGAGCAGGAGAACTAGACCACAAATCTCCTTTTAGCACCGGACAGCCCTAACCATTGGGCTACAGAACCATGCTCTGTCTCACTAGCCCAACAGCTGTTCAATGACTATTTTGAGGGTCTCACGGACACCTCACTTTCGGAGTTAAGTGCTTGATGTGGGGAGAGAGACACTTGAGTAGTTCTGTGGGTCTGGGTCTAGGAGCCAGCTAAAGAGATGACAGACTCACGTTACTGACCTGCGACCTCCAGTTCCAGTACAGCTTCCTCCTGAAAGTCACCATCCTGAACAGAACAGCGGTACTGTCCTTCATCGGAGGGCCTGACATTGAGAATTACCAAGTCCACGTTCCCATCTGCGATGCCGTCTGTCAAAAGCACCGTCCTGTCACGATACTCGGGCATCTGCTGCCCAAACTCTTCCTCCCCGTGCCGGTACAGGTGCACAAAGGGAGTGAGCTCATGTCGGAACCATCTCACCTCCATGTTCTCCACGCTCATGTTGGGGGACAGGTGACAGGGTAACACGATGTGCCCCCCCACCACAGCTGTGACAGGGTGATCGGGCCCAATCACTGAGAACCGAGCTGCGAAAGGCACAAAGAAGAAAAAGTAAGTGTGCGTCATATTCCCTTGAAATCAATGACACCCCTAAATTAGATACTTTTGGGTGTATTTTCTATTCTGTGCCTCTTTTGCAGCGCTCTGCCAGTCACTAGAATGTGCCCTGAACTGACACACACATTTTACAATACACTGGGATAACCATAATTGATAGGAGTGCTAATGGAATTTGAAATACTGTCTGCCGTTTTCCTTACCAGCCGCTCCAGATTGAATGCCCTTGCTTTAGCAAATGCTCCAAAATGCTGCTTCCTCATTGAAAGAGTTTTCAAAGTTTTTTGAATGTTATAAAATATATAAAGTAAGTTACAGAATGTTGTGAGGGTACCAGTCGGGAAAGAATCTGGCTTTCAGAAAGGAAAATTAACGAGATGTTTAACTATCAGCATGGGCTGAAATCTTTCCCTCGGGGGCTAGATCTACACTGCTTCCCTCTTCTGCAAGAGCCTATGAAAATGAAGCACGGATTAGCATATAGCCACACTTCATTTCCATTATTCATTGGGAGCTCTTTTTGCACAAAACCCCCTCTTGAGTAAGAGCTGTTCTTCCTCATTTTTTGGGGAAGAAAGGCTCTTACACAAAAACCTCTTGTGCAAAACCAGCTCCTAATTAATTATGCAAACGAAGTGCAGCAATATGCTAATCTGTGCTTCATTTGCATAGGGAAAGAGGGAAGCAGTGTAGACGTAGCCTAGGAGTTCTCACATTTTTCAAGCCAGTTAGGATTTTGAGAAGCAAAGGGGTCTGTTAAGGAGGACACTCAGAGAGACCCACATGAAGAAAGGGGATTGATGAGGTGCAGTAGGTCCATAGTTTTGGATCCTGAAGGGCACAGGAGACATTTTGCCATGTGATCCCCTTTTCAGTCTCAGCAGCTAGTCCCATTTTGGGGCTTGCTGGAAGCAGAAATGAGCAGAGGCTGTGACACTCTGCTGAGATCTTTTTTATTTGCAGGGAATGTGCCGAGTCCTGCTTCTCTAAATGCAGAAGGACCCAAAAGCAAAAGAAGCAGTTTTGTAGTGACCAGCCCCACCCCTTTCTAGACAACAGACTCGATTGTTCCCTCTGGAGCGGTTCCCAGAGTCACCCTGCGCTCACAGGCTCTTGTTTGGGTTCTTTGCTTTTGTGTCTCTGCCGCTCTCTCTGGTCTTGTCCCCTTGCAGGTCTGTGTTTCCACCCTTTTGTCTCTCAAACTCCGACACTTGCCTCTTTGTAACACCTCTGGGAAAGCTGCTCCCGGAATTTGCCACCTCCTCCCGCCCCAGCACAGTCAGAGCCGTGGGCGCTTTCTACACGCGCACATCTGTGCTACAAACTTGTCGTTCGGGGATGTGAAAAATCCACCTCTCTGGCCAGCCAATAAAACCACCAGTGCAGACAGGGCTGTGTTGGCAGGAGACGCTCACCTGGCCTAGCTACTGCCGCTCGTTAGGACAGCCACATTTCCATGATGTGGTCAGAGGCAGCGGGGGAGGTGGGAGCTGGTGCCCATGAGGAGCCGGCTTTTAAAACAGCTGCCCATGCGCACAGGATCCGCAGAGCTGCCTGCCCCTCCCCCATCATACTAGGGTGGTTAATGTAGTCATACAAACTTGCAAATGAAGCCCGGGATTTGAATTTCTCGGGCTTCATTTGCATGTTGCCGGGCACCGCCATTTTTAAATGTCTGCTCGTTCGGACTCTGTGCCCGCGGCTACACACGGCACGAACTAGGTAGTTCGGATTAGGCTTCCTATTCCGAACTACCTGTACTCCTCGTGGAACAAGCTGCCTCTGACAGAGAGGCAATAGCACAGAGGGTGAGGGGGGCAGGCAGGAGTCGGTACACGTGGGAAGTCAGCTTTCAAGCCATGGGAGCATTGATCCGGATCGGCAGAAGCCCGGCTCCACCCCTCCCCCATCTAACTCACCTGGCCCGTGCAGTTAGGGGGAGCAACTTTTGGTAACAACAAGATGGAGTGTGCTTGCGTGTGTGTGAGTGCTTGAGTGTGATGTATCGCATGCATATGATAAGTACTGATTGATCTAGGTATGTTCAATAAATGTGGCGTGTTGCCTTATCCCCCTGAAAAAGATCCCGGGTGCTTCTTTTAAGCACAACAGAGAGAAGGGGCAGAGACTCGTGGGGAACCGTGGGGTGCCAGGGCAGCCTCTGTCATGGGGAGATTGGCATCCCAGCAGATGGGGGCTGCTGTCACCCTGCGCTGCTGCCTCTGAATCAGAGGCAGCAGCACAGGGCAGCAGGGAGCTCCTGGGAGTGGAGCTGGCCCTGCCCCTGGAAGTATAGAAAAGTCGTGTAACGGATGCATTCTGTGTGTGGTCATGCAATTATTCAATCAATCACTAACATCCCCATTAACTGGTTAAGCGCTATATGAGGGAAGTGTGGGCATGGAGCTGCTCCAACCAGCCAGGCTGGAACACCCCTACCCCTACCGGTAACACACTGGGCCTACAGGGCCGCGGGTTAATCAGTAACTGTCAAGCCTCATGTGGGAAGGTGCTAACCGGTTATCTGCAGACATCCCTAGCAGCCACAGGGGAGATTTCACAGTGGCACCACTGTAGTTGTACAGCTACATAACCCCCGCTTCTGCCCAGACTCAGGCTGGCTTTGTTTTATGGGCGGCTACAAGATTTCACTCCACCCATAATCATTCATTTATGTTTTTAACTGATGTTGAGACACTGGACAATTTGTGCTAATATTAGTTCACTTTTATATAAACAGGTAAACAGGGCAGTTGCTGAAATCAAACCAATCAATCAATCCTGTAAGCAGCAGCAGAAGCTACAGACATTCCTACCTGAGTCCAGCCCAGGGACACACAGCATCAGGAAGAAAATGATCAATTCGTGTAGAAACGAGCCAACGGAGAGAACTTCCATCTCACCGGAACTGGATCCAGACAACAGACAGGGGGGAGCATCCCATGGAGATCTCCCGGCACCGCTCCAAAGCCCTCTCCTGATTCCGGGAAATGGACTCCACGCACACATCAAATATTTTAGCCAAAATTGTATCCTGCCATAGGTAAAGAGGATTTAAAGGGGACCCGTTGAAGATGCAGTGGATCTGAGCACAACCCACCCAGTAAGTCTTTTTGCCAAAGCCTTTGAGAAAAGTTTATAGTTGGAGCAACACAGGGACACAGATCTCTCATCCTTCACTTCTCCAAGGCGCACCATGTGGTGCCCAGGAATCCGGTCCCAGGTTCTAGTGGTGCTGCTGTTTTGAAGTACCCCCTCCGCTCCCCTCCCGCTTGCTGCATCTATCTGATAGATGCAACAAGCATTTTCTTATTGGATAGTCAGCTTGTCCTTCACATTCCTGATCCCAGTACTAAATCCTGATCCCAGTACTAGATGGCTACGTCTAGACTGGCATGATTTTCCGGAAATGCTTTTAACGGAAAAGTTTTCTGTTAAAAGCATTTTCGGAAAAGTGTAGCTAGATTGGCAGGACGCTTTTCCGCAAAAGCACTTTTTGCGGAAAAGTGTCCGTGACCAATCTAGACGCGCTTTTCCGCAAAAAAGCCCCGATCGCCATTTTTGCCATCCGGGTTTTTTTGCGGAAAACAAATCTCTGCTGTCTACACCGGTCCTTTTGCGCAAAAGTCTTTCGGAAAAAGACTTCTGCCCGAACGGGAGCAGCACAGTATTTCTGGAAAAGCACCAACAATCTTACATGAGATCGTCAGTGCTTTTCTGGAAATTCAAGCAGCCAGTGTAGACAGCTGGCAAGTTTTTCTGTAAAATCAGATGATTTTGTGGAAAAACTTGCCAGTCTCGACACAGCCGATGATCGGGGAGGAAGTGGGGGGGAATTTATAGGTTTCTCCCCTCACGCTCCCTCCCAGTAGCTGTTCAGAGCTGCTCTGCCACACCCAGGGCGGCCCACAACATTTTGGCCCCTGAGGCGGGGAGCTCAAATGACACCCCCTCAATTGGGCCAACACTTTGAAAGGTCTCAGTTCTGCCCCTCTCATAGCTGCTCTGCTACCCACACTCACCAGCAGCAGACACTCTGGGGCCTAGTGCCCCCCCAGCCTGGCACCGCCTCAGTTCGCCCCACGGCAGGGCCGGGCCTGGCCACCCCCAATATCAGCTCCCCTCGTTTTCTGCCAGAGGAGGAAATCTCCGTTCAGCAGCTTTTAACACACGCGGGACTGGAGCCCCGGGTCCCCGCAGGGCCGGACGCGTTTCCCCTTTGCAGGGGCCGGGCCCGCAAGGACTCGCCGCCCCCACCAGGCGCACCCCGACTAGTGACCAGTCTCCGCGGGCCCGGGACTCGCTGCGAGGCGCTGGCCTGGGAGGGGGCTTGGGACGGGTCGAAGCAAATTCCCCCCCCCCCCCCGGGCACCCAGCCCAGGGACCAGGGGCCGAGGGGGGTTGGGCGCGGGACGAGCCTACCTGCCAAGCCCTCCCCGGCCCCCGGGCGCATCCCCCGCGGAAAGCGGCTGCAGCCGGGCGGGACCGTCCCGTCCCCTCCGCCCCTTGCGCCCCTTTCCTGCTGGGGCCGGGGCCGGAGGGGCAAGGGGGGCCGGTTACCGCCCTGCGAGGCCTGGCGGGAGAGGAGCTTCCCCCGCGGCTGCAGCTTTCGCTTTCCCTTTCCCTGGTGCGCAAATGCTGCAGCCGCCGGGCCGGGAAGGGCGCGCGCCGCGGTGCCTTTAACCCAGGGCCAGGAGAAACCAGGGGAACGCGCTGCCGCAGGGAACGGAGCCCCCTACAGCGTCCCTGGGCGGTACAAGCCCCCCGAAGTTCATCCCACCGCTCAGCGGGACCAAAGAGGTGGGTCAGTTTTGCTTCAGAAATGGCTCCTCGCTCGCAGCCCCTCCCGCCCTGTGTCCTGTTTGTCCCGGCAGATGGAGCTTGTCTCACCCCACTGAACCCCCAGATACATGTGTGAGTCTTTACAGGGTCCCGGGACGACTCCTTGTTCTGCCTGATACAGACTGAGGCGGCTCCGCCCCTGATGTTTGTCCCCAAGAGTCGATCCTCTGGCTGATATTTAGTTTCCTCGATGTGGAAACTGTCCACGACCAGCCTTCGAAATGATTCCCCTTCCCAGGCCTGTCTGCTCCTCTCCCTGCCCTTGTATCCTGAGATCGGCAGCGCCTGCAGGGCCCAAGGCAATTGCTTCTTGTGCAATTGTGTTTCATTCCACACTGCGGGCTCTGGCCCTGTTCTCAGAGGTGTCAGAGGGAACTTATCACAAAATGAATCCTGGTGTTTGGAAATCAGAAAGGGAGGGGGAGGGAGAGGGAGATGAATCCTGTTGTGCCTGATACTTACAAGTGGGAATGGGAAAATTATTAGACAGTCTTTCTGTTAAACAGCCACCATTCTTGTCTCTTACACTTGCCTTATCCTTCCACTTAGAGAACCAGAGTTTGACAAAATTTCTAAACCAGCTTTTGACATCAATAGCTTCTTATGAGATGCAGAGAGAGCATGTCCTTCATTTCAGTGTATTGAACTAGCTCAGTTCAATGATTAGTTCACTCAGAGCTGAGATGCTGGCTTTTTACCCTCTTCCAATCTCTATCTAACAAGTCAGGCCTGGGAGGATGAACTCTACCAGTTCTAAAAGCCTGAAGTTCGGGATGACCATAAGCAAACAAGAAATGGTCCTGCTGTGCCTTAGAGACTATCAAAAAGTGTAGAAGTGACAAGGAGTCCTGTGGCACCTTATAGACTAACACATGTATTGGAGCATAAGGTTTCCTGGACAAATACCCACTTCGTCAGATGCATGTAGTGAAAATTAAAGAGGCATGAGAAAAGAGCACCAATCAAGAGTCAGGCTGGAGATAATGAGGTCAATTCAGTCAGGGAGGATGAGGCCCACTTCTAGTAGCTGATGTGGAGGTGTGAACACCAAGGGAGGAGAAGCTGCTTTTGTAGTTGGCTAGCCAGTCACAGTCTTTGTTTAATCCTGAGATGATGGTGTCAAATTTGCAGTTGAATTGTAGCTCAGCAGTTTCTCTTTGGAGTCTGGTCTTGAAGTTTTTTTGCTGCAGAATGGCTACCTTTAGATCTGCTACTGTGTGTCCAGGGAGATTGAAGGGTTCTCCTACAGCTTTTTGTATATTACCATTCCTAATATCTGATTTGTGTCCATTTATTCTTTTACGTAGGGACTGTCCAGTTTGGCTGATGTATCTAGCAAGGGGCATTGCTGGCACACGGTGGTGTATATTACATTGGTAGATGTGCAGGTGAATGAACCCATGATGGTGTGGCTGGTCTGCTCAGGTCCTGTGATGGTGTTGCTGCTGTAGATATGTGGGCAGATTTGGCACCGAGGTTTGTTGCAGGGATTGGTTCCTGAGTTCGAGTTACTATGATGCGGTGTATAGTTTCTGGTGAGAATTTGCTTCAGTTTGTTCGGTTGTTGTGGGTGAGAACTGGCCTGCCTCCCAAGGCCTGTGACACAGACATACACAGTGAGGGATCATTGTCCAGGATAGGTTGTAGATCACTGATGATGAGTTGGAGATGTTTTAGCTGAGGATTGTAGGTGATGGCCAGTGGTGTTCTGTAGGTTTCTTTGTTGGGCTTGTCTCGTAGTAGGAAGCTTCTGGGTACATGCCTGGCTCTGTTAATCTGTTTCCTCACTTTGGGCGGGTATTGTAGTTTCAAGAATGCTTGGTGAAGATCTTGTAGGTGTTGGTTTCTGTCTGAGGGGTTGTACCTTAGTGCTTGGCTGTAGACAATGGATCATGTGGTGTGTCCGGGATGGAAGCTGGAGGCATGAAGGTAGGCATAGTGGTCGGTAGGTTTTCGGTATAGGGTAGTGTTTATGTGACTATCACCTATTTGCACCGTAGCATCCAGGAAGTGGATCTCTCGTGCAGGCTGGTCCAGTCTAACGTTGATGGTGGGGTGGAAGCTGTTGAAATCGTGGTGAAATTCCTCCAGAGTCTCCTTCCCATAGGTCCAGATGATGAATATGTCATCAGTGTAGCATAGGTTGAGAAGGGGCATTAGTGGACTAGAGCTGAGGAAGCGTTGTTCCTGGTCAGCCATAAAAATGTTGGTGTATTGTGGTGCCACTGGTCTGGAGGTACATACTGTCACCATATCTGAAATAGTTGTGTGTGAGGATAAAGTCACAGAGCTCAGCCACCAGTTGTGCTATGGCCTCATCAGGGATACTGTTCCTGACAGCTTGTATTCAATCCATGTGTGGGATGTTGGTGTAGAGAGCCTCTACATCCATGGTGGTGAGGATGGTGTTTTCTGGAAGATCATCAACGCATTGTAGTTTTCTCAGGAAATCAGTGGTGTATTGGAGATAGCTGGGAGTGCTGGTGGTGTAGGATCTGAGTAGAGACTCCACATATCCAGACAGTCCTGCAGTGAGAGTGCCAATGCCCGAGATGATGGGGCATCCAGGATTTCCAGGTTTGTGGATCTTGGGTAGTAGATAGAATAACCCCGGTCGGAGCTCTAAGGGTATGTCTGTGTAGATTTGTTTTCGTGTTTGTGTAGGGAGTGTCCTGAGCAGATGGCGCAGTTTCTTAGTGGGATCAGAGGAAAGTGGCTTGTAGAATGTGACATTGGAGAGCTGTCTGGCAGCCTCCTTTTGGTAGTCAGACCTATTCATGAGGACAACAGCACCTCCTTTATCAGCCTCTTTGATTATAATGTCAGAGTTGTTTCTGAGGAATATACTTCAATCTCCCTGCACACACCGTAGCAGATTTAAAAGTAGCCATCCTGCAGCAAAAAAACTTCAGAAACAGACTTCAAAGAGAAACTGCTGAGCTACAGTTCATCTGCAAATTCGACACCATCAGTTTAGGGTTAAACAAAGACTGTAAATGGCTAGCCAGCTACAAAAGCAGCTTCTCCTCTCCTGGTGTTCACACCTTCAGATCAGCTGTTAGAAGTGGGCTTCATCCTCCCTGATTAAATTGACCTCATTATCTTACTCTTGAGTGGTACTCTTTTCTCATGCCTGTATATTTATATTTGCCTTTGGAATTTCCATCATATGCATCTGACGAAGTGGGTCTTTGCCCACGAGAGCTTATACTGTTAGTCTACAAGGTTCCACAGAACTTCTCGTCACTTTTGCAGATTCAGAATAACACGGCTATCCCTCTGATAAAAAGTGTAGATCAGTGGTCCCCAACCTTTTGAGGCTGCCGGGCGCCCGGAGCCCGGGGGACAAGAATGGCTCGGGCCAGCCCTGGTCACTAGGTGGGCGCACATAAATGCCCCAGCGGGTGCCATGGCGCCCACAGACACCGCGTTGGGGACCACTGGTCTAGATGGTCTAATGAGTTTTGGTGGGCACAACTAACTTCAGTTCACTAACTATAGATGATAATTCTTCTGTTAAACAGATCCACTTTTAAACACAAAACTGGCTTTGATAAGCTTACTTTTTTTTCAATATCCATCCCATTCAAAGACGTTTTATTTAACAAATAAAAAAATAATTTTGGAGGGAACATTGTTCTTTTGTTGTTTCTTAGTTTGCAGTTGTAATTGAATTCCAATTTCCATCAATATGCAGCTTGATAAAGATCACAAGTAAATAACAACAACTTCCCACTGGCCCAACCGGCTCCTGTACATTTCAAAGGAGGAATGCAGAAGTGCCTAAAGACAAGTTGAGTCAGGCCGTGAAGGCAGGGGGCTGGAGTCAATCTCTCAAGGTACCTTCCAATTCTAGTGCGCTATGTAGGGTTGCCAGGTGTCCGGGTTTGAACTGGACAGTCCAGTATTTGAGCTTTCTGTTCGGGAAACAAAGTGAGACAATAGAAATGACCCATATTTTCTAAATACGATGTAATGTCGATTGTGATGGAATGTCAAATGTGTCTAGTATTTTTATTGAAACCATCTTGCAATCCTAGCGCTATGATTCCATGATTCTAAGAACTTTTCTCTTGGCCAGTAATGTATCCTGGTGATAATTTTCTATTTTCTCTGTATCCAGGTTGCCTTACATCATTGACACTGTTACAGTCAATACATTCTTTTTCGTTTCTCTCTCTGCTCCTGTTGTCTGGATCAAGTTCCGGTGAAATGAAAGTTCTCTCCATCTGCCACTGCTCCACAGCCAGCTCCTCTCTGCCTGAGTTTATCATTTTCTTCATAATGTTTTATGTTCACAAGCTGGAATCAGGTAGGAATGTCCGTGCATTCGGCTGCTTCTTGCATGATTTATTGATTTGCTTTGATTTATTAAAAACAGCGAGTGGTCCTGTGGCACCTCAAGACTAACCAAAATATATAGACTCGTGATTTGGAGTGGAAATAACAAAAGCCAAGATATTTATTTAACAGCAGAAGTACCCCTCAATTATAGGACCTGTTTTAATGAGGCTAATTAAGTGGACTGGATGTGTCCCATACATGGTTTTTTTATACAGAAATGCAGATATTCATTGCAGGAGAAATTAGCTTTGTAGTGTTAATGTTAATGTTTTTGTTTGGGCCCAGGGGAATGGTGTCAAATCTGATGATAAATTCCAGTTCTTCAGGCTCTCTGTAACTGGTTAGTGAAATTCCTTTTAGAAGAATGGTGACATTTGCATGCATGATTGAGTGCCCAGGCAGGTTACAGTGTTCCTCTACAGGCTTCTGTGTGTTACCATTTCTGATGTCTGACTAGTGTCTATTTACCCTCTTGTGCAGAGACTGCCCAGTTTCGCCAATATCCATGGTCAAAGAGAATTGCTGGTACTTAATGGCCTAGGTCACACTGATGGATGTGCAGTTGCATGAGCCTCTGATATGGTGGCTAATGTGGTTAGGTCCTGTGATCGTGTCATGTGTATAGATGTGTGAACAGAATTGGCAATGGAGTTTATTAGAAGGGCAGGTTCCTGGGTGAGTGTGTCTGAGGTGTGATGTGTGGCTGCTGGGAAGGATTTGCATCATGTTGACAACTGGTCACGTACATCACTAATCACACCACATTCAGGTTGCTTCCTGTCCCAAGAGACCAGTCACTTACCTAGATCAGTTTGTACCCTAGATCAGTGGTGCGCAACCCATGGGTCACGACCCCCAAGGGTGTCGTGGATGTCTTCCCAGGGGGTCGCGGTGTTTAGATCCAGCTGGTCAGGGGCTCGGTGCAGCCATGCGGCATGGTGTTTAGATCATGCAGGCTGGTGGCTGGGCCTAGCAGTTGGCCATCCCCGCGGCACAGCGCCAAGATCTGACCAGCCGGGGACTGGGCCTGGCCATTGGTGGCCCCCACGGAACAGGGGTCGTAGATCAAAAAAGGTTGTGCACTGCTGCCCTAGATCACAAAGACAACGCCTGCAGCCAATCCTGCCATAAGCTACTGGAAGGTCTATTAAGCAGGAAAAAGAAATAAGAATTTTGTGCAGGTCCAAGCAAGCAAATGTATACATGAGAGTTAACAGCTAGCTCCTAAGAGTGACAGTTGTAGAGATCTGCCCATTCCAAGTGTCCTTCAGGGTGGACACAGGAGAGAAGCCCTGGGGATCTCTGGCTTCAGTCTAGTTTCCCTGGCCTTTTCAGAGTTCAGATCACAAAGACATGGAAAATCGTCAGGTCGGCTGTATTATTGCCCTCTTCCAGCGCTCAAAAAAATGGGACAGCACATCGTGGATAAGGCACTTAACAAAGATTTGTCTTATCATGGCCCATTTAAATGTTGATCTCCTGGACTGGGAGGGGAGGAGGATGAATAATTCCTGTACTTGGGATTACAAGTTCAGAGCAAACATTTTCAAAGTTCTAAAGTAGAAGTGACATGTTTTCTTATAGCATGAAATACAAACATTGCAAGTGAGATTCATTCCTGCAGCAGCCTACAAGCATTTCACACAGGCTAAATGCTAAATACATTCTTATAAGAATAAAAGCGATTTTGAGCAAAACTAACACCTCGGTGAATGGGTCAGGTCTCCAGCTATGAGTCCTTAGCTAATTCCTGGCACCGGCTCTTCCGGTGTCACACCTACCACATTCCATCCACCCGAGTTCCCAATATGGCCTTCCTCCTGTGTCCTCCTTAACACACCCGTGCTCTTCTCAGAAACCCAGGCAGTCCAGACTGGAGGCCCAGATTCTATTGGAACTGGTGGGGTGGTGGGGGGCACAAAGGAATTTGAATAACGAAGCTTTCACTGAAGGTCACTGCCACCTATCTCTTGACTGTTAAAAACTGAGGGAGAGGAGGGGAAATATGAGCTCTGAGACACCCTCTGAGCTGGCAGGGCTTAAGTGCAAAGTGAGCAGCAAGTCAAGCATGTGTCTGGCTGTAGGAAACCTTGTCTTGCCCACTCCTGCCAGCTGAGGAGGTGGTGAAGGAGGCTGGGGCACTGTGGCAAGGCAAACAGAGTGAGGTCACGTAACTGAAAACGACTGTGCACTCAAGTGGGGAGAAATCAAACAGTTCGAGCAACCTCTTAAATCTGTCAGCTCCTAATATATCGGGGGCTTTATTTGGGAACCTAGGGCCCCAGCTCAGGAAAGCATTTAAGTGTTTCCTAAAGCACATGTTTTAGCTCCTTTCCTGAGGAAAGGTTCTTTCCTTAATTATGTTTTTTCTCTTAGTTTATATATTTTATAACAGTCAAAAAAACTGCAAAACCAGAAAGCAACAATTGTAACTGTTTGCTAATGCGAGTTAATTCCGTCTGGAGCTGCTTGGAAAAACAATGGCAAATCAGATTAAAACAAATATTAAGTATGGATATGCAATTATGGATACTCAAATACATTGTTTGTTGGAAAAATCATATCGCAATTCAGGACACATCCTATTAAAAGACAGAGCCCTGCAGTAGAGACATAGAACTGGAAATATATAAAGTAGAATCTTGTGTGATTGATCAAATTGATACTCAATTCCTTCTATTTATTTGTTTTTTCTGTGTCCTGGTGCATTTTGCAGCTCGGTTCGCAGTGGTTGGGCCTGGTCACCCTGTCACGGCCATTGCAGGTGGGGACATCATGTTACCCTGCCGCCTGTTGCCCAGCATGAGCGTGGAGAACATGGAGGTGAGATGGTTCCAACATGAGTTCACTTCCTTTGTGCACCTGTACCGGCACGGGGAGGAGGAGTTTGGGCAGCAGATGGCCAAGTATCGTGACAGGACGAAGCTGTCCAAAGCCGACATCACGGATGGGATTGTTGACTTGAAAATTATCGAGGTCAGGCCCTCCGACGAAGGACAGTACCGCTGCTTTGTTGGGGATGGAGACTTTCATGATGAAGCTGTACTGGAGCTGAAGGTCGCAGGTCAGTAACACGGGTCTGTCGTCTCTTGTTAGCTGGCTCGTAGACCCAGGCCACAAAAGTAGTTAGGTTCCTAATGCCCACGTCAGCACAAAATTTTGGTAACCTCCAGCCAAGTCCTTTAAATAATCATTAAATTAAGGAGACACTAGGACAGAAAGAGAGACTGTGTGGTGCAGTGGTTGGAGCACCCATCTCAGAAGTGGGAGACCCCAAGACCAGTCTCCCAGCTCTAGTTGATCTTTGATTATTTATCCAGTCAGGATAAATAATTAAATAGGCAGTGGAGTAGGGGGACTGGACCTGGGTTCTCCAGCCTCCCTGACCATTGCCCCGCAGTTGCTTTCTCTGGCCCAATGACCATTTACAAATTTATAAGCAGTAGCCATACACTCTCTCTCTCTCGCCCTCTCGTCTCAGCACTGTAAGTACATTTTTTTAATGGGCTGGCCAAAAGGCTGGCTCAATCCCGGGCTTCCCACTGTGGCTTTGAATTATTAGGGGCCTAGAGTGCCAGCGCACTGGCAGGCTTGCTCAGTCTCGGCTCACGCCAGGTCCCAGCAAGAACCTCGCTGTGGCTCTGCACAGTTGGTGAACTGGGGAACCAGTGCTCAGTGAAGACTAAGCCAGCCTGCCTGCGTACTGGCTCCCAGTCCCTTAACAATGCAGAGCTGCAGCGGGTTGGTGCCGGGACCAGGTGTGCGCCGGGACGACCTTGCTTCTGGTAAACCCTGCCTTCCATATCTTTGCATGGGCAGGTGAGACAGTCACGCTTCCTCCCACATCTTAGGCAACTTTTGTGCTCTTAAGGAGGCACCTCTGCTTACGTAAAAGTGGAAAGCTGGGCATTTTGTCTCAGGTGCCTGCAACACTTTGTCTTAGTGCTGCTTGGAGCTTCCATGTAAACCAACGTTTCTTAAACTTTTTAAGACCGAGGAATACCAAACAATTTTTTTTATAGGGAACACCAAGGATTTTTAAAAAGGCTTGCCCTATTAAGGGTGGCCATTCCCAAGGGAAAAGTAGTTGACCAAAAAAAACCCCCAAAACCAACGAAAAGTTGTTGAGCTAAACAAACAAAAAAGGACAGGGAAAATAAGTTAAAAAGAGAGAGAGCAGGCATTGGCCTTTTAAAATCTGTTCAGGCATTGCCCTGTGAAGGGTGCCATTCTGAACTCTGTTCTCTGCAGCACACCTCCAGCTGCCTCTATGCCGTGGAACACACTTTAAGAAACGCTGAGTAAACCCAAAGTGCTCCGCAGCTACTTCCATGCCTGGTGCTATTCCCAGCTTTCTTAAGGTCTAAGATGGACTCTGCCAGCAGATGTCTCTGAATTCTTTCATCAGTGGTACCACAGGCAAGCCTATTCCACAGCATGGCAATGAACGTATCCCCAAAATCACAGCCCTCTGATAAACGACGCATTTTTCCATATGCACCCGTTGTTTATCGTTTTTGTAAAGGTTTTCACTTACACACACAGTGTATAAAACTTCTGGCTAGTCTCACTTTATTCTCATCACTGATGTAATATTCAGAAGGGTAGAACTGTAGGGCTGAAAGAGGTCTTGAAGTCATCAAGTCCAATCCTTTATGTTGACACAAGGACCAGATAAATCTCGACCATCCCTGATAGATCTGTCCGGTCTGGTCTAAACACCCTCCGATGACAGGGATTCCACAATGCTGGAAGCCCATTCCAGAGTTTATCCTATTAGAAAGATTTTCCCAATATCTAGCCTAAATCTCCCATGCTGGAGATTCAGCCCATTACTTCTTGTCCTACCATCAGTGGACATGGTGACCCAATAGCAGGTAGAACTGAAAAAGGGAATCTTTTAATCTGGTACATGTTCATCAACCTCTGTCTTGAGCAGTTTCTTCCCACAGCCCACAACTTCCTGGAACATGCTTGGAGAAGCCTTGAGGCTACTCACGGGAAATGGCTATTCTCACATTCCCCACCAGAAGGCAATAAGCAAACTAAAAATACCTACAACAGCGTAAAAACCAGAACCCAAGAGGGAAATCTCTTGCATTTCTTGCTCTTTTCCCATCACCTGCAGTGCTGTTGGTAACGTGTTCTGAAAGACTTCCCCTCTATCTCTGAGGCCCCAGGATTGCAGCGCAGTTAAGCAAATGTTTGGGGCAGGGATCCTCAGCCCCGGGGCCCGGATTCAGCTCCAGCCTTGTCTGGATCTGGCTTCTGAGACTCACTGATTCCCTTTCCCTGCCCCAGCATGGAAGAGCCCATGCTGGTGCCCCAGGAGCACACAAAATCTGCTAGCCTGGGCCCCCTTAGACTCAGGTACGAAGGGGAATGTGGACAGTGTACTTTTCCTCAGTGAGGGACCACACAGTGGGGGTTTTGGGGGGTTTTTCTCACTAGTGTGCAGCCCCCAACCCAAAATCATTCCCCAGCCCTGGTTTAACAAGCACTTAAGTTCCATTGCAGACAAGTTTTCATGAATATCAGCAAGGAAGGAAGTGTAGACAGTCATTTTACTGAAAATGTAAACTTTTATACACTGGACTGCACAGGTATCTCATTGAACACTGATTCATTCCAGCTGTAGGCTCCGCACCTCGCATCTCTGTTGCGGGTCACCAGGACGGAGGGATCCGAGTGGTGTGTCAGTCGGCCGGATGGTACCCACAGCCCCAGGTGTTGTGGAGAGATTCCAAAGGGCAGCCTTTATCTGCATTGACTGAAACAAAGGCTGAAGAGGAAGGTGGCTTCTTTAAAATAAAAAATTCCATCGTTATAACGGAAAATACGAAGAAGAATTTGTCCTGCTCCTTAAGAAACACCCACGTAGACCAAGAAAAGGAATCAATAACTTTTTCTATATCAGGTCAGTTCCCACCAAAACCAAACACTGTTGTATCTAAGGGGAAGGAAGCATTAGGTTGCTTAATAGTGCAAAAGGTTAAAATATGCCCTCACAAAAATCTGCATTTAAGATTGGGTTACAGTCAGAGCGCAATGTGAAGCTGCTGGACTCTCAGAACTCTCCCGCATGTGCTCAAACAACAGCTTTTCAGAGGCTTAGCACTTAGCCAGTTGTTGGGTGGATTTTCCCAGGGAAAAGGCGCATCCCTGCCACTAGGTCACCCTTTGCTTCATATCATGTCTCTGCTCCAATGCTTAGGCCACTGAAGTTTCTCCTAGAAAAGCTCATTGGATGTTTTTGAAATGTCAGAACACGGTGTTATTCCCTGGTCCCATTCTCAGAACGAGTCCACACATTTTGGCTGAAACTTGTCACTAAAAGTCAGTCTGGGGCAGCCGCCCAGCATGGAATTTTTCTGCCCAGATGGGTAAAGTTTGGCAAAGTCATGAGCAATTGAAGACCATGTAATGGGAGGGGTAGAGCCACCTTAATAACAGAGGGTGTGGCCAGGCCTACATATCTATGCTGGGGAGGAGAAGGGGGAGGGGGAAAGGGAGAGGCTGGTACTACTTTAGCTTGGGGATGGGCAATGATTTTTGCTGAGAGGGGCCTCTCCAAGATTTTGGTAAGTGGTCAAAGGCCGCACTTCTGTGGAGAGGGCGCGGGGCCTGGGACGGCAGGTGGAATTTGGGTTAGAGAACTCGGGTGCAGGAGGAGGTGGGAGGGGTGAGAGGAAGTTTGGGTGAAGAAAGGGTTGTAATCTGGGGTAAGGAGGTTAAATTGCAGTTATCTGGCTAATCGTGTAGTCAATGCAACTTGTATCAACTACTGCTCTGCTCCAGCACAGGAAGGGAGGGAGGAAAGAGGCTTCATTCACTGCATCTGCCTCCAGCAATATTTCTCAGCTCCTACTGGATGGAAATTGGCCAATGGGAACTGAGGGATATTTCTAGGAGGTGGGGACAGCACACAAAGCTCCCTGTCTCTCCCCAGCATCCAGAGCAATTAGCAGCCAGCTCTTTACCGTGTCATGAGCCGCTGTGTAGTGAGGCTGCTGGTGAGGTGGCGACAGGCCGGATCTGGCTAACTGTCTCTTGCCCACCAGCTTTAGATCACCCCTATCTGCCAACCACCCATGTTCTCCCCACCCCAATGTACCCGTCCCCCAAGGAATGCAACATTGTCAGGAGTGGTCGGGCCCTCACTGCACTCCCTGCAACAGCAAGATCGCACACTTCACTCCGCTACCCTGTGGCTCCTGCCACTTCGGGAGTGTGTGTGTGGCAGAGTGCAATCCCAGTGCTCTGGGGTGGCCCACAGGCTGTGTCCCCGGTTTCAGACAGTATTTAATACTAGCAGCAGTGTGTGAGCAGCATCACCTTTTAACATTGCTTTCTGACGGTTTGTACATCTCAGGGAGAAATTTTCCCTCCTTTGGTTCATGCAGTTTCGGATGTTGACTTGCCTAGAAAAGTATAGTTTGTAATTCCACACGCTAGTACAGTGTGAAACAACAAAGGGGATCGGTTCTTCTGGAACACCATTATAGTTTGTCATTCCAAAGGAAAGAATGCCGTTGATTACTTCCAATCTAACGAGGGTGTTGTGTGTTAGATTCCTTTTTCCCAAGAACGTCTCCCTGGATGGTGGTTTGGAGTGTGACTCTGGTGATTCTCTTGGTGTCCATCGGCCTGACCCTTTTTCTGTTCAAATTAAGAGGTAAAGCTCTACTGGGGGGAGGCAGTGTGATGGGAATTGAGAATATTGAGAACTGCCCGTACGAAACGATACTGAGACTTGCTGATGTTGGAAAGTGACAGCAGCTTATGGTGTGAATTTAAATTGATTTTTGTGAAACCAGCGCAGACTTCTGTGCGAACCCGTCCATTTCGGTGGAGTTTATTCAGTGCAGTTTAAACATGTTTCTGTTTCCCTTAAAATCAGCCTAAAACTAGGCTTGCGCCAGTTTAATTAGGCTGAAAATGGAGCCTGAGGGAGTCAAGTTCCCAACTCTAACTGAAAATGGATGTGCTTGTGGCTTGTAACTACCCTTGGCCCCTATGAAGACCCCTGCCTCAGAGGGTGGGTGAGGGTTAATTCTAGTGTGTTCAAAAGATGACTACAGCATTCCTGAATGGCCTGTTATTGTTGAGGTGTTTGGCAGGCTACTTCCAGGGGTGCTGCTTTTCTATTTTATTTTTGTTTTGAATGTGCGCACAAATGTTTAGTCCTGGGCCGGCAGGCTGCACTCCTGTTAGTTTGGAGTCTGCAGTTCCAGGAGGAGGGAGCTGAGCAGGAAACAGCAGAGTTTGCTCATTGTCTTGGTTTCAGGTTAGAGCCAATTCCTGAGGCATCAACTCTTGAGTTTATCTGGGAAGTAAGTGCCCTGGATCCACAGGAGTGGAGCTCTTCCCTCGCTTTTAAACAAGCGCCTCATCCCCTGGAGTCTGCCCCATCTCCAAGGGGTCTCTCTTCCTCAGAGCCTCACCCTTCCTTCAATGAGCATGTGGGATCCAGCCCTCCTGTTTTCACTAGGGCTGTTAGCGTAGAGAACAGACGTTTAAACAATTAACCGATAAGCCTGGATGTATCAGTTAATCCTAACGATGACCTACAACACCTCTGCCTTTTGCTGCCTCTGTTGCAGAGGCAGTGGGGGTAGGGGGCAGCAGGTCAGACCCTAACACAGCCACACCCCGGTGAAAAGTGACTTGCACTGGTGGGCTTACCCTGTCCCCAGTGCGTAGGGGGTACCGATGTTAACCAGTGCCCAGCAGACAGGCTGAAATGATCAGTGACTGGGGGCCAAGTGGAGGTTAATTCACCCAGGAGAAGCTTTTACAGAAGCCTTTTTCTTTGTTTTTCATTCAGGTAAACTTCACACAGAGCTAGGTAAGGGCATGTTCTGTTTGGCTTCTCTGTACTGCACCCCTTTCTGCAGTAACTCTCCCTGTTGCTACTGAATTTCTCAGGCTTCCTTCTCATCCTCACATGTATCTTTGCTTTCAGAGCAGAGGAGATCATTCAGTGACGCAGGTAATTCCAACGCGTGTTTCATCGACGGGAGACCCTGCTCCCTCTCAACATACAAAACACGAGGAAAGGGGAATGTAATTTCCTGGGCCAAAGAACAGAGGGGCCCTGTGGTTCAAGGAGGAAGAGGAAGGGATCAACACAACAACACGCCCTCCTGACACCTCGCTCTACTAATTCTGAAAACGTTCCCAGCTCCGAGTGATTGAGCTGTTATTGTCCCGTTTGATCCCAGTCCTATTGTCAGGTCGAGGCACAAGAGTGACCAGCCAAGTGTTCAAACCAAGGCCCCCGTGTGATCGGTCAAGTTCTGCTTTTCTCCTCCCTTTTCCCTCTCTCTGTCCAACACCAACTTCCTGCTGTTTTAATTCATATTTTCCACTCTCTCCTTCATGGACTCACTTCCTAACTCTCTTTCCCCTTCCTCCTCCACACCCCTCCTTCAGCTCTGAGAGCTCTGTGCTTGTAAACCAACATCCCAACTTCAGACTCTGAAATCGGGGGTGATAATTCTCTTTGGCTGGCCCAGATGAGGAGCGACAGAAATGTAATGGGGGATTTGTTTAATTCTGTCATGGGCTACGGTGCTGGCCCCCACGCCAGACAACGGGTGTCCAAGCATCAAGATTTTAGAATGCAGGGAGGGTGCATCAGGGTAAAGATAATTGTGAATAATGTGAGTGGAAGTCGCTGGGGCTTCCTGACATTTCAAGGTCTTTAATACCCTTCAGAGGGAGACATTCTGTGTCTCAGGCTTGACTTTTTGCTCTGCCACGTCCCTGTCTGCTGGTGAGTGACTCCATCCAGCACTGGGCTGAGACCTCAAAGTGGCTCCCTATTCAGAGCCGGGTGTACTCCGGAGATACAAGAGTCCCAGAGTCACTGCCCAGCTGGGACAGAGTGTCCCTGATGCCATCGACCCCCCCCCCCCCGCCCCCTGCCGAGCTCTGCCCCTCACGCTCTGATTCTCTCTCCCCAGCCAACGTGACGCTGGATCCAGCCACGGCGCAGCGCGACCTCGTCCTGTCGGAGGATGGGAAACGCGTGAGCCGGGCAGAGACACAGCAACTGCTGCCCGACAACCCCGAGAAATTTGACAGTGGTCACTGCGTGCTGGGCCGGGAGGGCTTCACCTCGGGGAGGCATCGCTGGGAGGTGGTGGTGGAGGATGGGGTGCACTGGGCTGTGGGGGTGGCCAGGAAGTCTGGGAGGGGAAAAGGAGCCATCAGCCCTGAAGAGGGGATCTGGGCTGTGGGACGGTGGGGGGATCAGTTCCAGGCTCTCACTGACCCTGTGACCCCCCTGACCCTGAGCCAGGCCCCCAGTAGGATCCGGGTTTGCCTGGACTGTGATGGGGGGCAGGTGACATTTACTGATGCTGGAACCGAGGCCTCGATCTTCACTTTCCCGCCGGGCTCCCTCTCTGGAATCCGACCATGGCTCTGGGTGGGGTCAGGATCCCAGCTCAGCCTGAGTCCCTGAGACATGGGGGTGGAGAGGGACGTCCCAGTGGGGACCTTTAAATCAGCCTGTCCAGTCTCTATGACCCTGGAGGGCTCCCCACCCTCATCTCTATAACCCCGGACTCCCCCCCTTTCTTTTCCTGTAGCCCCAGGGATGGGACAGGAAGGGGGGAGAATGCCTGAGGCTGCAGGAGGAGCCGATGGGGGGCTGGGCAGGGGACAACTAAATTTGGACTGAGGACAGGCTACAAAATGCGGGGGCAGGAGGACAGGGCAGGAGGAGCTGAACCTGAGGTAACAGAGAAAACAAAAGGACAAGTTCAAGTAAAGCAAAACAGACAGAGTGTCCTAAGAAAAGTGTAAAACTGGATATAAAAACAATGAAAGAAACACTCCTGGGGGAGAAAACTGCCAGCAGCTATGGGAGGGGAGGGTATAAACGCAGGGGAAAGAAGGGAGAACGTGAGGGGGTGGGTCTGTGAGAGGAATCGGGGGAGAGCAGAAGAGACACCCAGAAATGAACAGGGACGGAACAGGGCGCCTGGAAATGAAACGGGCGGAAGTCGAGGCTGAAGTGAAGGCAGCTCAAAGGGGCAGAGAAATGTCCCAGTCTTGAGGGAAGGGGAGACGCGCTCACTCATTTCAGGTTTCTACCTTGACCTGGTTGCCATGTCAGTGTCATTAAAACATAAACTGCTCCCCAAACCCGTGGGCCTCTCTGCCATTGGCCTGGGTATTAAAGCTGCTTCTCCGCTCATTTCCACTCTGAGGGGCTTTTACAATATTAAAAAGGGGGGCAGAAAAGACACGTCTGATTTGTCCCTTTTTAAATGTCCCTCCCTGCTGCCATTGCTGGGGGGCGAGGGGTCGGATTTGCTTCTGTGCTGGGTTGGGTCCCCCCAGGCTGTGGTCTCCAGGGGGGTGTTTGTGGGATGGGACCTGCTCCCAGCGACCGTCTCTGAGTATTTATCCTCACTAGGAAGCAGGCAGGGCTGTCCCTAGGGCAACATGGGGACCAGAGCAAACCCCTCCCCTAATGCTGCAGCTCCCCTTCAGTGCTTCCCCCAGCTCCTGCCCCCTTCCATCCCCACTGCCCCCCTTTCCCCAAGCCCCCTCTACTGTATGAAATGAGTCAGGGGATTATTGGGGGGCCGGGTAGAGGGCGGCACCAGGGGCCAGCCCCCCACACCCATCACGGCGGTGCCCCCACCCATGTCCTAGCCCCACTGCGCTCTGCTCCACCATGGGGGCAGTAAGGGCGCACCCTGGGGCCGGGCGGCAGAGGGCAGCGGGCTGGGAGCCGGGCTGGGGGACAGTGTCGCTGTGACTGGGCTCTTGCACCCGCACTGGGCGGGGGAGGGGAAATGGCTGCAGAGCCCTGTGGCGAGGGAGCCGAGCGACCGTTGGGAACCGGTTCCAACCGGATTTTCCCGCCTTGGCGAGAGTTCCGCTCCCCTCAGGGGACCCGCCCAGGGGGTGTATGAGATGGGGGGGGGGGGCGCCAGTCACTGCTGTCTGCCCCGAACCCCCCCCCAGCTCTCTCCTCTCCCCCCATAGCATCCAGGGACTCCCCAGCCTCTGCCCCACATCCCCTGATTCTGGCTCCTTCCCCCAGGCTCTTCCTCTGGGTTCCCTTCATATCTCGCCTGCTCTTTACCCGGGGGGGGAGGGGGGGCTATAAAACGCTGAAGTAAATTACTGGGCCGGAGGCTGAGCAGCCTGGTGGGGGCAGGTCGGAGCTCGGCCCAGAGCCCCAGTGCGGCAGGAAAGGAGCCGAGCCCAGACGGGCCGTGGGGCGGAGACGTGTCCCAGGGGGAATCACAAACCCCCCCAGAGGCAGCTGGGACCCAGGGACATTTCAATGGGGGGGGCCCAGCCGAGGGCAGGGCCTGGATTCAGCCAGCCCTGACCAGGCAGTTTCCATCCGTCCCTCTGGGGTCCCCGGCCCAGAGTCGCTCGTCCCCGGCCCAGGGAGAGGGGGGCAGATTCCCAGTGTCAGGGCCCCTCTGACCCCTTCTCTGCCACGGCCCCTCCCTGCCGGGGAGCGAGCTGCCCTTGGGCTGGGCCGAGACCTCAGGGCTGCTCCCCACTCAGAGCCGGGCGCCCCTGGAGGCAGGAGAGTCCCTGAGTCACGGCCCAGCTGGGGCAGATTCTGTCCCTGACGCCATCGACCCCCCAGGGCCGAGCTCTGCCCCTCACGCTCTGATTCTCCCCCAGCCAACGTGACTCTTGTGCATTCCAACCTCATCCTGTGGGAGGATGGGAAACGTGTGAGCTGGGCAGACACACGGCCCGACACCCCGGAGATTTCTCCTTGAGCCTTGTGTGCTGGGCCATGAGGGCTCCACCTCAGAGACATTGCTGGGAGGTGGAGGTGGGGGGTGGGCGACTGTGGGCTGTGGGGGTGTCCCGAGAGTGTGAGCAGGAAGAGATGGATCAGCTTGAGCCCCAAGGGGGGGATGTGGGGCAGTAGGAGGAACAGTTCCTGGCTCTCACTGCCCTTGAGCTGCCCCCCCCCCCCCCCCCCCGAGTAGGATCCGGGTTTGTCTGGACTGTGACTGGGGGCAGGTGACATTTATCGATGCTGGAGCTGAGGCCCCAATCTTCACTTTCTCACCAGGCTCCCTCACTGGGGAGAAAATCCGACCCTGGCTCTGGGTGGGGTCAGGATCCCAGATCAGCCTCTCTCTCTGAAATTAGCCCCTAAGGCATCGCACACCCCAGTCTCTGTGATCCTGTAAGACTCCCCTGTACCCAGCCCCTGGCTCCTCATCTCTGATCCCTGAAACCTCCTCCGCCCTCTTCCTGCACCACAGTCGTATGTGGGAAGAAACCTCAAGGCTGCAGAAGAAGCAGCGGGGGAGAGGTGGGGTCTGGGCAGGGGAGAGGCAGAGGTGCGGGCTGGGCAGGGGCAGAAGTAACAGCTGGGCTGGGGTGAGGAGGAGGTGAGGGTGGTAGGTCACAGAATTAATCAGGGTTGGGAGGGGGGCTGGGGAGAAGCTGGGAGTAGGGAGATTTTTGTACAGAGCCGGGTCATTAGATCTCATTGGGACAGCCAGAGGGAAAGGGATAAAATGAAGAGAAAAAAATGGGACCAAATCAGAGGCCCATCCCCTGCCCCAATCTTGGGGTCCCTGGGTACATGCTTGGGGGCAGGCTGTCTAGGCCCTGCCTGAGGTGCGTAACCCTCTGCCTAACACTCTGGTGCCGAGCTGACCCTTCGGATTCCCACATGCTGAAACCCCCCGTCTGAGGGGATCTCTGTCCAGAGACATGAAGCAGCTGTGTAGCACTGAACACACACATAGACTCTTTGCACAAGTCCCACCCCGCAGTGCTCTGTCAGTTCACCAGAGAAAGCACAAGAGAGTTCAGATCAGGTCGCACAAAACAACCAACCGGACAGCACCATCCCTCACTAGCTCCCCCCTGCCTTGGGGGTTCTGGGGCCCAGCTGGGATCAGGAAAGCAGGCCAGTGTAGACCACAGAGTTTTGTAATGTGTTATGTAACGTGCTGAATGGGCAGTGTGAGAATGAATGTTCATGGGGCAGGAGAGGGAAGGGAATAGAGTGTGTGGAGAGGTAACAACTTAGATGCCCAACAGTTTCAGAGTCCAGACAGTGGAAGAGGGGAGGGGACTCAGAGGCGTCAAAGTACCATAAATTGGGCCCAATGCAAAGCAGACCGTTGGGGGACATATGGACAGCTTGGAGTGTGAAGAAGCAAGCGCTCTGTTACAAATACTGCCCAGATAAACAGACATTAAGCAGAACGGATGGTGATTGATTAAGAGTTGATGAGGCAAAATGCATAGCCTTGAATAGGAGAAAAGTCCTATAAGAGATGGAGCGCCTTGCATGAATCTCCAGGTCTCGTCAACATCGGAGCATCGGTCCAGACTGAGAGAAACCCCCGCTCCTGCCCCTCACATTGAACTTGTCTGGCCAGTGAGTTAATGTGAGCAGCAGGCTGGTAACTTCAAGCAACGACAAGACGTTGTGTGTGGGTGAGGGGGACACTTTATGAAGTAGACACTAACTGTTTTTCTACTGTATTTGCAATAAATTCAGTATGTTGCCTTTTCCCATGAAAAAGATCCCATGTGCTTCTGAACATAACACCGGGCCCCAAGCTCCTGAGGCTGCTGTCTGCTGGGAGCTTTCCTTTCTGCAGCTTAGCTTCAGGCAGGGGCTGGGGTATTGCAACGCTGAACGGTGCTGCCTGGAATTGTAGCTGCCCAGAAAATCCCTGGCACGACTCTGTGAGCCCCCAAGACTGAGTTATGGGGGGATGTAAGCGTCTGGGAATGGGACAAGCCAATAGGCCCGGCAGGGAGCTGCCTAAGCTAGCCAGTGGGAGGCGCTCACCAGAGAACATAAGAATGGCCAGACTGGGTCAGACCAAAGGTCCATCCAGCCCAGTGTCCTGTTGGCCCACAGTGGCCAATGCCAGGTGCCCCAGAGAGAGGGAACAGAACAGGGAAACCTCACCTGATCCCTCTCCTACCATTTCCAGACAAACAGAGGTTAGGGAAACCATTCCTACCCATCCTGGCTAATAGCCATTGATGGTCCTAAGCCCCACGAATCTCTCCAGCTTTTATTTGAACATTGTTAAATTCTTAGCCTTCCCCACATCCTCTGGCGAGGAGTTCCACAGGTTGACTTTGCACTGCATGAAGAAAATCTTCCTTTGGTTTGTTTTAAACCTGCTTTCCATTAATTTCATTTGGTGACCTCCAGTTCTTATATTTGCGGGACTAAGTAAATAACTTTTCCTTATTTATTTTTTCCACACCAGCCATGATTTTATAGACCTCAATCCTATCCCCCTTAGTCTCCTTTTTTCTAAGCTGAACAGTCCCAGTCTTTTTAATCTCTCTTCATACGGGATCCATTCCAAATCCCAGCTCATTTGTGTTGCTCTTTTCTGAACCTTTTCCAATGCCAGTAGATCTTTTCTGAGATGAGGCAACCACATCTGCACACAGTATTCAAAATGTGGGCGTCCCATGCAGGAGCGGCCCGAGGCCGGCTGCTGCACCTGGCACCCTGGGCGGAGCACCAATTGTTGCGCTTCTGCCTGCACAGCCATCAATGGCCATGATGTCATCATGGGGCACCTCGGCGACTTGTGACATCATCATTGGGCGCCTGGGCCAGCATCATCATTGGACTGCCTAGCTTGCCTACACTCCCGGGCTGCCCCTGGTCCCATGGATTTATAGAGGCAATATGATATTTTCCATCTTATTCTCTATCCCTTTTTAAATGACTCCTAACATCATTTGCTTTTTTCACTGCTGCTGCACTCAGAGCGGATGTTTTCAGAGAACTGTCCAGGATGACTCCAAGATCTCTCTTGAGGAGTTGTAGCTAAATAGTCCCCATCCTATTGTCTGTACAGTTGGGATTATTTTTTCCAATGTGCATTACTTTACATTTATCCACATTCCATTTCATTTGCCATTTTGTGGCCCAGTCACTTGGTTTGGGGAGATATTTCTGAAGTGCTCCGCAGTCTGCTTTGGGCTTAACTATGGAGAGCAGCTTCAGGGGATAGCAGAGTTCGTCTTTTACAGGACACTTAAACAACAACAAGTGGTCTGGGAGAAGGAAGAAGAAGAGGCAATTCCCCTTGATATTTTCATACCCACTGCCCCCCCCCCCCCCCCCCCCCCGCCGGGAGCCGAGAGCCAGAAGCGCGCGCTGCCCCCAGTGTCTGTGTCAGGGCGGGGTGCAGCCGGCCCACGTGACGGGTCCGAACGTTCCACTGTCACTTTCACTTTCCCCAATCGAACGCCCCGGGGTCCCCGGAACAAAGGCCGCGTCCCTAGCGAGCCGCGCGAGGACCCTGCGGGCCTGGGAGCGCCCCGGGGGGGGCGGAGCGGCGGGACCCTGCGGGCCTGGGAGCGCCCCGGCGGGGGCGGAGCGGCGGGACCCTGCGGGCCTGGGAGCGCCCCGGCGGGGGCGGAGCGGCGGGACCCTGCGGGCCTGGGAGCGCCCCGGGGGGAGCGGAGCGGCGGGACCCTGCGGGCCTGGGAGCGCCCCGGGGGGAGCGGAGCGGCGGGACCCTGCGGGCCTGGGAGCGCCCCGGGGGGAGCGGAGCGGCGGGACCCTGCGGGCCTGGGAGCGCCCCGGCGGGAGCGGAGCGGCGGGACCCTGCGGGCCTGGGAGCGCCCCGGCGGGGGCGGAGCGGCGGGACCCTGCGGGCCTGGGAGCGCCCCGGCGGGGGCGGAGCGGCGGGACCCTGCGGGCCTGGGAGCGCCCCGGCGGGGGCGGAGCGGCGGGACCCTGCGGGCCTGGGAGCGCCCCGGCGGGGGCGGAGCGGCGGGACCCTGCGGGCCTGGGAGCGCCCCGGCGGGAGCGGAGCGGCGGGACCCTGCGGGCCTGGGAGCGCCCCGGGGGGAGCGGAGCGGCGGGACCCTGCGGGCCTGGGAGCGCCCCGGCGGGGGCGGAGCGGCGGGACCCTGCGGGCCTGGGAGCGCCCCGGCGGGGGGCGGAGCGGCGGGACCCTGCGGGCCTGGGAGCGCCCCGGCGGGGGCGGAGCGGCGGGACCCTGCGGGCCTGGGAGCGCCCCGGCGGGGGCGGAGCGGCGGGACCCTGCGGGCCTCGGAGCGCCCCGGCGGGGGCGGAGCAGCGGGACCCTGCGGGCCTCGGAGCGCCCCGGTGGGGGCGGAGCGGCGGGACCCGGACCCAGCCCAGCGGCATGTAGCGCCCGGGGCAGGGAGTCGGTGTATAGGCAAAAAGTGAAACCGCTCCGTTTTTGAAGAGGAGGAAGCAAATCTGAGGAGGCAGTGAGGGCAGAGAGAGGGCAGCGGCTACAGCGAGGGACACTGAGTTTGCTCAGTTCGGGTGCGCATGCTCAGTGCACCCAAAGTAGCAAATTCGGAGAAGTTAGTGTTTTGCTCGCTACACCGGCCGCACCCGGCAGAGCGTCCCGCGCCCCGCGGCTCCAGCCCGGTACGTGCTGCCCCCGGGCGGGGCTGGTCGAGCCTGGGAGCGCGCGGGGCGCGGGCGGATGGTTGGAAACACCCGGCGGGAGCCGCCCCGCGAGCACTGGCCCCGCTCCGTGCGGGGTCCCACCCCCGCGGGGTGTCCCTCTGCCCGCCGGCTGGGTTGGGAATTTCTGCCTCTTGCGGGTTGTGCAGAGCGAGGCGCCCGCTCCTGGTCCCCGGGGCGACCTGTGACAAACCCCGCCCGAGACTGCGGGGACAGGCCCCTCGCTGCACGAAGTCTGGTTCCCCGCCCGCTCTCGCTGAGCTTTTCCGCCTCTTGCCGGTGGGGTGAATCCTCTTGGGTTTGTAAAGCCCAATCGAGTCCTGCCGGGAACCAGCCAGGGCAGCAAACCGCAGCTGGTTCCTTCTGCATGTGCCTGAAGCTGATCTTGTGCTCCAGGGTGTCACTGAGGGGGGACTCCAGGCTACACGGACACAGGGAAATGTGTTACACGTTGTGAAACGGATCCTTTCCTCCTTCCTGACAAGCCACTGGCGTTGCAATATCCCGAGGAAACCTATGGGAGGAGGAGCGAGTCAAACCTGGTAGAGTTGGCTGGGAAATGGCACGTTATGGTTGGTTTGGTTTGAATCATGTATTATGGAACACGAAATATTTTGGGTTTTCTTTCTTTCAGGTTTCATTTCGCTCCCCTTTCTCCTTTTCCTTCCTCTTGCCCCCAGTGCCCTTCCCCTCTCCTCTCCTAGCATCATGCTGTCCTCTCCCTACTGCCATTCCCACTGACACCTCCCCTCTCCTTTCCCCTGCCCTTTTCCTCATTGTCTCCCCTTGGTCCCTGGCATTTGTCTGTCCTCCACCCTGCCCCTTGGTGCCCCCCCTTTCTTCTCCTGGCGTGCCCCCCTGCCCTCCACACAAGCCCCTTCCTCTCCTTGCCCTCCTTCCCCTTAGTACACCCCCTGCCCCCCCTCACCTTTTGCATTTCATGTGAAAAGCAGTTTGTGGGGCTGGAGCCGGGCTGCGCAGGGCTGGCCTTACCGTGAGGTGAACTGAGGTGGCCGCCTCAGGTGCCAGACTGGGGGGGACACCACTAGGACCCAGAGTGTAGAAAATTGTGTCTGCTGCTGGTGCAAATGTATTCTCTCTGCTCTAGATGCACAGAGATGGGGGAGTGCTGTGCTGGAGGAAGGAGGGAGCAAGAGACATAACAGGCAGGCAGGAGAAAAGCAGGCATGGGGGGTCATTTGAGCTCCCTGCCTCAGAGGGCAAAATGTTGTGGACCAGCCCTGGGGCTGCAATGGTATTACCACAGTCTCCATCCCAGCTGCTCCTGGTGTGGGACTGTGAGAATGGAGTAGAGGCTGCCCATGGTGCTATTTTTAGTACTGTGGTACTGGTCCCCACAGGCTGCCTGGCTCCAGCTGGAGTTGAGCAGCAGCTGCAGGAGGCCCATTCCAGTGAGGCTGACCCAACTGGAATGTGCATTGTGAGGCTACCCCTTGACTCCAGCTGGAGCTGGAGACACTCACAGGGACTGGGACCTGGGTATTAAAATATAGCACCATAGGTTGCCTCTGCTGCAACTGCTGGGCCCAAACTTGCCCCACCCCATAGAACCAAGCTCTCAAGGCAGCCCGGCAGAGAGGGAGGCCATGCCATCGAACCAGGACCCCACATGGCAGAGGCAGTTCAGTGGGGGGGGGGGTGTAAGTGGAGAGGAAGGGGCTGTGCGCCCCCGGAAGTTACCTCAGCTGCCATTCCCACCCTGCTGGAGGGGAGGGGAAGGAGGCTGTTACGCATAGCAGAGTGCAGTGACTGCAGAGCTAGTGTACCCAGAGACCATGTCTACACTAGGAAACGATTTCAACATCACTAAATTTCACTTAATAACTTCCCTGATTTTACAACATCAAAATAGCGTGTTCCCACTGCAGGGCTTCCCCGCTGTACACCCAAGATATGTTCCAAAACATGGGGGTGTAGAGTGAAACGACGTAAAGCGGGGCTATTTTTTCCCACGGCTGACTTCCATTTGCACTAATTGGTCTCTTTTTTTCTGCATGACGTAAGAGCAGGGAATGGGAGGACGTATAACACAACACTTCCTACAAGGGTCAACAACATTAGTGTACTGGGGAGACGTATAGCAGGAATGCCCTGTATGGGGAAGCCTCAAAAATAGTCCGAAGCAGGCTCCGTTAATGAGGATGTGAGACCTCGACTTAGAGCCCCAGGAAGCCGTAGGGAGTAACTAGTTCAGATTCCTCGGGGGAGCAGTTATTTTGAAATAATGACACTGGAGCGTCCACACTAATGCTATTTCGAAATAGCTATTTCAAAATTAACACTATTCCCCGAGGAAAGCAGGAGTCCAGATTTCGAAATAAGCGGCCCATTATTTGGAAAGAAGGGATTTGTTAGGGTGGATGCTCCACCTCTAAATTCAACCTAAGGGGGGTTATTTTGAACTGAGGCCCTAGTGCAGGCCTGGGGTAAGTGCCTTGTCAGGGTGGATACCTTGAACGTCACAGCGCTGGGGCTGATTTACTGCACAGTGACTTGCCAGTCTAGACTTGGCCTTAATGCTAGTCAGTGTCCTGCTCACTGTGGTCAGTTTTTGTTTTCTCCTTCCTGTTGTTCAGATGAAGTTACGGGGAAGATGAAGGTTCCCTCCATCTGCCAGAGCGCCAGAGCCAGCTCCCCTCTGCCTGGTTTTCTTCTTTTCTTCCTGACTTGTTATGTGCGCAGCATGGAATCAGGTAGGACTCTGCGCTGGGGCTGCTGTTTCTTAGAGGGCTTAAGTCTCAGAAGTGTCTTAACAAGATGCGCAACTCGGAGTCAGTGGAACTTCTCCCAGGGTGCGTCTACACTGCACCGGTATTTTGAAATAACAATGCGGGCGTCTGCACAGCCATTCCTTTCTTTCGAAATAATTTTAAAACAATGGGCGGCTTATTCCAAAATCAGTAAACCTCATTCTGTGAGGAATAACGCCTCCTCCGCAATAGCTATTTCAAAATAAGGCACGTCTAGACGCTCCGCTGCTGCTATTTCAAAATAGCCCCTCACCAGGGTCATTCAAAGTTATTCCTCCCCAGGGCCTCCTGGGGCTCTACATCGAGGTAGCTCGTCTACAGTCTGCCTCGGACTAGTTTTGAGGCTTCCCTGCAGTGCAGACGTGCTATTTTGAAATAAGCGTTCAGTACAGACGTACCCACAGTGTGTAAACATAACACAGCAAGCTCAGTGTAAGCGGGGGGATGGTCCTGCTCCTGTGGAACTCTCCTGGCTTCTGTACGACCCCGGTGAGATGGGCCAGTGACAGGATCTGAGTCCTCGCTCCCACGTCTTTACCCAGGGCCTGTCTACACTGGGCAGTCATTGCAAAAGAACTCCCCTTATTTCAAAATACCAAGGTGAGCGTCCACTCCTGTTTGGGAAGAGGAAAAAGCTTATTTCTAAATAGTTATCTGGGGAATGAATTATTATTTCTGGCAGGGCAGACACAGCCCCAGCGGCCTCCCGGACCTCAAGGGCTCCACTTCCACCTTCCTTCTGGCAGAGTCCTTGGAACTCAGCAAGGCTGGGCCCAGGGTTCCTGCGGGACTAAGTCTAAGATGGGGGCTGAGTTGTCCTCGCTCCATGGTGCTGTCTCCGCACTGGGCACTTCCTACATTGAAAAATGGGGAATGTTAAAGGAAATCCCGTCACCCTGCTCCTGGCTGTGCCACAGGGATGCCGGGGGTCGGACACTTGCTCTGGAGGTGGCCACATGCCCTCAGGCTCAAGGTGGAAGGACTCTTCTCCCTGGCATTAGCTCTCTCAGCTGGGGTCTCCCTCCAGCCCGGCCTGCAAGATCCATAGGCTGGTGACATCTCCTTGTGCCTGGTCTCCTCCCAGTATCTCCAGGGAATACAAACTACAGCAAACAGGACCGGTTTTGTGTGTGCCACTGACTGAATGGAAAGATCTTCTCTCTGAGCTTTTCTCCCTTCTCTCCTGGGACATTCCACAGCACAATTTAAAGTGGTGGGACCTGACCGGCCTGTCACGGCCGTGGTGGGGGAAGAGATCGTGTTACCCTGTCACCTGGCCCCCCGGATGAGCGCTGAGAACATGGCGGTGACTTGGTTCCGGTCCCATCTCTCCCCATTCGTCCATCGCTATAGCGATGGAAAGGACCAGTACGAGCAGCAGATGCCAGAATACCAGCGGAGGACAGAGCTCTTGAAAGATGGTCTGAGCCAGGGGAATGTTACCTTGAAAATTCTCCACGTCAGACTCTCTGATGAAGGGCGGTACAGCTGTTTTGTTCAAAATGGCCTCTTTTTTGAAGAAGCCGTCCTGGAACTAAAAGTGGCAGGTCAGTAGCGTGTGTCTGCACGTCTCTTGGGCATGGCACCGAGTGAGTCGAATTATTTGAGCAGTTTACCCACGGTCTGTTGCCGAGGTGACTCACTTACTTGTACCAAATGTGGAGACAATTGGAGAAGGTGCCCTTGGATTATGACGCCTTCTTCCTCAAGAGTCATCTCACCCTTTCACCGAACACTTCCCGGGTGTGGTAAATGGGCCAAACAGGGTCACAAAACCCGATCTCCCATGGTCTCACGGTTAAATCTAATGCCCAGGAATGGCTTTTTGTTTCCCGAGATAATTGGCCAATATGCAAATTCCCTTCTGTGGGGGGCGACAGCCCCACGCTGGTTGGAAGGGTCAATGCAGGCTGGAGGGGGCCTGGGCAGAGCCCTGGCCCATTGGGGGAGGCTTTGAAAGAGCCAAGCAGGGTGCAGCTTGCAGGGACAGCCCTATAGAGAGAGCTGCCCCGCAGAGAGAGTCAGTGAGGCCCTGGCCAAGGAGGGGGCAGGGCCTGGTTCCCTCAGAGAAGGCACCGTCAGTAGAGCAGGGCTGGGCAGGCCCAGGGGGCTAGAGCGGGAGGCTCCAGCCTGGTCCCTGCCCGGCGCTGGCCTTGCTGCATGGCCAGGAGGTGCAAAGGGCCAGAGGGGAAGTGGCCAGGGAGCGAGAGGCAGTGGGGGGAGCAGAGGGCAGGACAAGGTCCTTCACTGAAGCCTCTGAAGATTGATCTTCACGCGCCGGCTCCCCTGGCCCTTTCCGTGTGAAGCGGCAGCAGGGAAAGTGATGCAGACTGATCAGTCCCTTCTCCTGTGGGTCAGAGCCAGCGTCTTTGTGCTTTGGCTCCCCTGCCCCAACATTGCAGAGCGCCCGGGGGGGGGGGGAGGGTACGATGGACTAGTCGATAGTGCTAACCGGTAAGCTCCTGCTTATCGGTTAGTCGACTGGTCACTGACATCCCTAATCTAGAACAGAGAACCACGTGACTTACTGCCCTGGGACGCTCTGGTGTCACCTTGGGAGGGTCCCTTGCTTTCTGGAGAACACGACACACAGCTGGGAGGAGGAAGAGTTCACCCCATGGTGGGCAGCTCTCTACTGATTCTCATCAGTCAAGTGGTTGAAGATTGTGACGGGGTGAAGGTCACAGACGACCCCTTGGGAGTTCCCCTGGGGTGCTGACACCGCCACTGCCACTCGCCTTCCCGCTCTCTGGGGCTCCTCCCTGCCCGGTCCTGCTGGGCCAGTTCCCTGGTCTCCCCCAGCCAAGGCCAGTTAGGGAGGTCATGCGACTTCCTAAGACCAACCACTGCAACGACTTACAGACAAAAGGCAGTTTGCAGACGATTTAATTAAAAAAATTTAACATCCCAGCATTGGGAACACCCTGGATGGCAGATTGAAACCATGATGCCAGTGCATGCCCCGTATGTCTAATTTCACACACAAGAATGATACAGACACCAAAATAAGAGAAACAGAGCCAGCAGATTATGACATGACATTGCAGCCAGGGAGGTCAAGGCTGGACATTAGGAAAAACTTCCTAGCTGTCAGGATGGTGAAACTTGCCAAGGGGGGTTGTGGAATCTCCATCTCTGAGATATTTAAGTGCCGCTCATACAGACACCTGTCGGGGATGATCTGGTGCTTGGTCCTACCATGGGGGCAGGGGACTGGATTCAGTGATTCTCGAGGTCCCTTCCAGTTCTGCCATTCTATGATTCTATGAAGACTGAGAAGTTACTTGAGCTAATTTGTCCAAAGCACCTTTGAGTTAGTGATATCTGTGTCCAAAATTCCATGTTCTAAAGCATGGCGAGGGGGCAGTCCATTATGAAGATGATTATGCTCAAGTAGGTGTCCAGATATTTCTCCCCTTCTGCTTTAGTTCTGAATATGCAGGGCCAGGTAGAAGAGGTTCCATAATCAAAAAGGTGACATTTCACCTTGAGGCACATTTGAAATACAAGGATTATTTTTCTCTGGTTTTTTTTTCAGAATCTGCTAATGCTAAATTAAATGATCAATTAAAGGGTTTCCTATAGTCCCAAACATGGCACATCTGTGTGGCTCTTGAGAGGGAACAATACTGCAGAGAAAGCTTTCCATCCCTTCCATGAAATAATTAGTTGCTTGTTCATCTAGTTCCCTGAGTCCATAATCATTTGAGAATAAAGGGAAAGTTGAATTTCTTATTCTCTAGGCTCAGTATGTGCATAAATCAACATGGATTTATACATTTGTCTCTAGCTTCAGGCTCTGCTCCTCATGTGTCGGTTGAGGATTACCAGGATGGAGGGATCCGAGTGGTGTGCCGGACGGCTGGGTGGTACCCAGAGCCCCAGGTGACGTGGAGAGATCTCAATGGACAGGCCTTTCCTTCAGCCTCTCAGACAAATACCCAAGAAGCCAATGGACTGTACGGAGCACAAACATCTGCCATTATAATGGAAAATTCCAATCAGAACTTATCCTGTTTGGTCAGGAACACCCGCCTCAGCCAAGAAAAGGAATCAACATTATTTTATATTTCAGGTCAGTGACCATCAAAAACCACACTCTGAGCAGCAACAGAAAAAAAAAAAGACAACAACCTCTTGATCAGATTAAATATGATGTGTATTGAAAACAAACGTACAAACCAAAAACCTCCAAGAAATCTAGTTAATTAATGGTGTCACTTTTTAAAAATTTTAATTTAAGTCTTGTCTACACTAAGAAGATTTTGTCAGTACAGCTCTACCAACAAAACACTTCTAGTGTGGGTCAGTGTTCTCTCTGTTTTTCCATCCATGTGCAGAATACATTTTGTAGTATGCACCAACAGAATGTGCAGATGTGCACCACCAGTAGAAACACATCCCTCTGGCTGAGGGTGCTCTGTGCACTCTGCTAATCAACTTGGTGGCATCTGAATCTCTCCTGAGTGGCCGCCCCAGCACACAGCTTACTGGGAACACTGGTGTGGACACTGCTATACTGGCTAAGCTGTACTTTTTCTGGTCTATCTTATGCCAGAGTCCCAAACTGACATAGCTCTGTTGATAAATATCACAATCCCAACTCACATGGCTCTGCTGTTAGAAATATTTTCTGTTGTAGAGCAAACATGAGGTTTTTCAAATTCCTGCCCGCACTGTGTGGAGTAATCAGACCAACCTAGTTACTTTATGTCTCTGCCAGAAATGCCATAAGGGCACTGACCTGGCTGAAGGATGTGCTGTGTTCTACTTGCTTTCTTTGACTGAGGAAGTTTTGAATGTCTCACCCAAAACCTGTAACTGTATTTGAAGAGTAAAGGGAAGGCGCAGGAGACAAACAGCCAAACATCCTTCCGCTCTGCACAGACGTATGATGGTTAGATATTCTACTGGCTGTTTAGGAGAGAGGGAATAACTCCAGGCAGATCCTTGACCCCATGAAGTCAATTGTTTGAGTTTGATTGAGTTCAGTGGGACCCACATTTCAGCACCACCATCTATGGTTTGTTAAATCCTTGACTGCAAGAGGTTCATGTCTGAAGCTTTGGAAAAGGGCAGCCAATAGAGGGGTGTAAAGTGGCCAAGAATGCAGTCTGGGCAGTGAGATGGTGGCCGTGGTGTTTAGCTTTGGTTTCATGGCAGGGAAAGTGGAGCATTGAGGCCAGGGAGGAGGAGGGGACAGAAGTGAAGACAGGGGGTGTTCCAGAATTTGGCAGTGTGGGCAGAGAGAAAAGGTCTGACCAGGGTGATGTTTCACAGGAAGAAGTGGTGGGATTTAGATCTGAGGTTTAAAGAGGAGAACCACAAATCATAAATCGCTTCCCGCACAGTGGTTTGGATGAATTGTGATTATGATTCATTGACAGATGATGGGGTAAATAGTGGATCTACAAGCTGTTGTTTCCAGACAACCCAGCAGTTTCTGAGTGTTCTGTAACACTGACGGCCTTGTGCTCCCTGGCATAACACCTGGTGATCAGAGACTTTAACTGTGAACACTCGGGCCTGTTACTGTTACTAGCAGCAGGTACTATGTTAGATAGCTGGAATGAGACAGTAGCCCTGCTGTGCTGTGCTCTGCACAAAGCCACAGACTGACAGTCAGTGCCTACTACAAAGAACAAGCATCAAAATAATCAGGACCCCACAAAGGCTGGCCAGGAAATGGAGCCCAGAGAGGGGAAAGAGCTCGTCCAGGTTCCCACGGCAGATCTCACAAGTCCCACCCCGCTGCCCCAGGGACTGGAGACTGATCGTTGTCTCCCATGGCACGCCAGGCCAGGCTCACTCGCACACCAGTGTACAAATGTGGTGGCTGTCTTGGTTGCTTTGTGGTGTTTGGTGCCGTGCCGATGGGGCCACGTTCCCTCCTTTGTGTCCAACTGGTCCCACGGGGGCGGCCTTACACACATGGAGTCATCAGAGCTGGGTCCCTGCTCACTGAGTAACGTGGGTGCCTCTGGGCTTGTGTTTTTCAGATCCCTTTTTCCCAAAGGTGAATCCCTGGATGGCGTCTCTGGGAGTGACCCTGGTGGTTTTGCTGGGCTCCTTTGCCCTGAGTGTTTATCTCTTCAGAATCAAAGGTAAATGATGGAGCAGGAAATACAGGGACGCCCACAAGGGATTTCCTTCAAAGCCGCGCGCAGGGACAGATCTGACACTGGGCCTGGCATGACGGGAGCTTAGAACTGCCCCACCCCGCAGCACAGGGCTGGAAATGCCACTGAGGTTCCCCTCTGTCCGTGGGCTGATCGTCTGCAGCAGCCCCTGGCTGCAGGCTCAGGGGACTCCCCAGGACCTGACGGCAGCGCCGGAGGACGGGGTGAAAAGCTCAGTCCTCTGCCCTGGGCCATCCCCACCCACCTTTGCAGAGGGGCCTATTGCGCCAGCTGGGCCTCCTCCACCCAATGGCACAGCAGGGAGCCAGGGAGCCCAGGCCTGGGACTACGGAGGTTTCATTCCCCTCACTCCCTTGTGTGGCGAGTTCTGCCAGACACGGGCTTGTCAAAGTGCAGCCGCCAGGTGGTTCGTACTTACGGACACGCAGGGGGATGGGATTGGAAGGAGGCAAATAGGCAGCGGGGCCGGACCAGAGAGCCAGATCACAGCAGGTATCTGCATCCTGCTCCGTCTTCCCTCTCCCCGTTCTCTGGGGTCACTCCCGTCTGGCTCTGGTCTCCCTTTGTTATGCCTTTAAGAAGCACAGGGGATCTTTTTCAGGGGAGAAGGCAACACACCATGTTTATTAAGAAGACAGCAGAGAAGCAGTTAGCATACCGTCATAAAGACACCCCCCCAACAACAACTGTATAGAGTATTAGACAAGATCAATAGTTACTAGGGGTACAACTTAATCTTCAATACTAGCAGGGAGCAAGGCCTTGCAGTAACATTATTTAATTACGAGAGACCGAGAAAGAGAACTTACGAGCAAGTCATTACATCAAATCATTATGCTCATACTTATAATCTTATAACCAATATGAAATATACATTTTTGCTACACCTTCGCACATGGCACTGCCAAGCCTGATTTCTATACTTAAAATCATTTTTTGCTAATCAAGAGCCGTGCTCCCTTGTTCTGCACTAGCGCTCCTTGAGGAACGCTATGTAAATAAATGTGTTCTCTGATGAGGAAAAGCACTCAGAGCCATTTGGTAAGTCTCCTTCTCTCTTTCCATGTGTGGCATTGTTGTACATGCTCATGTCCTTGTAGCAGCGTGGGGAAGGGGGTGGGGATGGTGTTTCCTGGTTCTTTTGGAAGATTTGCTATTCACATTTTTTAAAACAGGGGAAGCTTAAGGACACGTCTGTACTTACCAGACACTTGACTCTCTGGAGGTCAATCTTCTGGCCTTTGATATAGCGGGTCTAGTATAGATCTGTCCTGACCTACTACAGCTGCGGGAGACTACACAAAGGATGTGGACGCATTGGAGAGGGTCCAGCGGAGGGCAACCAAAATGATTCGGGGGCTGGAGCAGATGACCTATGAGGAGAGGCTGAGGGGTTTGGGTCTGTTTAGTCTGCAGACGACAAGAGTGAGGGGGGATTTGAGAGCAGCCGCCAGCTTCCTGGGGGGGGTTCCAAAGAGGCTGGAGAGAGGCTGTTCTCAGTGGTAGTAGATGGCAGAACAAGGAGCAATGGTGTCAAGGTACAGTGGGGGGAGGTCTAAGTTGGATATTGTGAAAAACAATTTCCCTGGGCGGGTGGGGAAGCGCTGGGCTGGGTTCCCGAGGGAGGGGGTGGAGTCTCCATCCCCAGAGGGGTTTAAGTCCTTGCTCGACAAAGGCCTGGCTGGGTTGATTTAGTCGGGATTGGTCCTGCCTTGGGCAGGGGCGTGGACCCGATGGCTCCTGAGGTCTCTGCCCACCCAGGGATTCTATGAACTCAGACACAACCGTCCAGGCCCAGGAGAACTTCCTCGGGAAGGGCTATCTGCTGAATGTCCATAGAAAGCCGGCATCTTTCCCAATGGATTGTGTGACTGTAGGATGTTGCTTCTCACTCTGTTTAATAGGCCGGGGCTGACAATCACTGACCTTTCTTTCTGTGCTTTTCAGGGAAACTTACTGGAGAAGTGGGTAAGTTTCAAATGGCCCTTTCCCCTCGGGGGCCCAGGTGGGGGAGGGCACACAGGACATGCAGCCTCACCGGCGGTCTGGAGCCGCACACCGTTGTCTCTCATTGGTGGGGGTCTGGGAGCTGCGTGGCTTCCCCCCTTCCAGTCAGATGGAGAGGGCAGGCCCAGCAGTGGCCTTGGCCAAGCCCAACCCACCAGCGGCCAGAGGGGAGAGAGCTGGGCCAGCCTCAGTCAGGCCCAACTCCCAGCCCTCCCTTCCCCAGCGGTGGGAGGGGAGAGAGCCGGCCGGCGTGGTCTTGATCTGGCCCAACCCCCTTCTCTCGCTGGCCGGAGTGGGGAGAGCTGGGACAGGCAGGGCTGCTGTGCCTCAGCCTGGCTCTCCCCAGGGCCAAGAGGGGCTGCCCACCCCTGAGAGGTGGGTGGGTGAGTGTAGCGAGCAGCGGTAGCAGCCCCTTTAAATTGAAACATGAATCAGGATGAGATTCAGCCTCACAGCTCAGCATCTGGCACAGAGCTGGATCAGCATGAGGACTGTGCGTTGTGCTTATTAAGGGACCCGTGTGTGATTTCATTTGGTATTAAATAAGGAATTGGGATGAGCGCAAATCTGATCAGTTTTGCCCCGGTAAATACGAAACAGTTGCCAACAGAAAATGGAGGTTTGCTTATGACCCGGTGTTAGGGAGTCATGCAATGAAAGGCTCTTTTAATCTGCAGTGACTGGAAATATTCTTACCTAATTTGTGTTTGTATCTGGGTCTTTATTTTATTTTCTAGAGAAACATCTTAGTACGATTGGTAAGTTGGATTTTTCCCATTGGAGCCTTTTCTGCGCCCTGTTGGGCTGTTCCATTGACTAGAAGATTTCCCCGGCCTTGCTCAGGTCCTTACCGGGAATCATTTGTGTGGGGTTTTTTGTTTTTCATGCAAAGCCGTGCTCTGGGGTGGGGCTGGGGTGAGGGGCTCAGTTTGCAGGCTGCCCTGGGAGAGAACAGCCTGTGTCATTGTAACAGTTTGGGCTCAGGTGAGAAGCACCCGGCTGAGAAGCACATGGGAGCCGTGGGGGCTCGGGTAAGGAAGAGGTGGGGGCATTCAAGTGCTGAGTGGCCTTGCGGGCCTTGGGTGTGGGGAGGGGCTCAGCAGCCATGTGGCCTTGCGAGGATTGGGGTGGCGGGGAGGAGGCGCCCGAGAGCCCCAGAGCCTCACGAAAGTTTGGGTGGGGGAGGGGTGTGCAGGACGTGTGCGGTGTAACCCGGGGTCCGAGGGCAGGGGGGGTGTGGAGAGGCGCGGAATAGGAGAGCGGAGTCTGGGGAAATAGAACCGAACGAGAGAATCTGGTCATAGCAAATCCATCTGTTTTCTGCAACCTCCTTCCCCTCCTGCCCTGGCTAGTCCCCAGGGGGTTACCACTGTCTGTCTCTGGTCCTAGGCTTTAGGCCTGGCCTCTCATATCTGTAATGCACATTTATTTTGTTATTAAAGTGTAGCTCACCCCGGCTGTACAGAGATAGGCCCCTGTAGTAAATCGGTAAAAAACACATTTGTTCCTCAGTTCAGTAATAAAAATAACCCCATATTCACCTAACTCGTACTCCGCTCTGGGGAGGCCACATCTGGAGTATTGCCTCCAGTTCTGGGCCCCCCACTACAGAAAGGCTGTGGACGCATTGGAGAGGGGCCAGCGGAGGGCGACCAAAAAGATTCGGGGGCTGGAGCATATGACTTATGAGGAGAGGCTGAGGGAGTTGGGTCTGTTCAGTTTGCAGAAGAGAAGAGTGAGGGGGGATTTGAGAGCAGCCTGCAACTCCCTGAGCGGAGGGGGGGGAAGGAAGGGTTCCAAAGAGGATGGAGAGAGGCAGGTGGCAGAACAAGGAGCAATGGGCTCACGTTGCAGTGGGGGAGGTCTCGGTTGGATATTAGGAAACACTATTTCCCTAGGCGGGTGGGAAGCACTGGGCTGGGTTCCCGAGGGAGGGGGTGGAGTCTGCATCCCTAGAGGGGTTTAAGTCCCGGCTGGACAAAGCCCTGGCTGGGATGATGGAGTTGGGTTGGTCCTGCCTAGAGCAGGGGCTGGATCTGATGACTCCTGAGGTCTCTGCCAGCCCTGGGGTTCTATGAACTCGGACCCAGCCGTCCAGGCCCAGGAGAACTTCCTCGGGAAGGGCTCTCTGCCGAATGTCCAAAGAAAGCCGGCGTCTTTCCCAATGGATTGTGTGACTGTAGGATGTCCCTTCTCACACTGGCTCATGGAGCAAGGGGCTGACAATCCCTGACCTTTCTTTCTGTGCTTTTCAGGGAAACTTACTGGAGAAGTGGGTAAGTGTCAAAAGGCCCTTTTCTCTCTGTGGCTTGGGCTGGGGACAGGGCAGGCTCAGGTGCTCAGGTGGGGAGGCGTGTGCACTATTCTTTGTGGAGTGACACAGAAAAGGATTCTCCCTGGTTCCTTGCTGTGGTCACACCCCACGTCCCAGCCCCCCAGAGCCAGGGAGAGGACGTTGTGGGGTCCATGAGGGGCCGTGCAGGGGTCACAGTCACCCCCTCAAGGCGAGTTCAGAGGTCACTGATGTTAGGGCTACACAGCAGTTGCACATGAAGAGCTGAGCCCTGGGAACAGACTCAGGACTCGCAGGGTCCCAGAGCTCGGGCCCAGTGTTACAGCCCCCGGCCCATGTCCCGCCAGCGGACACGAGCCGGTTGTGGATGGTCAGTTGCTGTGTGGCTGTCTCATGGGGCTCCACAGGTGCTCTGTGCCCTGCCCGTGGGTTGGCCAATGGACCCTTCTCCCCAGACCTCTGGAGCTGACCCGCCCACGCCCTGAATCAGTGGGGTTGGGAGGGGCAGGCGGCCTGGTGGGGGGGGGGGTTACATCCGTCCTGTGAGAGGGGCACTTAGTTACTGTGTGTGTGTCTCCTCCTGTCTTCCCTAGGGACCCTCCAGAGAGAACTTGGTAAGTTCCCTGTTTCTCCCAGGCAGCCTTGTCCCTGGGTCAATCGATCTGTCACCTTCTGCCCCCCCCCCCGCCAAGTCCAGCCCCTGCTCTGCCCCATCCTGCCTCCTTTCGTCCTTCCTCTGCTCTCTCCCTTCCCTCAAGACCTTCCCCCAGGGAAATGTATGGGGCAGCATAGATACGGGCAGACAGGGCCAGTAGATGCATGGAGACCCCCTGCTCCCTCCCCCCAAACCCTGCCAGGGGGGTGCCCACTGGCCACGAGGAGGGTGTGAGGCCTGGCACTGGCCCGAAGGTAAATTGACCCTGTTCCGCCTGCTTTAGACACTGGCGCTACCTGGTCCCCTGAAGCAGTGAGGGGGCTGAGAGGGGGGGACCTTTGTGTCTCTGTGCCAAAGGGGGGCTGGGCACATTCGATGGAGCGAGGGGCAAAGCACTTACCTAGCGCCCCAAAACGGGCCCTTGTTCCTGCGTCACGTGGCTCTCGCCCGGGTTCACCGTAAGGCGGCTGCTCCTCATCCCAGAGCCCCGGGGCTGCTGCCTTTGGTAGCTGAGTTCTCACCCCTCCGTATTTGCTTTCAGCCTGGAGAAGAGACATCGTCTGCCCAGGTAAGTACAGCTCCTGTGGAATCAGTCCGCAAACCCCCTGCCCCGGGACTGCCCCTCTCAGGCAGAGCCTCTGTGCTCTGCCCCTCGGGGCGGCGCTGTGCTGAGGGGGAAGGCGCAAAGGCTGCTGGGACCAGAACAGCTGGTTTGGGGGCCTAAAAGGGTTCTCTGGGCGCACTGGGAGCCCGAAGGCGTCTCAGCGAGATGCTGTTCTTGCCCCTGGGGGGGCAGGTGGGCAAAGGGCTGGGCCAGGGCTTGGTGCTCGTTTCAGTTCTCAGAAGCCCGCCATTTCTGGGAGACAGAGAGGACAAGGCCATGTCCCCGTCCAGCACTGGGCACAGTCACGTCCGGTTCTGACCCAGTGCCGGGGAGCAGACGCAGCTCTCAACGGCCATCCCTCCCGGCGAGCGGCCTCCCTCTGCACCGCCCTGCCCTCTGCTATTGCCCTTGCTCGGAGGGGCTCTCACTCTGATCCCGTGTTGCTTTCAGGGCTGGGAAGCGCTGCGCCGCCTGTACTAGAAGGTAAGTCGAGTTCAGGGTCTGTCAGTGTCCCAGTGCCATTTGCTGCTGACTGTGACTGGGGGAGGGGACTTGGTTGCTCAGGGCAGAGCTCACAGGCAGAGTTCACAGCAGGGGCTGAAGGCAGGTTGTGCAGCCCTGGCCTGACATGCAGCCTTGGGTCCAGATTCCAGGCACCGTCCCTCCCCTGCCTCCTGGGCCGTGCGCCCGGCAGAGCTTCCTGGGCACAGGCCCAGCCTGGCCGCACAGGGCCAAGAGAGCCCTCCTCCTCCTCCTCCTCCCCACGAGCTCCATGGCTGTTCCTGCTCATCTTCCCGCCTTCCCCCTGTGCCCACACAGGGAGGCACGTCAGGATGGGGAAGGCACCAGCAGACTGAGGGAGGGGGCAGCATTTAAGGGGGCTGGAGGGCTGGCAGTGCCTGGTAAGAACGGGAGGGTGGGAGAGCAGCAGGCAGCAGCTGAATGGGGCTAGTGGGGGGGGGCAGTGGGCGAGGGGGCAGGTGGTCGGGCTGGAGGGCTGGTGGGGGGCAGTGGGCGAGGGGGCAGGTGGTCGGGCTGGAGGGCTGGTGGGGGGCAGTGGGCGGGGGGGCAGGTGGTCGGGCTGGAGGGCTGGTGGGGGGCAGTGGGCGGGGGGGCAGGTGGTCGGGCTGGAGGGCTGGTGGGGGGCAGTGGGCCGGGGGGCAGGTGGTCGGGCTGGAGGGCTGGTGGGGGGGCAGTGGGCGGGGGGGCAGGTGGGCGGGCTGGAGGGCTGGTGGGGGGCAGTGGGCGGGGGGGCAGGTGGGCGGGCTGGAGGGCTGGTGGGGGGCAGTGGGCGGGGGGGCAGGTGGGCGGGCTGGAGGGCTGGTGGGGGGCAGTGGGCGGGGGGGCAGGTGGTCGGGCTGGAGGGCTGGTGGGGGGCAGTGGGCGGGGGGGCAGGTGGTCGGGCTGGAGGGCTGGTGGGGGGCAGTGGGTGGGGGGGCAGGTGGGCGGGCTGGAGGGCTGGTGGGGGGCAGTGGGCGGGGGGGCAGGTGGGCGGGCTGGAGGGCTGGTGGGGGGCAGTGGGCGGGGGGGCAGGTGGGCGGGCTGGAGGGCTGGTGGGGGGCAGTGGGCGGGGGGGCAGGTGGGCGGGCTGGAGGGCTGGTGGGGGGCAGTGGGCGGGGGGGCAGGTGGTCGGGCTGGAGGGCTGGTGGGGGGGCAGTGGGCGGGGGGGCAGGTGGTCGGGCTGGAGGGCTGGTGGGGGGGCAGTGGGCGGGGGGGCAGGTGGTCGGGCTGGAGGGCTGGTGGGGGGCAGTGGGCGGGGGGGCAGGTGGTCGGGCTGGAGGGCTGGTGGGGGGCAGTGGGCGAGGGGGCAGGTGGTCGGGCTGGAGGGCTGGTGGGGGGCAGTGGGCGGGGGGGCAGGTGGGCGGGCTGGAGGGCTGGTGGGGGGCAGTGGGCGGGGGGGCAGGTGGGCGGGCTGGAGGGCTGGTGGGGGGCAGTGGGCGGGGGGGCAGGTGGGCGGGCTGGAGGGCTGGTGGGGGGCAGTGGGCGGGGGGGCAGGTGGGCGGGCTGGAGGGCTGGTGGGGGGCAGTGGGCGGGGGGGCAGGTGGGCGGGCTGGAGGGCTGGTGGGGGGCAGTGGGCGGGGGGGCAGGTGGGCGGGCTGGAGGGCTGGTGGGGGGCAGTGGGCGGGGGGGCAGGTGGGCGGGCTGGAGGGCTGGTGGGGGGCAGTGGGCGGGGGGGCAGGTGGGCGGGCTGGAGGGCTGGTGGGGGGCAGTGGGCGGGGGGGCAGGTGGGCGGGCTGGAGGGCTGGTGGGGGGCAGTGGGCGGGGGGGCAGGTGGTCGGGCTGGAGGGCTGGTGGGGGGCAGTGGGCGGGGGGGCAGGTGGTCGGGCTGGAGGGCTGGTGGGGGGCAGTGGGCGGGGGGGCAGGTGGGCGGGCTGGAGGGCTGGTGGGGGGCAGTGGGCGGGGGGGCAGGTGGGCGGGCTGGAGGGCTGGTGGGGGGCAGTGGGCGGGGGGGCAGGTGGTCGGGCTGGAGGGCTGGTGGGGGGCAGTGGGCGAGGGGGCAGGTGGGCGGGCTGGAGGGCTGGTGGGGGGCAGTGGGCGGGGGGGCAGGTGGGCGGGCTGGAGGGCTGGTGGGGGGCAGTGGGCGGGGGGGCAGGTGGTCGGGCTGGAGGGCTGGTGGGGGGCAGTGGGCGAGGGGGCAGGTGGTCGGGCTGGTGGGGGGGCAGTGGGCGGGGGGGCAGGTGGTCGGGCTGGTGGGGGGGCAGTGGGCGGGGGGGCAGGTGGGCGGGCTGGAGGGCTGGTGGGGGGCAGTGGGCGGGGGGGCAGGTGGTCGGGCTGGTGGGGGGGCAGTGGGCGGGGGGGCAGGTGGTCGGGCTGGTGGGGGGGCAGTGGGCGGGGGGGCAGGTGGGCGGGCTGGAGGGCTGGTGGGGGGCAGTGGGCAGGGGGGCAGGTGGTCGGGCTGGAGGGCTGGTGGGGGGCAGTGGGCGGGGGGGCAGGTTGTCGGGCTGGAGGGCTGGTGGGGGGCAGTGGGCGGGGGGGCAGGTTGTCGGGCTGGAGGGCTGGTGGGGGGCAGTGGGCGGGGGGGCAGGTGGTCGGGCTGGAGGGCTCGTGGGGGGCAGTGGGCGGGGGGGCTGGTGACGGGCTGGAGGGCTGGTGGGGGGGCAGTGGGCGGGGGGGCAGGTGGTCGGGCTGGAGGGCTGGTGGGGGGCAGTGGGCGGGGGGGCAGGTTGTCGGGCTGGAGGGCTGGTGGGGGGCAGTGGGCGGGGGGGCAGGTGGTCGGGCTGGAGGGCTGGTGGGGGGCAGTGGGCGGGGGGGCAGGTGGTCGGGCTGGAGGGCTGGTGGGGGGCAGTGGGCGGGGGGGCAGGTGGTCGGGCTGGAGGGCTGGTGGGGGGCAGTGGGCGGGGGGGCAGGTGGGCGGGCTGGAGGGCTGGTGGGGGGCAGTGGGCGGGGGGGCAGGTGGTCGGGCTGGAGGGCTGGTGGGGGGCAGTGGGCGGAGGGGCAGGTGGTCGGGCTGGAGGGCTGGTGGGGGGCAGTGGGCGGGGGGGCAGGTGGTCGGGCTGGAGGGCTGGTGGGGGGCAGTGGGCGGGGGGGCAGGTGGTCGGGCTGGAGGGCTGGTGGGGGGCAGTGGGCGGGGGGGCAGGTGGTCGGGCTGGAGGGCTGGTGGGGGGCAGTGGGCGGGGGGGCAGGTGGTCGGGCTGGAGGGCTGGTGGGGGGCAGTGGGCGAGGGGGCAGGTGGTCGGGCTGGAGGGCTGGTGGGGGGCAGTGGGCGGGGGGGCAGGTGGTCGGGCTGGAGGGCTGGAGGGGGGCAGTGGGCGGGGGGGCAGGTGGTCGGGCTGGAGGGCTGGTGGGGGGCAGTGGGCGGGGGGGCAGGTGGTCGGGCTGGAGGGCTGGTGGGGGGCAGTGGGCGGGGGGGCAGGTGGTCGGGCTGGAGGGCTGGTGGGGGGGCAGTGGGCGGGGGGGCAGGTGGTCGGGCTGGAGGGCTGGTGGGGGGCAGTGGGCGAGGGGGCAGGTGGGCGGGGGGGCAGGTGGTCGGGCTGGAGGGCTGGTGGGGGGCAGTGGGCGGGGGGGCAGGTGGTCGGGCTGGAGGGCTGGTGGGGGGCAGTGGGCGGGGGGGCAGGTGGTCGGGCTGGAGGGCTGGTGGGGGGCAGTGGGCGGGGGGGCAGGTGGTCGGGCTGGAGGGCTGGTGGGGGGCAGTGGGCGGGGGGGCAGGTGGTCGGGCTGGAGGGCTGGTGGGGGGCAGTGGGCGAGGGGGCAGGTGGTCGGGCTGGAGGGCTGGTGGGGGGCAGTGGGCGGGGGGGCAGGTGGTCGGGCTGGAGGGCTGGTGGGGGGCAGTGGGCGGGGGGGCAGGTGGGCGGGCTGGAGGGCTGGTGGGGGGGCAGTGGGCGGGGGGGCAGGTGGTCGGGCTGGAGGGCTGGTGGGGGGCAGTGGGCGGGGGGGCAGGTGGTCGGGCTGGAGGGCTGGTGGGGGGCAGTGGGCGGGGGGGCAGGTGGTCGGGCTGGAGGGCTGGTGGGGGGGCAGTGGGCGGGGGGGCAGGTGGGCGGGCTGGAGGGCTGGTGGGGGGCAGTGGGCGGGGGGGCAGGTGGGCGGGCTGGAGGGCTGGTGGGGGGCAGTGGGCGGGGGGGCAGGTGGGCGGGCTGGAGGGCTGGTGGGGGGCAGTGGGCGGGGGGGCAGGTGGGCGGGCTGGAGGGCTGGTGGGGGGCAGTGGGCGGGGGGGCAGGTGGTCGGGCTGGAGGGCTGGTGGGGGGCAGTGGGCGGGGGGGCAGGTGGTCGGGCTGGAGGGCTGGTGGGGGGCAGTGGGCGAGGGGGCAGGTGGTCGGGCTGGAGGGCTGGTGGGGGGCAGTGGGCGGGGGGGCAGGTGGGCGGGCTGGAGGGCTGGTGGGGGGCAGTGGGCGGGGGGGCAGGTGGGCGGGCTGGAGGGCTGGTGGGGGGGCAGTGGGCGGGGGGGCAGGTGGTCGGGCTGGAGGGCTGGTGGGGGGCAGTGGGCGGGGGGGCAGGTGGTCGGGCTGGAGGGCTGGTGGGGGGCAGTGGGCGGGGGGGCAGGTGGTCGGGCTGGAGGGCTGGGGGGGGGGAAGTGGGCGGGGGGGCAGGTGGGCGGGCTGGAGGGCTGGTGGGGGGCAGTGGGGGGGGGGCAGGTGGGCGGGCTGGAGGGCTGGTGGGGGGCAGTGGGGGGGGGGCAGGTGGTCGGGCTGGAGGGCTGGTGGGGGGCAGTGGGCGGGGGGGCAGGTGGTCGGGCTGGAGGGCTGGTGGGGGGCAGTGGGCGGGGGGGCAGGTGGTCGGGCTGGAGGGCTGGTGGGGGGCAGTGGGCGGGGGGGCAGGTGGTCGGGCTGGAGGGCTGGTGGGGGGCAGTGGGCGAGGGGGCAGGTGGTCGGGCTGGAGGGCTGGTGGGGGGCAGTGGGCGGGGGGGCAGGTGGTCGGGCTGGAGGGCTGGTGGGGGGCAGTGGGCGGGGGGGCAGGTGGTCGGGCTGGAGGGCTGGTGGGGGGGCAGTGGGCGGGGGGGCAGGTGGTCGGGCTGGAGGGCTGGTGGGGGGGCAGTGGGCGGGGGGGCAGGTGGTCGGGCTGGAGGGCTGGTGGGGGGGCAGTGGGCGGGGGGGCAGGTGGTCGGGCTGGAGGGCTGGTGGGGGGCAGTGGGCGGGGGGGCAGGTGGTCGGGCTGGAGGGCTGGTGGGGGGGCAGTGGGCGGGGGGGCAGGTGGTCGGGCTGGTGGGGGGGCAGTGGGCGGGGGGGCAGGTGGTCGGGCTGGAGGACTGGTGGGGGGCAGTGGGCGGGGGGGCAGGTGGTCGGGCTGGAGGGCTGGTGGGGGGCAGTGGGCGGGGGGGCAGGTGGTCGGGCTGGAGGGCTGGTGGGGGGCAGTGGGCGGGGGGGCAGGTGGTCGGGCTGGAGGGCTGGTGGGGGGCAGTGGGCGAGGGGGCAGGTGGTCGGGCTGGAGGGCTGGTGGGGGGCAGTGGGCGGGGGGGCAGGTGGTCGGGCTGGAGGGCTGGTGGGGGGCAGTGGGCGGGGGGGCAGGTGGTCGGGCTGGAGGGCTGGTGGGGGGGCAGTGGGCGGGGGGGCAGGTGGTCGGGCTGGAGGGCTGGTGGGGGGGCAGTGGGCGGGGGGGCAGGTGGTCGGGCTGGAGGGCTGGTGGGGGGGCAGTGGGCGGGGGGGCAGGTGGTCGGGCTGGAGGGCTGGTGGGGGGCAGTGGGCGGGGGGGCAGGTGGTCGGGCTGGAGGGCTGGTGGGGGGGCAGTGGGCGGGGGGGCAGGTGGTCGGGCTGGTGGGGGGGCAGTGGGCGGGGGGGCAGGTGGTCGGGCTGGAGGACTGGTGGGGGGCAGTGGGCGGGGGGGCAGGTGGTCGGGCTGGAGGGCTGGTGGGGGGCAGTGGGCGGGGGGGCAGGTGGTCGGGCTGGAGGGCTGGTGGGGGGCAGTGGGCGGGGGGGCAGGTGGTCGGGCTGGAGGGCTGGTGGGGGGCAGTGGGCGGGGGGGCAGGTGGGCGGGCTGGAGGGCTGGTGACGGGCTGGAGGCAACTGGTAGTTGAGTTGCTGGATTCAGTCTCACCCAGCAACTCCCTTGAACCTTCCCTTGCTGCTGCCCTGGGCCTCCCGCTCCCCATCTCCCCTTGGGCTGGGCCGAGACCTCAGGGCTGCTCCCCACTCAGAGCCGGGCGCCCCGGGGGGCAGGAGAGTCCCTGAGTCACGGCCCAGCTGGGGCAGATTCTGTCCCTGACGCCATCGACCCCCCAGGGCCGAGCTCTGCCCCTCACGCTCTGATTCTCCCCCCCCCCAGCCAACGTGACTCTGGATCCAGACACGGCGCATCCCCGGCTCGTCCTGTCGGAGGATGGGAAACGTGTGAGATGGGAATGGACATGGCAGCCACTGCCCGACACCCCGGAGAGATTTGACACTGTGCCCTGTGTGCTGGGCCGGGAGGGCTTCACCTCGGGGAGACATTGCTGGGAGGCGGAGATGGGGGGTGGGCGAGACTGGGGGGTGGGGGTGGCCAGAGAGTCTGTGAGCACTAAGGGAGAGCTCAGCCTGAGCCCCCAGGGCGGGATCTGGGGTGTGCGGCAGTGGGGGGATCACTTCCTGTCTCTCACTGGCCCTGCGGCCCTCCTGTCCCTGAGCCCCCCCAGCAGGATCCGGGTTTGTCTGGACTGTGACCGGGGGCAGGTGACATTTATCGATGCTGGAACCGAGGCCCCGATCTTCACTTTCCCGCCGGGCTCCCTCCCCGGGGAGAGAATCCGACCCTGGATCTTGATGTGGGACACAAAAACACTCCGACTGTCTCCATGACAACAGCCCCTCTGGCCTCACACCCCCCAGACTCTGTGACCCTGGACGACTCCCCTGTACCCCACCCCGGCTCCTCCTCTCTGTGACCCCAGAAGCTCCCCCCCTCCCTCCCTGTGGGGCAGAGCTGGGGGCTGGGCAGGGGCAGAGCGAACAGCCGGGCTGGGGACAGGCGGAGTTCAGATCAGGTCACACAAATCGACCAGCCCAACGGCTCTGCCCCGCACTAGCCCCCCGGCTTCGGGGCTCTGGGGCCAGCTGGGCTCAGGAAAGCAGCCGCCCTGGCTCCTGAAGCTGCCGCCTGCTGGGAACGTTGCTCTCCCTGCAGAGCTGGAGCCAAGGAGCGAGCTCCAGGCGGGGGCTGGGCTATTGCAACGCTGAACGGCGCTGCCTGGGATTGTAGCTGCCCAGAAAATCCCTGGCACGACGCTGCGAGCCCCCAGCCTGAGTGACGGGGGGTGGGAGTGTCTGGGACAGGCCAGCAGGCCCGGCAGGGAGCTGCCTGAGCTAGTCTATGGGGGGCGCTCACCAGGGAACAGCAGAGCAGCCAGACGGGGTCCAACCAAAGGCCCCTCCGGCCCCGTGTCCTGTCGGCCCCCAGTGGCCAGTGCCAGGTGCCCCAGGGGGAGGGAACATCCAGTGACCCCTCCCCTGTCGCCCATTCCCAGCCCCCCACACACAGACCAGGGCCCCCTCCCTGCCCAGCCCCTGTGTAACTTGTGTGTGGGGAACTGTGTGGGAATCAGTCGCTTGAATAAAATGTTTCCATCTGCCCCTGTGCGGTTGCTCTCTGGTGTGTCCCCCCTCTAGGAAATGGATTGTTGCTGCAAAGGGGGGGGGGGGGCTTTGCTGTCTCTAGGGGGTAGATTTTGTGGGGGGAGGGGTGTTTGCCGTTCAGACTATTCTTCTGAACAGAAGCAGGACTCAGATTCTCTGTGAACTCACGACTGGACTCAGGTACCCGGGACCCTGCGCTGCTGCGTGTGTGTCGGTGCAGAGACACTTGGGTGCAGCGGGGCAGGGGCTCTTTAAGGACATAACATAAGATCGGCCATATGGAGTCGGACCAATGGTCCATCCAGCCCAGAGTTCCACAGTGAAGAAAGCGACACCCCCAGAGGGAGTGAACATAACGTGGAATCATCATGTGATCCCTCCCCATCGCCCATTTCCAGCCCCTGGCAAACAGAGTCCAGGGTCACCATCTCTGCCCATCCTGGCTAATAAGTATTGAAGGACCTAACCCCATGAATTTATCCAGCTCTTTCTTGATCCCTGTTAGGATGCGTCTCCACAGCAGGGCTCAACTCAAAATAAGCTACACACAGTGAGCTTCGTCAATTGCATATCTTATTTCAAAATTGGGAATGTCTACACAGCACTTATTTCAAAATGAAGCAGTGTTCCTCCAACTTCCCTCAATTCTCGTACAATGAAGCTACATCTACACTGGCAGCTTCTTGCACTAGAACAGCTGTTCTTGCGCAAAAACTTGCCAGGTGTCTACACTGCACGTGCGTTCTTGCACAAGTAAATTTACAGTCTAGTGTCGGAAAACAGGGCTTCTTCTGGAAGAGTTTCTTCCCCCCCGTCCGCCACCCATGCTGCTGCCTCTGTATCAGAAGCAGCAGCGCTGGGACGGGAGGGCAGAGGCTGCTGCCTCAGAGCCACCTTTGTACGTGGCGGGCCTAGGCTCAACACAGACAGAGGCTGCTCCGTGGGATTCAGGCAAGGCCTCTATCCCCAGGGAGCTAGGGCCCATTCTCAAGGTAACCCGTCTCCTAGACCGGTGCCCTGCTTTTGCTGCTGCTGGAGAGGACAGCCGATGAGATGGCGCCATGTCTGCTGCCGGATGCGCTGCCGGTGCTGTTACACAGGTGAGTCTGATGCCGTCGGGCTCATCGGTGAGCGGTGCCGACACTGGCGGTGCCGACTTTGGCGATGCCGTTGGTACGTCTTGTTCTTCCGGCGCCGATGCCGGAGCCGAGTCTCCACCATGGAGGTCAATGGTGCCGGTTCCCTTGGAAGGGCCAGTCCTGGTGCCGATGTGCTGCGGCCCTTCTTGTGCCTCTCGGCATGACGGCTGAGGGCCATTCCCGACGTTCCCAGCTTTGGGCAGAAGCAGAGAGTTAAATTCATTCTGTTTTTCAACCAGAATAGTCTCCCCAAGGGGAGGTGCACCGTTCCTGGAGGTACTGCAATACCAGGTCGATGCGTGGAGTGGATGGAGCAAGCTCCTATTCCATCTCCCTGTTCCAAAAATCCATTTAATATATAGTCCTCAGATAGAGGACGTATCAGATATTAAACTGATAAGAACAGATACTACACTTGATCTTAGCCAAAAGGCCGAGAAGCGATACCAATATGCTGAAATTTCATGCACCCCTCCTACCTGCACATTTTTCTACATCACAAGGACATGCATGAGACATGTACTAGGCACCGCAACGAGACTCTCACAATCGTTTGCCTAAAACCTGCATGTACTTGACCGTCCCGCGTCTCCTGTGTATCCAGTCAAAGGAAAGCACTTCTTGCCTGGTAATTTAGCTTCAAAAAGCAATAATTCCAGCAGACATGTGCATTTCCTCCTGGTTGCTTGTTTCTCTGGCCGAGAGAGCTTGTCTCATCTGCATGAGGCCAGCCCTTACGTTGCAGCGTGCTGACGACACGAGGCTGTTAACCCTGTATCGACAGTAGACTCTCAGTTACAAACTCTGAACTGTGCAATCAACCATACACTTCTCAGTTGGAACCGAAAATATTCAATCCGGAAGCCGACGTGAAGAACAGGGAGAGCAAATACAACACCATGTTCTGTTCAACGTCAACTACTAAAAATACGAGGAAAAGCTTAAAGATTTGAAAAGGAAAAGGAACATTTTTTTGTCCTTTCTTTCCATTTAGTTTAAGATCGTTAAAAGCAGAATCTTCTCCCTAGTAATGTTTCAAAGCTGTATTCAAGCAGTGTTCAGTTGTAAACTGGTGAAAGAACAACCATTGCTGTTGTTTTGTTCAGTGTTACGAATGTTTCACAGCCTCATGTTGTCAGCATGCTGCAATGTAAGGGCTGGCCTCATGCAGATGAGACAAGCTCTCTCAGACCGACAAACAAGCAACCAGGAGGAAATGCGCACGTCTGCTGGAATTATTGCTTTCTGAAGCAAACAGCCTCCTTTCTGGTGTGTTTGTAACTGAGTTTCTACTGTGTTGAGTTCCCAGGCGTGCTGGCCTCCCCCCCAGACTAAGGAGAGGAGCTACTGGATCCAGGATCAAATAAATACAGTGGGCAACAAATGAGAAAACAGGCAAGGAGTTCATAGAGTTAAAAGTGGGGATCTAGAATAGGACTGTCAACAGCGTGAACTGCTCATTTTACACTGGTCCCCTAGGCACACATCATTGTCTTCCTTTTATCAATGAATGTCTGTATTCAAGGGTCTTATCTCACACACTTGAAACGATCAAATTGCATAATGCAAGGCTTGTCACGTGGAAGGACAATTGAAAATACTGCATTGTACAAACACCAGGAGGGTTGGCAGGAGCACTCACAGAAGCCTACCCAGCAAAATCCCTATTCTTATTAACAGAGCTAAGATCTAGAAGGGTTCATTTCTGCATGCCAATATCCACTCCAGAGGTTCCTTCCTGTCTCCTGAATCTACTGCCATGTGCTTTGTTATGAAGCATTCACACTCGCCTCCCCATCACTGACTGGCGAGTCCTGTTCAGTTTCTGCACTTCAATAATGTGAAATGTTGAAAGGTTCGTCATTTCTGGTCCTGCACGGCCTGGGAGCTGAATGCAAGTCTGCCACTGAGGAGGCAAGCAGTGGAATCCAAGAGTGTGAAGGGCAAGTCTGCTCTAGCTTAGAGGAGAAGAGACAGGCCCAGTGTTCAAGAGTTTGGGGATTCCCAGTCAAGTAAAGGGTTAAAGTGCTGAAAATTTACTATTCATTGGGGATGGGGTGAGCTACCAACTGATTCTTAGCCTTAAAGGCATCAGGGACAACGGGGTCGTTCGATCTGACTGCCCATGTCACGCAGGCGTTAGAATTTCATCCTTTTGCCCCACCGGAAGCCAAATAACATGCCTGGGACTAGATCTGTCATCCAGAAAGGCAGGCACCCTTGATGACATCGACAGTCTCATAGACTCATAGACTCCAAGGTCAGAAGGGACCGTTATGATCATCTAGTCTGACCCCCTGCACAGTGCAGGCCACAGAATCTCACCCACCCCTCCTAGAATAATCCTCTCACCTATATCTCAGATATTGAAGCCTTCAAATACTTTGAAGACCCCAAGATGCAAAGAATCCTCCAGCTGTGATCTGTGCCCCATGCTACAGAGGAAGGCGAAAAACCTCCAGGGCCTCTGCCAATCTACCCTGGAGGAAAATTCCTTCCCGACCCCAAATATGGCGATCAGCTAAACCCTGAGCATGTGGGCAAGACTCACCAGCCAGACACCCAGAAAGTTCTCTATAGTAACTCCTATCATCCCTCCATTGACCTATTCCCACTGATAATGAATGGTCAATTAGTTACCAAGATCATGTTATCTCATCAAACCATCCCCTTCATAAACCCATCTAGTTTAATCTTGAAGCCAGATAGATCTTTTGCCCCCACTACTTCCCTTGGAAGGCCGTTCCAGAACTTCACTCCTCTAATGGTTAGAAACCTTCGTCTAACCTCAAGTCTAAACTTCCTACTAGCCAGCTTATATCCATTTGTTCTTGTGTCCACATTGGTATTAAACTTAAATAATTCCTCTCCCTCCCTGGTATTTATCCCTCTAATATATTTAAAGAGTGCAATCATGTCCCCCCTCAGCCTTCTTTTGGTTAAGGTAAACAAGCCAAGCTCCTTGAGTCTCCTTTCATAAGACAGGTTTTCCATTCCTCGGATCATCCTAGTGGCCCTTCTTTGTACCTGTTCCAGTTTGAATTCATCCTTCTTAAACATGGGAGACCAGAACTGCACACAGTATTCCAAATGGGGTCTCACCAATGCCTTGTATAATGGGACTAACACCTCCTTATCCCTACTGGAAATACCTCGCCTAATACATCCCAAGATCATATTAGCCTTTTTCACGGCCATGTCACAATGGCGGCTCATAGTCATTCTATAATCAACCAGGACTCCGAGGTCCTTCTCCTCCCTGGCTGCCCTTAGTTTGTTCCAAGGGAGCACCAATAAAACATGACAAAAATCTCGCTCCCATCAGCTTGGATCATTGCACACTTAGGCAAGTCTCAGGGCCCGTTTGCCTGGACAAAACTGACCCGCATGGCTAGAGCAGAATAGCTTTGGAAGCCGCGTAAAAGTTGGAAATAGAGCTGCTTTTATTTAGCACAGAGGCTCCCGGGAGAGTTTTATACAGAAATAGCTACAGCACAGGAGCTAGGCACTGCAGCTATGCCTGCCCATTTCCCCAAAAGCAAAATCACGTTCGGTCAGAGCTCACTTTCCTTTTTGCAGGAAATCATGACTCCTTTGTGTGTTACGGGGGCAGCTGGACCAGCCGCTTCGGTTCCTGGTGCCTGGCTCTGAGCATCCCTCCAGGCGCAGGTAGGGGCTGCGTTTGGATGCACTAGTACGATGCTGATGTCAATGTTGCTGTCCCGGCTTTGGGGGTGTGCGAGTGTCACACACACACAGCAAATACCACGTCCCAGTGACAGTGTCCCATACCAGCCTCTCTGGGTGTCCAGACCTTGCACTACAGGGAACCTCCCTGGGACCAGCTCCCTGTCCCTGATCCTCAGCCCCTTTCTGAATGGCTGTGGAGAAACCCCCCTAGGGCAGGCATGCCAAATTCGAAGCCTGCTGAGGGCTGCACAGATGAAAACGGATAGCTTTCAGCGCCACCTAGGGTTCCCAGATGGTTTGTCGAGGAGGGACTAAAAGTGCCAAGCAGAAGGCACCAATACCTCAGTGGAGTGAAATAACAAGGAAGGCTCCTAACGTAGCCTGTTTAGCTCTATACTGCAACAGAGGGAGAAACAGGCTGAAACAGCCTTGCCCAGACTCAGAGGGGCAGGCAGTCTGCTGGTTGGAGGTCCCGCCCTCCCATCTTACTCTCACAAGGCTCTGACGTGACCAGCCTAGACTCTGTAACTGACAGGGAAGCACAGTCTGTCTTTTCTGGAGTCCCACACTCACTGCAAGTTCTAGTGCCCTAATCCACAACTCCTGAAGTTAACACTTGTGTTATTTGGGTGTCAGTACTAGTCGGATTGATTCCAGTGAGTGAACATTGCTCCATCCACTGAACAGCCAGCAGATCTGAGTCAAAGGCTACATCCAGACTGCACTCAAAAATCAAAAAAAGATGAGCAAATTGCATGTCTTTTCTAGGTTTAATTTCAAAACAAGACTATTTTGAAATTTGCTGTGTCTACATAGTGCCAAATTTTGAAATAAAGTACTCTTATGAGCCATCTCTTATTCCTCGTGGAACGAGGTTTACACGGATGGCGAAAAAGTGCATTGGTCATTTCGAAAAAAAATTCAAAATAGCATTCCTTGGACATGGGGTAGCTATTTCAGGATACTTCCGGTATCCTAAAATAGTCTTGCAGTCCAGACATACCCAAAGAGCGAGTAGCCCTGTGGTACCTTGGAGAGGACCAGAAATATATAGAATTATGAGCTTTCATGGGCAAAATCCACTTCCTCAGATGGTGAACTAGAGTGGAAATAACAGAACCAAGCTACTTATTTTAAGACAGTCTCTTGTTTACACAGCACCAAATTTCGAAATAGACCGCTGTTCCGACAAGTCCCTTCATCCTCGTGGAACAAGGTTTACCAGGATTTTGGGACAGCAAGCCTGTTATTTTGAATATACGGGAGGCTCCCGACTCACAGCACGACTTCTTCCGGGGGAAGTGTCGCAAGTCGGAGCCATTGTAACTCGAACCCGCATTTACGATCGGCACCGTGCGCCATCATATATGTGGGCTGAGGATGTAAGTCGGGGGTTTCTGGCCCCTTCCTCACTTACAAAAATGGTTGTAAGTGCGAGGAGTTGGAACTTGGGTGGTCGCAATTCGGGGGCCTCCTGTATTTCGAAATAATGGACCTCCTGTTAAGATACAGAGAACACTATATTGGGATAACAGAGTTATCCTGATATGGCGCTGCTGTCTAGACGTACCTTGGGAGTCTAAGCTTACCAGGGCCAGGAACATCCTTATTTCTACATACTATACAGAACTTAAAATAATGAATCTATTTTATTTACTTGCCAATTTTATGGTTTGAAATTCTCCCCTTAGCTAGGAACCCAATGCTTCAATCTGACCAGATGAGGAAGACAATTCGCTGTCATTGAATTCTACTCACCCATTTGCCTGAGATGGGCTTGGCTCATTTTTTTCTTAAATGGGGCGATAAAATAACATTTCTTTCTTCATCATTTTGGGCCCACGCGACCGTATTTTCACAATGGCTCAACAAGATTGGCGTGTGAGAAAAGCGGAGCACCACACTCACGCTGCAAATAAACACCCACACTCAACACTTACCTGCAGACTCGAAGGCTGTTCTCTCATCAAGAGAGTCGGCTTCTGATCAGTTGAGCCTGGGTCTAGTTGTCCCTCCCGCAGGGCTGGGGGAAGGACTTTGAGAAGTGGGCGGGCTGTGCCCACCCACCCCTCCCATGGCCTCAAATATAAGTGAGCCAACTTCCCGTCCTGTCCGGCTTTTATTATAGTGCATGGGCCCAGATAGGGGTGAGCGCCATCTAGTGAGTTCCCGTGAGAACTGGTCAAGCATATCCCTTATTTTTGACCCTACTAGCAAATGTACCCAACGTTGCCCAGTAGTGCCAAAACACAGCATGACTTCAAATGCCTGTTGTATCTCATTTCTGGGAGGTGTCCTGAGAATCAATCCTATTCCAGGTTCATCCCGTTTCTGTCTTCAGGATCTTTCCACAGTCGCTCAGTTGCGTTAATTTTTTAGCACTATATTTCATCTGGGGATCCTGTCTCTTTTCTCTGTGGTTTTCTGAGGAGCAATCCCATTCCATGCACATCCCATTCTCCCGGCACAGCCAAACCCTGACCTGGCTTTCCGTTACGATAAAAGGAAGCTGCAGACTGAATTTGGTGGTCCTGGCTCTTACAATTTAGGAGGAGTTCTGGAAGAAACAGACTCAAAGACAAACAGATGGACTCACAAACTCTCTCAACTATCTAGCAGACAAGAGGATTTACCCAGAATTGCTTGGGTCCTTGTGCGGGCTCAGGACAGGGCACGGTGGGTGCACGTGTGAGGGTACACGAATGGGGCTCAGGACAGGGGATGGGGAATGCAGGAGGCAAGGCGGGGGTTGGGAGCTGTGGGGGGCTTCGGCAGAGGGGCAAGGGTGCAGGAGCCAGGGCAGGGGGTTAGAAGGGTGGAGGGGTTCTCTCGCCGGAGCTGTCTAGAGTGGCAGGGCCTGGGCTTGCAGCCCCCCATACCCCCCTGTGGTCATTCCACACCAGTGTTTCTTAAATTGTGTTTTGCTGCACACCTGTGTGCCGCAAGGCTGTCAGATGTGTGCCACGGAGAACAACAGAATTCAAAATGGCCACCCTTAAAGGGGCAGGCGACTTTTATTCATATATATATATATATATATATATCAGTGTTTTTTAAATAGTTTCAGACCGCAAAGTGTCTCCCCTGCATCCTCCAGGCTGCGCCCTGCCCTGGCACTGAGAGTCCAGCCTCAGCCCGGCATTCCCTTCTCTGGTATCTGCGGGGTTCGATCTATGGCCATTGGTGCCCCCGTCATTGTGTAGGACGCGAGCGGCACTAACCCCATTGGTGTCTGCGTGCCACCTGTTCCGTGCCACCTACCAAAAGCCCCCGATCTGGCCGTGGTTCTGCTCCCACATAGGAGACGTGTGTCTGCAATCAGGAAAAGTCTGGAAATTTCCAACCAAATGGAAATTTTCCTGTGGAAAAGGCAGATTCTCTCCCAAGGCCATTTCTCCGTCAGAACCTGGCTTGGAGCCGCAAGATCCTGGACCATGTCCAGTGCTTAAGGGCTTCCTCCCAGCCCCCACCCATCCAGCAGTAATTACACAGCCTGGCAGATCAGCTGACTCAATACAGAGCTGAACAATCTGACAATTCCCAGTCTCACTTTCCTCACCTTCCTCCCTGCACCTGGGCCGGTCACTCAAGGAAGCGTGTCTGCCGCCCAGCTGCTTACAACTTCCAATTTAAAAGCTTGTTAACATTCATGAAGTACAGTGAAGTAGAATCTAGGAACCATGGTACCGTACTACTGTTGTGCTGGGTGATTCCCAGACACACGAGAGACAGTCCCTGTGCCAGCTGAGATCAGAGCCCTGTTGTGCCGGGCGCTGCACAGACACACAGATGGTCCTTGTAACACTCTTTTAAGTTCTTGGAATGGAAGTGAAGGAAAGGCATCGCCCAGCATGGGGCTCGACGCCATGACCCTTAGATTAAGAGTCTGATGCTCTGCCAGCTGAACATGTCTTCCCAGGTCTCTGTCACACTCACAGCACACTGGGCCCTTTCTCCTCATTGGGCGCTATTCTAATATGAGTTGTGACTAAATGTGTCTAATGGTTTCAGCGTTACTGGCTGCACTATGGTGGATGAAGACAGGAAGTCATCCCAAGCACTGGTTGAAGTTCTGGTGAGGATCAGCAAAGCCCAGACTGTACAGATGGAGACAGCACTGAGGATGAAGTCCTACGCCAACTGGGAGGAGTTCCTCATGTTGGCCCCCATCTCCATCGCCATCCTGGGGCAGCTCGTGTTCATTTCAGCGGCGCAGAAGGACTTCTCCATCAATAAGAACCCCCCTACTGGTGGCTTCAAGCAAATCAGGTACCCAGAATCCTTCAGGGCCTGCTTGTGTCAAATCAGCAACCAAGGCTGGGAGGCCTTCAACGCCGCGCACGGCAAAATGGACAAGATTCGGCTGCTCTGCATGAACGTCCCAGGATGGGAGAAGGTGATTGTTAAAATTCTGTTCCAGGACGTGGAGATGGTGAACACCATGTTGCCCATGCAGCTAAAGAACATGAAGGCCGTGACAGACGACTGCAAAGACTTAGCCCAGCCTGTGGAGGACAAGTATTCAACTGTCATCCGCCTGATCCAGGAGCTGCTGGAGGCCTGTTTGAACGCCAAGAAGGGTTACGAGGATAAGCTGAAGGGCATCGAGATCGCCCTGCAGCAGGCTCGGATCAAGGAGAAAGCCACCAGGGAGGCCCAGAAGCTGGCCGAGCAGTATCACAACCAGATAAAACAGCTGGTCGGTGAGTCCTTGAAGCAGTACAAGGAAGCCATGCAAGACTTCCCCACAGGGTGGGATTTAATGGGCATGGCCACTGTGGAGGCTTCGGCTATTGGGCACATAAGCTTGTTCACATCTGGGAAAAAGAAAGGCCATGCAGGAGATAACTTGGAGGAAGATGATGATGGAAGCCCAATGTCAACACTCAACGTTTTTGCAAAGTCAGGACACCCACTGGTTTATACATTGAAGCTCAAAAATCTAATCAATGAGCACTCTGGACTCAACATGAAGAAAGTTGGCAATGAGCAAACTGGGGCTAGTAACTCCAACTGGCTGAAAAAAACATTCCTAGACCTGAAAAGCACGATAGATGCAGAAAATGCGTGTCAGCCAAAAGATCGAGCAAAAAAGATCTGCATCTGTGGCTTTCGTATTTGTGAAAGGCTGGAAGAGTTAGCCTTGTCTGAAAACAAAGGAAAGGGACAGGAGAAGTCTCTCATTGAAGAGATCCAGCTCTTATACCAAAGAGCATCAGAGATTGATACAAAGAGTAAATCCTCAATGGGAGCTCCTGCCTTCGCCCTGAAGCTGCCTAATGTGCGTAAATGCCAACAAGCCCCCAAGGGAGCATCCAGTGCCCTGAAAAATGCACATCTGAAGGTGGAACAGAGCCAGGTGATGCTGAAGGAGACCCAGGAGGAGTATCAGAGGAGCTATGAGAACTTCAAGAAGCAGAACGACGAGCTGAAGGAGCTCTTGTGCACCATGGAGAAATGCCAGGTGCAGGAAATTGATTTCAAGACGGCCAGGGAGATGCTGATCAAAGGGCTGGAGGCCCTGGGGAGGGTGAAGGAGCAGTGGGAGAAGATGGTGAGGTTCTTCCAGATGATCTCCAGCCTGATTGACTCCTGCCTCAGTCGGGACATCGATGAATTTGTGAGCTCTGTCTCGGACGTACAGAAAATTGGAAATTATTCCTCCAGCTCCTTTGTGCTAGACATGATCTACAGCCAGGCGTTCAACGCTTCCAACGTGGTCCACCTGGTGCACATGATCTCCGAGACCTACACCCAAGTGTCCAATAAATTCCTGATGGATCGCGTGAGCAGCGTGGGGCGACTGATTACCCTGGAACCAACCAACCCGAGCTTCAACTCCAAGCGGGAGAGGTTACAGAAAGGTTGCGAAGAGGCCCGCCAAGCCATCCATGACTTGGTGATCATGAAGAAGGAGGAGTTTAATTACAGTGTGGAGGCCAGGGTGGAGACAATCGACAGGGAGCTGAAGGCCGTGCTGCCCCTATTGAGCATGGAAGAGCAGAAGGCAATTGAGGGAGCAGTGCGCCAGGCGATGAAGGAAAGGACCGTAAAGGAAGATGATCAGTTTTGCTAGAGAGAAGTACCACTGATAGTGGTTTGCGTAGATGGATACATTGCTGGGGTTCTAGCAGCTGGCTTTCGCTATGTGGAGTCTCCCCAGTCAAGCAATGGCAACCCCACCTCACTTTGCACAGCCTGAGCCCAAGAGAGCCCAGCCACATAGTCCAGGTGCTTTGTGAGAACCCAGCAGATCTGGGTTCTAGTCTTTTCTCTGCCACACGCTGTCCTTTCTCCCCCTGGGCAAGTCACTGTGTTGCTCTGTGCTGTGGCTTCCCGTCTGTAAGCTAGGGCTGTCTCGTTGCCCCCATCTCAGCCAGGGGGTGTTGTGGGTAGGGGGGGTGAAACTCGCAGGTAATAGTGGGCCCTGGTAATCTGCAGAGCAATCCGGGGAGGGGCGACATTATTGGGATGTAACATGAATGTATAAATCCTTGTTGCAACCAGTGTTACACGTTTGCACCAAATCTTGTACAAGGGCCAAGTGTGATGTCTGGCCACCTTTCCACTACAAGGTTTTTGTGCAAAAACCAGCGGAGTGTCTGCACCTCCAACACCTTCACCCACATGCCACGTCCCTGATGGAGCGAGGTCACCATAGAACAGGTGTGGGCCGAGGTAAAGGAACTCCATCAGGGATATTTCAGGGCGACAGAGTGGAGGGGACGCTCAGGGGCAGGACTCCACACCCAACTATCAAGAGCTCCACCACGTCCTTGGTGGAGAATCCCTCTTCCCCACCATTGTGGTGGATTCTGGGCTAGAGCAGCCTGTCCTCCAAAGTCCGGAGCCAGTCTCTGAAACAGAGGATGTAGGATTGAAAATTGTATCATATTTTTATATTTGTAGTTTAGGGTCAGTAATGTAGTGGTGTAAGGTAATATATAATCATACTTAATATTGTCGTAATTACAATTCTTTAGTTAAGTATATAGAGCCTATATTTCCTTGTTTTAAAGTGTAGCGAATAAAGAGACAGAGTTTTGGTATTTTGTCTATGTTAATGAGACTAAAGGAATGTTGACGGCTAAAGGCCTTAATTGCTTGATTTACAATGTCTCTCTGCTTTGCCCAGTGCAGATACTGATGTGCTGCGTAACCTCGAGAGTCCTTGTAACATCGCTTATGTGGTCTGAGACATACACCCCTCTGCCAGCCCCTCCCCACGTCCCTGACTGCCAGTCTGTGCCCCACGGACAGAGCCCCCCTCTGCCAGCCCCTCCCCACGTCCCTGACTAACTGCCAGTCTGTGCCCCACAGACAGAGCCCCCCTCTGCCAGCCCCTCCCCACGTCCCTGACTAACTGCCAGTCTGTGCCCCACAGACAGAGCCCCCCTCTGCCAGCCCCTCCCCCACGTCCCTGACTAACTGCCAGTCTGTGCCCCACAGACAGAGCCCCCCTCTGCCAGCCCCTCCCCCACATCCCTGACTAACTGCCAGTCTGTGCCCCACAGACAGAGCCCCCCTCTGCCAGCCCCTCCCCTACGTCCCTGACTAACTGCCAGTCTGAGCCCCACAGACAGAGCCCCCCTCTGCCAGCCCCTCCCCCACGTCCCTGACCAACTGCCAGTCTGAGCCCCACAGACAGAGCCCCCCTCTGCCAGCCCCTCCCCCACGTCCCTGACTAACTGCCTGTCTGTGCCCCACGGACAGAGCCCCCCTCTGCCAGCCCCTCCCCCACGTCCCTGACTAACTGCCTGTCTGTGCCCCACGGACAGAGCCCCCCTCTGCCAGCCCCTCCCCACGTCCCTGACTAACTGCCAGTCTGTGCCCCACGGACAGAGCCCCCCTCTGCCAGCACCTCCCCCACGTCCCTGACTAACTGCCTGTCTGTGCCCCACGGACAGAGCCCCCCTCTGCCAGCCCCTCCCCCACAGCCCTGACCAACTGCCAGTCTGAGCCCCACAGACAGAGCCCCCCTCTGCCAGCCCCTCCCCCACGTCCCTGACTAACTGCCAGTCTGTGCCCCACGGACAGAGCCCCCCTCTTCCAGCCCCTCCCCCACATCCCTGACTAACTGCCAGTCTGTGCCCCACGGACAGAGCCCCCCTCTGCCAGCCCCTCCCCCACGTCCCTGACTAACTGCCAGTCTGTGCCCCACAGACAGACCCCCCTCTGCCAGCCCCTCCCCCACATCCCTGACTAACTGCCAGTCTGTGCCCCACAGACAGGGCCCCCCTCTGCCAGCCCCTCCCCCACATCCCTGACTAACTGCCAGTCTGTGCCCCACAGAGCCCCCCTCTGCCAGCCCCTCCCCCACATCCCTGACTAACTGCCAGTCTGTGCCCCACAGACAGAGCCCCCCTCTGCCAGCCCCTCCCCCACATCCCTGACTAACTGCCAGTCTGTGCCCCACGGACAGAGCCCCCCTCTGCCAGCCCCTCCCCCACATCCCTAACTGCCTGTCTGTGCCCCACAGACAGAGCCCCCCTCTGCCAGCCCCTCCCCACGTCCCTGACTAACTGCCAGTCTGTGCCCCACGGACAGAGCCCCCCTCTGCCAGCCCCTCCCCCACATCCCTGACTAACTGCCAGTCTGTGCCCCACAGACAGAGCCCCCCCCTGCCAGCCCCTCCCCCACATCCCTGACTAACTGCCAGTCTCTGCCCCACAGACAGAGCCCCCCCCTGCCAGCCCCTCCCCCACATCCCTGACTAACTGCCAGTCTGTGCCCCACAGACAGACCCCCCTCTGCCAGCCCCTCCCCCACATCCCTGACTAACTGCCAGTCTCTGCCCCACAGACAGAGCCCCATGGCCAGGCTGCGATGGGCGACGGGGTCCCCGCTGTGTCCTGTCCAGCCGCAGGCCGAGGGGGAGCCGCACCCAGCTGGAGTCCTCCCGCCCTGAGCCGGAGCTGAGCCGGGGGGGCAGACGCTCCCTGCAGCCCCCCAGCGCCCAGGAGAACATGGACGGTAAGTGGGGTCGGGGGCCGCGGTCGTGGGGGGCTGCTGCGCTCAGGGGGGCTGGGGAATTCCCGGTACCTCAACTCCCAGTATTTGTAGTTGGAGATGCGAATATCAAAACAGTATCAATTGCCTTCGTAGTGCATTAGCCAGCTCAGATCTTTATTCAAGCCTAAGTTGAAAGTTTCTGATTAGCTGAAATAGTCCTCAAACGTGATTGGCACACATCCAGTTTTTTAAACATGTTGTCATAGCTTATATGAGCAGTTGCAAACTTCGTTTTCAACCAGTTCTCACCATTGGCTGAAATGTAAAGTTCTTAATAGTAGAGTTATTTCACCTCTGATTAAGTTTCTTTCTTTAAATTCAATTACTTTCTGGGGAGTGTGAGAGTTGTTTCCATGGTAGAAAAGCTGAACCATAACAGGATCAATTGGTGGAAAAAATGCATAATGATCAGGATTTAAGAAAACTGGGAGAGATGGAAGAACCACATGTTAACCTGAGAATGACTGATTCTTGTTACACCAGTCTTGTCCAGATTAGCTGTGAACACTTCTGGGGAATGGGTAATATCTGGCCAGATTCATTTTCAATGTGAAAAAATTGAGCAGTTAATGGAGTCATAGTGACCTGGGACAGGACTGACTTTATTATTTAATGCAGTGTGTGTAAACACCGAACGGAGACTTTGCAATAATGCATTTTGATACAGTTGTGTTTATCATGGGGTGGGGAGGAATATTCTTTATGCTCAGGGCCGCCATAAATATGAATCTATTTCGGCTCAGAAATAGCCACCGTACTTAAACAGTGTTTCAGGGGGTAGCTGAGTTAGTCTGTGCAGGATAAACTTAAAAAACAGCAAAAGGTCTGGTAGCACTTTATAGACTAACACCACATGTAGATGGGGTCATGAGCTTTCGTGGGCACATCTGAAGAAGTGGGCTGAGCCCACGAAAGCTCATGATCCCATCTACATGTTTTGTTAGTCTATGAAGTGCTGCCAGACCTTTTGCTGTTTTTTAAGTTTATCCTGCACAGTGTTGTTAGACGGCTAGGATTCTCAAGCGTGAGTCAGTTGGTTAATCACTGCTGGGGTGGGAGAGCTGGAAGAGTGTCAATCGGGGGTTCCGACCTTTTTAACCACAAGATCACGTTTTTGATAAAAGTGCAATGTAAGATTGACCTCGAATGCAAACCCCCTTTTCCCACTTCCTTCCCGCCCCTTCTCTTAGGCCCTGCCCCTGCCCCACCCCTTCTGCTAGTCCTCACCCTGCTCATTCTATTTCCTTTCCTTCCTCATCCTCACTCAGGGTATGTCTACACTACCCTCCTAATTCGAACTAGTGGGGTAATGTAGGCATACCGCACTTGCAAATGAAGCCCAGGATTTGAATTTCCCGGGCTTAATTTGCATAAGCCGGGCGCCGCCATTTTTAAATCCCAGCTGGTTCGAACCCCGTGCCGCGCGGCTACGAGGAGTAACGGTAGTTCGAACTAGGAAGCCTAGTTCGAACTACCTAGTTCGTGCCGCGTGTAGCCGCACGGCACGGGGTTCGAACCAGCCGGGATTTTAAAATGGCTGCGCCCCGCTTATGCAAATTAAGCCCGGGAAATTCAAATCCTGGGCTTCATTTGCAAGTGCGGTATGCCTACATTACCCTCCTAGTTCGAACTAGCGGGGTAGTGTAGACATACCCTCACTTTCACCAGTGTTGCTAGATTTGCCCAATACTCTGGGTTTTCCTCATCAGGCTAAGGGGGGGTTAACAATTCTACCCGTGTGCTGCTTGTGCTACTTGTGTTCGCCTATGGAGCTGGATTCTACCTGCTGCCAATTCCCCCTCCCACTGGAGCTCTCCTGCAGGAACTGGGATCCTCAGGACGGGTTTTTCCCATCTCAGCAACACACAAACACTCACCCCCACAACCAGAGCGCGTCTGAGGGGACTGGGTCATCAGAACTCACTCACTGACCCCCCTATGTCCCTGGACTCAGCAAGCTGGTTTAACAGCAGTATCATACTGAATCCTCGTGTGCCTTTGGGCGCCGTGGGCTGGATTTCACAGCACTTTAAGCTGCCATCCACCTATGCCCCCAGGTTCAGCACCTCCCTATCCCCACTCTCACCCCACAAGCATTCGCTGGTAAACCACGTGATGAGCAAACCCCCAGGATTTGGGGCCCTCCAGGGATCTTTAATGTGGGTACAGAAGGCGTTCTTGCAGAGTGAATGGGGAAGCCAAAACCACACCCCTGAGGAAGACTGAGAGAGAAAAGAGAAAGAGGGAGAAGCAACCAGGTTAACAGTGAAAGTGATTTATTTCTGGGTAGTGAACAGATATTTGTAGCGAGAGCCAAACACACAAAACAGGGACAATATTAAATCCAACAGGCACAATATGAAATCTAAATGAAAACTGATTATGAGTGTTAGGACTAGCAAGTCATATAACTGATTACATAGGGCAGGGGCAGGAGGCTAAGCTTAGAGAAAGGTAGGTTTGGCGTTTGGGGGGGAGGTAAGAGAGAGAGAGACCTCACCACTCCATGGTGCTTGCACTCATCGGGGTTTCCCAGATGGCGATGGGAGCTGGGGGTCCGGAGGGGAGGAGACAAACAGAGCAGAGCCCCCAGCTCGATCAGGCCGGAGATGGAGTCTCAATGGAATTGATGCAGTTTAAATGCAGGTATCAGAGCAGTGTTTCTTGGGCACGGGGAGGGGTTTTTGTCGGGACAGGACACTGGGTTTGTTCTGGGTAACCAGAGGCGAGACAACAGAGACTGATCGCTCCTGGCTATGGTGGGGGATGTCCCTTGAAGCAGCTCACGATGCAATAGGCAGTGTCAGTAGTTTGGATATCAATAGGCTCCATTACTGGGATTGGTCTGATCATGACTAACTTGGGGGTGAGCAGGCCTGGGTTTATTAGCCTCTGGAGCAGAGATTTCCCATCAGGCCGTGCTTCTCTGCTTTCGGTATCCCATTGGTCAGTGCGGTTCCTGCTTTGGAAGAGCTGCTCTCCATTCTATATGCTATATCTATATATATCTTCAGTGCAGATGGGGCTGGGGTGTTCCCTTCACCCTATCGCCCTTGTCTGAGGGGTTTAGGTGGGTCTCTCCCAGCCTTTTCATTGCTCTGTCTGTGATTCAAACAGAGGCCGGGGGGGATTGTTTCCAAGGATTCAGAGTGTGGAGGGCTCCGGTCCTAGCCCAGGGCAGGGGAATAGGGACCAGGAGGGGTTCAGGGTGCAAGCTCTAGGAAGGAGTTTGGGTGCAGGGGAACTCACATCGGGGAAGGAGTTGGGTGCAGGACTGGGACAGGCGCTCAGGAAGCAGGCTCTGACTGGGCACCATTGAACTGAGACAGCTTCTGGGTGATAGCGCAGTGGGGTTAAGGCAGCTGACTCCTGCTCTGGCCCTGCACCACTCCCGAAAGCAACGGGCATGTACCGCAATGGCTCCATGGCACCATGTGCTGCCCCTCGTCTACAGGCACCGAGCCAGCAGCTTCTCCTGGCCACAGTTCCCCATTCTTGATCAGAAGGAGCTGCAGGAGCGGCGTCTGCAGGCCAGGACAGCATGTGGAGACCCCCTGCTCTGCCTCTCTCGGAGGCCACAGGGACAGGCCAGCCACATCCAGGAGCGGCGTCTGCAGGCAAGGACAGCGTGTGGAGACCCCCTGCTCTGCCTCTCTCGGAGGCCACAGGGACAGGCCAGCCACATCCAGGAGCGGCAATTCCCACAGGGCTACTTCCTCCAGCCACGCCAGGTTCGGCATTTTAGAACTCACCATGCAAAGAATCCCATTTGAGCACAAGAGAGATGAAAACAATGAACTGCACAGGTGAGTGAAACCCCCCAAATACCCCACTTTGCCAGCAGTGACAGAAGTAACACCCCCCCACGTATGTGTTGGGTCGGGAGAGGAGAGTGCAGGTCAGTGTGTGTGTGAGAATGACAGAGAGTTGCATTGCCAAGCTCCCTCCAGCCCCCTCTCTCTGGGTGGAGTTAGGGGACAGGAGTGGGGGGAAGGGACACCCTGAGATCAGCGCCCCCCTTCTCTCTCCCACACCCTGCACAACGAGCAGGAGGCTCCCGGGGGGCAGCTCCCAGGCAGAGGGCAGGAGCAGCATGAGAGGGGGTGGAGGGGCAGTTGAAGAGTCAGCACTTGAGAGCTTCCCAGCCAAACCAGCCAGGATCCCCTGTCAGAGGCTCCACGATTGACCAGCAGATCCCGATCGACTGGCTGGTGACCACTGGTGTAAACCAATGAGCTCACTGCAGCTCAGCCATGGACGTGGGCTTGTGGCCTCTCAAACCGTGGCCCTAATAGTCGATTGCTGCTGACTCGGCGTCGGCCAGGGCTCTGAGGCCTTGGCTGCCCGACTTCAACTTCTCAGTCAGGTCCCGGAGTTCCCCCAGGGCCAGGAATCCCGTGCCGGCCTCACCTCCCGGGCTTGTTAGGGGCAGCACCTGCTGGACGACCTCTCCCAGGATGCCGGCTATCTCCTCGTAGATCAGCAGGTCCTTGGTGAGCCTCTCAACCACCCAGACCCTCCCCGCCAGCACATTGATGAAGGTGGTGCATTTCCGCAGCCCGCTCTGCAGCGCGACGATCTCCTCCTGGAATCTGTCTAGCGCCTGCTTCTCCTCGTCGATCTGAGCCAGGCGCCGCTCGTCAGCCGCGATCTCAGCCTCCGTTTGCTGCTCCTGTGCGCTGCAGCTGCAGACTTCCACCGAGTACTTGTACTCTTCATGTGCGTGTTGATCGACGGCTTTCTGGGCCTCCCCCGCCGCTGCCTCAGCGGCTTCCATAGCCACATGCCCGCAGCCGACCAAGGTAGCGCCTGGCAAAAGCGAGTAGAAGCAGTCAGGCCAACTGGGGCTGGGGGAACAAAGGGGCAAGTCCCCCCGGGCCTGGGCATTCAAAAGGGAGCAGAGCTCTGGCCGCCGTTGCTGCCACAGTAGTGAGCCTGGGGCCCTTTAAATTGTCATTGGGGCGCTGGGCTCTGCACTGTGCCGAGGGCTAGCGAGGGGGCAGCCCCACCTCTTCCACCTCAGGCCCCGCCCCTGCGGGAGAGAGGAGCTACCCCCGCCCCACCCCGCTTTGCCCATGGGCCAAGCAATTTTATCACTGTCCCTGAAAGTATTCCCGGCAGTGTTACCGTTGGTATCGCTCCTGTCCAAGGTCAGACCTCCCGTCATGACAGGCCCTGTACAGACCTGCCCCTCCCCAAGAGCAGGGCCCCCCGGCACTAGGGCAGCACAGACACTCCCCAGCAGAGACTCACAAGTGCAGGGGGTCCCCCAGCTCGGTGGTTCCCAACCACCCGGCCACGGCGGCTCTGGGAGCCCCAGCAACCGTGGTGACTGAGGTGGTGGCAGGAGGAGGCACCTTCCTGCCCCGATCCCGCCTGGGCTTCAAGAGGAAGGGGCGCGAAGGAGAAGGGCTGCTGCCCCTGCCCGCACAGAGGTAATGGCCATGCTCCCTAGAGAGGGCAGCCTTGCTCTGGGGGGCAAAGTTGGGGCAGGAGGCTGTTGACCAGGGCTGGAGGGGTCAGAGGTTAAAGGATCAAAGGGCATGGAGCGTAGGGAGGGGGTGAACGGGTGGTTGGTGCTGGCGAGCACGGGGCTGGGCTAGGGTTAGGGCTGGTAACAGTTTATTTGCATCCTGAATGTGCAAATATGCAAATCAAAGGCTACGGGTTCGCCAAATGCTGGCGAACGGGTTTGCCGATCCCCGGCATAAAGGAAGGCAGCCACTGCCCTAGCTGGGAAGGAATTAGCCCCCTTGTGTGGGTGCAGCTCCTCCAACACCATTGGGGAGTCGGGCCTTCACCCAGGACTCACCTCCCGCCACTCAGTCTCAGGGACCCTCCCCACAGCCTCAGCCGGGGGCCTCCTGCCCTCTTGGCTCTGCTGCGCCTCCCATTTACCCTGGAGCTTCTGCCTCCTTCCAACATCCGTGTAGCCTCTGATCTACCCCAGAGAGGGGCAGCAGAGTGGGTATCCAGGCAGAGCCCCGAGGGGCTGTTCCTGTGTTCTCCCCACAGAAGTGCCCCACCCACCTCCTGCTCCATCAATTCCCATCCATCCCCCTCCATCCCAACCACCTCCTTCCCCATCTACCCATCAATCCCCATCAACCCCCCTCCATCCCACCCACCTCCTTCCCCATCTACCCATCAATCCCCATCAACCCCCCTCCATCCCACCCACCTCCTGCTCCATCTACCCATCAATTCCCATACACCCCCCTCCATCCCACCCACCTCCTTCCCCATCTACCCATCAATCCCCATCAACCCCCCTCCATCCCATCCACCTCCTGCCCCATCTACCCATCAATTCCCATACACCCCCCTCCATCCCACCCACCTCCTTCCCCATCTACCCATCAATCCCCATCAACCCCCCTCCATCCCATCCACCTCCTGCTCCATCTACCCATCAATCCCCATCAACCCCCCTCCATCCCACCCACCTCCTGCTCCATCTACCCATCAATTCCCATACACCCCCCTCCATCCCATCCACCTCCTGCTCCATCTACCCATCAATTCCCATACACCCCCCTCCATCCCACCCACCTCCTTCCCCATCTACCCATCAATGCCCATCAACCCCCCTCCATCCCACCCACCTCCTGCCGCATCTACCCATCAATTCCCATACACCCCCCTCCATCCCACCCACCTCCTCCTCCATCTACCCATCAATCCCCATCAACCCCCCTCCATCCCACCCACCTCCTGCTCCATCTACCCATCAATTCCCATACACCCCCTCCATCCCATCCACCTCCTTCCCCATCTACCCATCAATTCCCATACACCCCCCTCCATCCCACCCACCTCCTTCCCCATCTACCCATCAATCCCCATCAACCCCCCTCCATCCCACCCACCTCCTCCTCCATCTACCCATCAATTCCCATACACCCCCTCCATCCCACCCACCTCCTCTTCCATCTACCCATCAATTCCCATATACCCCCCTCCATTCCACCCACCTCCTTCCCCATCTACCCATCAATTCCCATACACCCCCTCCATCCCACCCACCTCCTTCCCCATCTACCCATCAATTCCCATACACCCCCTCCATCCCACCCACCTCCTCCTCCATCTACCCATCAATTCCCATCAACCCCCCTCCATCCCACCCACCTCCTCTTCCATCTACCCATCAATTCCCATACACCCCCTCCATCCCACCCACCTCCTCTTCCATCTACCCATCAATTCCCATATACCCCCCTCCATCCCACCCACCTCCTTCCCCATCTACCCATCAATTCCCATACACCCCCTCCATCCCACCCACCTCCTTCCCCATCTACCTATCAATCCCCGTCAACCCCCCTCCAACCCATCCACCTCCTTCCCCATCTACCCATCAATCCCCATCAACCCTCCTCCATCTACCCATCAATTCCCATCCATCCCCCTCCATCCCACCCACCTCCTTCCCCATCTACCCATCAATTCCCATACACCCCCTCCATCCCACCCACCTCCTCCTCCATCTACCCATCAATTCCCATACACCCCCTCCATCCCTCCCACCTCCTCCTCCATCTACCCATCAATTCCCATCCATCCCCCTCCATCCCACCCACCTCCTTCCCCATCTACCCATCAATTCCCATACACCCCCTCCATCCCACCCACCTACTCCTCCATCTACCCATCAATTCCCGTACACCCCCTCCATCCCACCCACCTCCTCCTCCATCCACCCATCAATTCCCGTACACCCCCTCCATCCCACCCACCTCCTTCCCCATCTACCCATCAATTCCCATACACCCCCTCCATCCCACCCACCTCCTCCTCCATCTACCCATCAATTCCCATCCATCCCCCTCCATCCCTCCCACCTCCTTCCCCATCTACCCATCAATTCCCATACACCCCCTCCATCCCACCCACCTCCTGCCCCATCTACCCATCAATTCCCATACACCCCCTCCATCCCACCCACCTCCTCCTCCATCTACCCATCAATTCCCATACACCCCCTCCATCCCACCCACCTCCTCCTCCATCTACCCATCAATTCCCATACACCCCCTCCATCCCACCCACCTCCTCCTCCATCTACCCATCAATTCCCATACACCCCCTCCATCCCACCCACCTCCTCCATCTACCCATCAATTCCCATACACCCCCTCCATCCCACCCACCTCTTCCTCCATCTACCCATCAATTCCCATACACCCCCTCCATCCCACCCACCTCTTCCTCCATCTACCCATCAATTCCCATACACCCCCCTCCATCCCACCCACTTCCTCTATCTATCTCCACACACTTTTGGCCTCCTGCAGCCCATGTCTCTGTCCACTTTCTTGGAGGCCCCATTGGGTTCCCCATTGGGTTTGGAATCTATCCTGCACCCAGCTGGCTGGTGGGCGGGGTCTCCTGCTACCACGTGCTAAGCTCTGGGCCTGAGCTGTGAAGCGAGGCATCTCTGGGGGAGAGGGAGTGTTGGTCTCAGTGTCTGACCATACTTAGCAGCCCTGGGGAAACCCAGGCTCAGAACCTGCCCATGTCTCTCTATAAAATAGGTTTTTCCCGGGGGGGGGGGTGACAGAGTGTTGTCGAGCAGCTCTCCATACCTGGGGAGGGCGGGAGAGGCAGGTGGGGTATTGCATGGCCTCCAGCTGGGCCTGGCGAAGCCCAACCCCCCACTGTCAGTCTGGAGAGCACTAGGCCTGCCGTAGCGTAGCGATGCCTCAGCCCAGCCTAGCTGCCCAGCAGCTGGGGAGAGAGTCAGGCCAGCTGCAGCCAGGCATCGACCCAGCCCAAACCCTTGGCTCTTGGTTCATCCCTTACAGCCCCCCGCTTCCATTCACCCTCTCTGGGGCCAAAGGTGAGCCAGGGCCCCCTAAAAGGGAAAGGCCCCATCTCTTTCCCAAGCCCTTTATGCCGGCCCGTTTCTTCTGGTTCTCCGTGCTCAGTGGAGACTGGGACAGCAGACACGGCTAGAAAGGGGACAGAGCGGCCCCGTCCTACGGCACCAGTAACAGACGGACTCTGCCACGAGGTGCCGTGGGATTATAGGGTACAAATTCCACCAGCCACTCACCGATAATTGTCCCTATAATAGGAAGAAACATCAGGCCGATGCCGACATCGCGTTGCACTCGGTTGCGCTCGGCTTCATCGCGTCTTCTCTGCACCTCGGCCTGCATGTCACTGAGGTGCCGGCTGGCCCTTTCCAGCATCTCTCTGGCCTCGCGTTCCGACCTGCGGCAGGAGTCCAGCTGGATCCTTAACTGCGTGAGGTTCCCTTTCTTCTCAGCTTGCTCGTCCTGCAGGCTTTTCCTCTTCACCACCAGCTCCTCCGTTCTGGCATCGACCTTCTTCCGCTGCCTTCCCAGCTCCTCTTCAGCAGCTGACAACTCTCGGGAAGCTGCCTCGATTCGTTCCCGGATTTCCCCATGTGCGTCCAGATCTGCCTCAGCTTCGAGCAGGTGCTGGGTGAAACCCACCAGCTCCCTCATCCCTGCCTCAAAATGGTCCCGGACAATCTTCTTATAACTCTCATCCCATCCAGAAAGAGTCGAAAGAGCCATGGGGAAAGATGGTACCTGCCACAAGATGGTACCTGCCTGAAAGAACAAAATAACTCTGAGCAGCACAGCCAGCTGTTGGGTCCAGCTGTTAGCTGCTCTGTGCTCCAGTACAGCATCACTCCATGGTAGAGCCGGGCTGCTCTGGATTTACCCTGGGGTCACTGAGACCAGATCCCAGCCTTGTCTCCAACCCCTGAGGCAGGGTAGCTCTGGATTCACACCCGGGTTGCTGAGCTCAGAATCTGGCCCTTTATTTGATTCCTCCCAAATGGAAAAGTTCAGGCCCAAAGTTCTCCTACCGGACACACCCATCCCTTGGCTGCTCTGCACGTCCGTGTCTGCCCTTCCCCCGCCGACCTGAACCCCAAAGTGCATCAGCTCCCATGAGCAGCATCTGTCATTTCATTGTTTTCCGTGGGAAAGGGCCCCACGTACCCACAGAGCCACCAAGGGCCCTGACTCCCCACCAGGTCCCTGGTTTAACATGGAGGTGACTCTCCGTGTCATCAACTCCTAGATGGACCATTGGGCTGACGCAGTCTGGCCATTCTGATATTCTTGTATAGAGCTGAAATGTACCTGCCCCCTGCTGTACCCACTAGACCCCACTCCCCTCCCAGAGCTGAGAGCGCCCAGGAGTCCACATGGGTTCTGTCTCTCCCCACCGAGTTCGGACCTAGATGACAATATTGAGGCTAACCAGTGTCCCTTAAGTCAGTGGTTCCCAATCTTTCTTATGCCACGGACCGTCAAACTCATTCACAAACATTTGGCAGACTGGTAATGTGCAAACTTGCATATTCATTATGCAAAATGAACATGCAAATATGCAAATAAAATATTACCAGTCCCCCTAGCCCCAATCCAGCCCAGTGTCCCCAGTGCCTAACATGCTTTGACTCCTACCCCTATACCCCATGCCATTTGACCCTTAACCGCTGACCTCTACAGCCCAGGCCAACACCCTCTTGCCCTGTGACCCCACCCCGCTCAACCCGGTTGGGGGAGCGGGAGCCGTGGAAAGGTGCCTCCTGCTTCATCGCCGTGGCTCCGCCGTGGGCTGTGGCCTGGTGGTTGGGAACTGCCTAAAGTGCCTTGCCCCAAGACGCCAGCATCGGTTAGTGCTAGATCTGAGCGGCTCTGATCGTTCCTTCCTTTGGGATAGGAATGAGAGTCAGGGCTCCCGTCAGCTCCCTGCCAAGTCGTCGGCCAGAAACGCAGAGTTTTCCAGGCCTTAGGAGCTGCTGGGTAGAAGTGTGGCGGGGGAGGAGCGAATGGGGTTGCCCCCCCATTTGTGCTTGATTTGTACCAAGCATGCTCAGTAACACTGCTGAAGCCTCTGTCCTCCATCTGCCCCCCCTTGCTCTCACTCCCCTTCCCCCACCCCATCATGCATGCAAGGTCGGCCCCCCGCTACCAAGTCTGAAATGGCGCCCTGTGCCCCGCGTGCATCGTGGCAAGGAGGCAGGTGACGGCTGGAGAATGAGATCCAGCCACACCCACCTTTAACTGCCTTCCCTGCTTCACAGGGGTTTGAGGTTGTGGGGAGGAGGAGGAGCAGCTCCCTGACCTCAGTGGGGCCAGCATGGACCTGAGTTGATGCAGGGCGGGGCAGAGGGGAGGCAATTTATTGAGGTGGCACCTGCAGCAACTTCTGCAGATACTTGTAGGCCAGCGAACGGGCTGTTGGCAGCTTGCGGCAAAATGCCTCGTCACTGCTGCTCTGCCCCTCGTCTCCGGGCCGGGAGCAGGCTGACAGCCAGGATGCCTGGTTCCCCAGCCAGAGACGGGCAACACAGGAAGGGTGAGGGGAGGGTGCACATTGGGTAGGGATGGGGAGGGGGCATCCCGACGCCATGCTGAGGTGGGAAGGGGGCTCGGGGTCGGGTGGGAAGGAGGCGCACACATCCCGGGCAGGAGTACTCCCAAGGGAACTCTGAGCCCCAAAATAATTCTGCGCCCAGGATTTGAAAATCCTGCACATTTCACCTGCCAGAGTCACGCGGGATCCCCACGCCCGTTAGACCACTTCCAGTCATTCATTGTGATAGTCCCAAACGCTTCTCCCCCGCTGATGGCGGGTGGGGTAGGGGGACCCGGACCTGCCCTCTCTCACAGGTCCCAGCCCAGGGCCCGGCACAGGTGGAGACCTGTCCAACGCACCAGCCCACGGGCTAATTGTAAAAAAGCCCCACCCTAGGCTACTTCCTACCCCCGAGAGCCTCTGGAGCCGGCCTACCTTGCTCACACTTCTCCCACCCCCTCTGCCTCTTTACCCCAGACGCCTGGCGTCTTCCCTACCCCTCTGCTTCCTTTCTCCGTCCTACTCCCGACCCTCCTCCTCTCTCCCTCCCTCTCTCTCTCCTCCGCAGCCTCTTGTGGCCATACTCACCTGGCCCCACCCTGCCAGCTCCTCCCCCAACCCACGTACCCGATAATGTCTCCAGATTCCTCCGCTCCCCGGATGTACCGCCCGGCGCGCCACACCCAGAGTCCACTAGTGCCGTTACAGGCCTGCCTACTATTTCGACTTCTTGCTCCCTTCTCCCCCTGGATGTACCGCCCGGCACGCCACACCCAGAGTCCACTAGTGCCGTTACAGGCCTGCCTACTATTTCGACTTCTTGCTCCCTTCTCCCCCTGGATGTACCGCCCGGCGCGCCACACCCAGAGTCCACTAGTGCCGTTACAGGCCTGCCTGCTATTTCGACTTCTTGCTCCCTTCTCCCCCTGGATGTACAGCCCGGCGCGCCACTGCAGCGGCTGCGTTCGGCATCCCCCGGCCGCGGCGCCGCTCCACTGGGCCACTGCGTGGGAACAGGTGGCACAGGCAGCCGACCGCTCACTGCGTGCCCATAAAGCGTGGGGGTCGGCGCGGGCTGAGTGTAGGGCGCATGGGCTCCACTCCACCCCATCGCACCCAGCAACAACCACAAGATCACTTTTTCAATGTAAGTGCAAGGTGAGATCAACCTGAAGCCCAAATCCCTTTGCCCCACTTCCTTCCTGCCCCTTCTTCAAGGCCTCCCCCTGCTCACTCCAACCCCTTCCTCCCCCATCCTCACTCACTCGCACCAGACTGGGGTGCAGGCTCTAGTCTCTAGTCTTGGGCCAAGGGGTTTGCAGGAGCTCTGGGCTTAGCCCAGGGTGGGAGATTGGGGTCCAGGAGGGGTTCAGGGTGCAAGCTCTAGGAAGGAGTTTGGGCACAGGTTGACTCATGACTGGGGCAGGAAGTTGGGTGCAGGAGGCAATTCAGGGCTGGGGCGGGGGGTCAGGGAGCAGGCTCTGGCTGGGCACGTTTAACTGAGACGGCTTCCGGGTGGTGGAGCTGTGGGGTTACGGCAGCTGACTCCTGCCCTGGCCCTGCACCGCTCCTGAAAGCAGCTGGCACGTACGGCAATGGCTCCATGTGCTGCCCTCATCTACTGAGCCCACAGCTTCTCCTGGCCACGGTTCCCCATTCTTGATCAGAGGGAGCTGCAGGAGCGGTGTCTGCAGGCCAGGACAGCACGTGGAGACCCCCTGATCTACCTCTCACGGAGGCCACAGGGACAGGCCAGCCACATCCAGGAGCAGCAATTCCCACGGGGATACTTCCTCCAGCCATGCCAGGTTCGGCATTTTAGAACTCACCGCGCCCCCCTCCCCGGCCCCCTTCTCCCTCCCACAACTTGTCCAGCAAGTAGGAGGCTCCCAGGGGGCAGGAATAGCACAAGAGTGGGTGGAAGGGCAGCTGAAGTACCAGCCCCTGATAGCTTCCTGGCCAAACCAGTCAGGATCACCTGCCAGCGGCTCCAAGATCTACTGATCGATCCTGAGCTGCTGGCTGGTGACTGCTGCTTTAACTGATGCTTGTCCCGTGCTCACCTAGAGGACAAACGGGCTTAACGTTTACTGGTTTACAAACCCTCACCCGCAATTTAAAATAGCAAGATACGGACGGAGTCTGGTTCTTATGGAAACCCTGCGATGGGGCAGTTAAAGGACTAGTTAAAGGACTCAAAACAACCAGCTTCTTGCTCCGACTCCTGTAACCCTCATTGTACGAGGAGTAAGGCAAGTCGGGGGGGGCAGGGCTCTGTTTCACAATAACAGCTGTGTAGACAGCACCCAACGTCGAAATAAGCTATTCTGGATTAAGCGACGCAACGTTGCGTGGCTTATTTTGTGTTTTGCCCTGTTGTGTAGGCATGCTCGAAGTAATTAAACAGTCATTGTAATCATGCTTCTGAGCAGTCACCTGGAAATAAATATAACCATTAGCACAGCAGAAAAACCGTATCAAGCCTGATCGGCAGTATAAGAAGGGAAACTGAGGCACGCTACCTATCCATTTTATAACTGATCAGTGGAGGCTCATCTAGGATTTCAGCGGGGAGCTCTCAGTTGAAATCATAATATTGTACCTCAGCTCTTCCCTGAAAGAACACCCCGCGAGCCAGTCCTTTAGAATCTGCAGTCTAAAGCTTTATTAACGAAACAGAGTAAAATTGTGAAAGGAATCAAATGACCCCCCCCCCAGTTACAACGGTCTTGGTGTCCGCTTGTAGCAGAGCTGCAATCAGCTGTTTGTGATTATGTCTCTGGAATCCATCGTCTGTTAGGCGGGGCCGTCAGTTCTTCCAGACTCTGCACTGAACTGCAGCCAGGTGATCCGCCGGGCTGAAGAGAGAGAGGCCCTGGGGCTTGTGCCATCTCACAGCCGTACCCACGTGGAGAGAATCCCGTTGCTCTTGCTGTGCAAAAGCAGGTCCCAGGACAGAGTCTGTCACACAAACAGGTCATCTGTCCACGCAGGACTCCACCCGTTTCCGGCACCGCCCCGGCTCGCGTGCTGGTCTGAACATTCGCGACCAAGCTCATCAGATGTGGATTGACAACCCTGAGCTGCGCTGGCAGGGAAGGGCTGCGATTCCCTTGGCTGTCAAACCTCTCCGAAGAGACGGGCCCCGTCTCCTAAGGGCGTGTCCCCGAAGCCAGCGTTGAAATGCAAGTGCAGAGCCAGTGCTCAGAGCTCCTCGTACAACACCGCTACGTGCGTGCGAGCAGTGTCAACAGAAACCAGGGAATCCGAAGCTTCTCATGGACATGACACTTGGCCTGCCTTGTATAGGGTTTGGTGCAAACATGTTACACTGGTTGCAACAAGGATTCGTACATTCATGTTACAGCCCAATAGTGTCGCCCCTCCCCGGATCACTCAGTAGATTCTTACAAGGGCCCACTACAGCCTGCGTGTTTCACCCTCCACGCGCAGCACCCCATGGCTGAGATGGGGGCAATGAGACAGCCCTAGCTTGCAGACGGGAAGCCACAGCACAGAGCAACATGGTGACTTGCCCAGGGGGAGAAAGAACAGCGTGTGGCAGAGTGAAGACTAGAACCCAGATCTGCTGTGTTCTCATGAAGCACCTTGACTGTGCGGCTGGCCTCTCCCGGGCTCAGGCCATGCAAAGCAAAGTTGTATATGGAGCGAAGCGAGGTGGGGTTGCAGTTACTTGATTACAAAGACTCTTCACAGCGAGAGCCAGTTACTAGGACCCCAGCAATGCGTCCATCTACGCAAACTGATCATCTTCCCCTGCGGTCAACTCCTTCATCCCCTGGCGCACCGCTCCCTCGATTGCCTTCTGCTCTGCCACACTCATTGGGGGCAGCACGGCCTTCAGCTCCCTGTCGATCGTCTCCACCCTGGCCTCCACGCTCCGATCAAACTCCTCCTTCTTCTCGATCACCAAGTCATGGATGGCTTGGCGGGCCTCTTCGCAACCTGTCTGTAACCTCTCCCGCTCAATGTTGAATTTCGGGTCAGATGGTTCCAGGGCGATCAGTCGCCCCAAGCTGCTTATGCGATCCATCAGGAATTTATTGGACACTTGGGTGTAGGTCTCAGAGATCATGTGCACCAGGTGGGCCACGTTGGAAGCGTTGAACGCCTGGCTGTAGATCATGTCTAGGACAAAGCAGTTAGAGGAATAATTTCCAATTTTCTGTACGTCCGAGACAGAGCTCACAAATTCCTTGATGTCCCGACTGAGGCAGGACTCAATCAGGCTGGAGATCATCTGGAAGAACCGCACCATCTTCTCCCACTGCTCCTTCACCCTCCCTAAGGCCTCCAGCCCTTTGATCAGCATCTCTTTGGCCGTCTTGAAATCAATTTCCTGAACCTTGCATTTCTCCATGGTGCACAAGAGCTCCTTCAGCTCGTCGTTCTGCTTCTTGAAGTTGTCAAAGCTCCTCTGATACTCCTCCTGGGTCTCCTTCATCATCGCCCGGCTCTGTTCCACCTTCAGATGTGCATTTTGCACGGCACCGGATGCTGCCGTGGAGGCTTGTTGGGATTTAGCCATGTTCGGCGGCTTGGCGGTGAAGGCCGGCGATCCCATTGACGATTTACTCTTTGTATCGAACTCCGAGGCACTTTGGTATAAGCGTTGGATCTTTTCAACAAGAGACTTTTCTTCTTCCTTATCTTTGTTTTTGGACAAGGCCAACTTTTCCAGCTGTTCACAAATACTAAGGCCAAATGTACAGATCTTCTGAGCTTGAGTTTTTGGCTTACACTCGTTTTCTCTGTCTATGCTGCTCTTCTGCTCTCGGAAAGCATCTTTCAGCCAGTTGGTGTTGACTGTCTGAGTTTGCTCATTGACGATTTTCTGCATGTCGAGGCCAGCGGGCTGAACGATTAGCTCTTTGAGGCTTGTTGCGTACGCCAGGAGCGTCCCTGACTTGGGAAAAATTCTGAGTTCTGGTATGATGCATCCATGCTCACTCTCCTCTAGGCTGGCCACTGTACCTCCTCCCATTGCCCCAGCTTGTGTATTGCCTAGTTTTCCTGTGTACACACTTGCAGCCCCATTGGCAACATTCAGGATTCCATTTGCAAGACTCTCCACAATGTTCATGCCCACTACATCCCACCCTGTGGGGATGGAATTCATGGCGTCCTTGAACTGGTCAAAGGTCTCATCGACGTGCTTCTTCATCTGCTTGTGATACTCTTCAGCCAGCTTCTGCGCCTCCCTGGTGGCTTCCTCCTTGATCCGAGCCTGCTGCAGGGCGATCTCGACTTCCTTCAGCTCATCCTCGTAACCCTTCTTGGCGTTCAAACAGGCCTCCATCAGCTCCTGGATCAGGTGGATGACGTCTGAATACTTGTCCTCCACTGCTTTGGCTAAGGCTTGGCAGTCGTCTGCCACGGCCTTCATGTTCTTTAGGTGCGTGGGCAGCATGGCGTTCACTGTCTCCATGTCCTGGAACAGAATTTTAACAATCGTCTTCGTCCGTCCCGGGACGCTCATGGAGAGCAGCCGGATCTTGTCCATGTTGACGTGCGCAGCGTTGAAGGCCTCCCAGCCTTGGTTGCTGACTTGACACAAGGAGGCCCTGAAGGATTCTGGGTACTTGATGTGCTTGAAGCCATCCTTAGGGGGGTTCTTATTGATGGAGAAGTCCTTCTGCGCCGCTGAAATGAACACGAGCTGCCCCAGGATGGCGATGGAGATGGGGGCCGGCATGAGGAACTCCTCCCAGTTGGCGTAGGACTTCATCCTCAGCGCCGTCTCCTCCCGCACACTCTGAGCTTTGCTGACATTCAGCTCAGCTTTAACCAGCGCTTGGGACGACTTCCTGTCTTCATCCGCCATTGGGCAGCCAGTAACGCTGAAAACATGATGAGTTGTGATTAAATTTGTCCATTAGGGCAGCACCCAATGCGAAGAGAGACTCCAACGTGCTGGGTGTAGGACAGAGACCTGAACCCATGTTCGCTTCCCTTAGAGACCTAGTGCACGAAGGCTACGGCTAGACTGTGGCTGTTTTGTGGAAGAGGAAATGCAAATGGAGAGCTCATTTGCATATCGCATGCTCTCATTTGCATATCCACTTCCAATCCTTTTTGTAGAAGAGGCTTTTTGCGATAAAAAGCCCTGTGTACATGGGGCAATTTGTCATCAAAACTCCCTTTTCTGCAAGAGCCTGTAAATCTCAGTTTGAGGCACAACGGGGCCTTGATCCCAGCTGGGGCAGGGACTGTCACTCACTGTGTCTGTGCAGCACCTGGCACAACAGGACCCTGATCTCAGCTGGGGCAGGGACTGTCTCTCGCTGTGTCTGTGCAGCTCCCGGCACAACGGGGCCCTGATCCCAGCTGGGGCAGGGACTGTCTCTCGCTGTGTCTGTGCAGCTCCCGGCACAACGGGGCCCTGATCCCAGCTGGGGCAGGGACTGTCTCTCGCTGTGTCTGTGCAGCGCCCGGCACAACGGGGCCCTGATCTCAGCTGGGGCAGGGACTGTCTCTCGCTGTGTCTGTGCAGCGCCCGGCACAACGGGGCCCTGATCTCAGCTGGGGCAGGGACTGTCTCTCGCTGTGTCTGTGCAGCGCCCGGCACAACGGGGCCCAAATGTTAAGTGTCATGCTTAGAAATAAGGCAAATGCACAAATACAGATGGGGGATGGAGGGGGGGGGGGTGGCTGGCCTGGCAGGAACAGTGCGTAGGAGGGTCTGGGAGTCATGGTGGATCACAACCTCAGTATGAGTCACCGGCAGGATGGTGTTACATAAAAAGCACACACTAGCGTAGGCCGCATTAACAGAAGCAGAGCATCAACTCACAGGAGGTGATCGGATGGTGCTAGTCTGTGCTGGGTAGGCCTCAGCTAGGGCCCTGTAGCCTGTTTTGGTCTCCAGTGCCTAGAAAGTCTGTAGCCAACCAAGAAAGGCTGCAGGGGCGAGTGACAGAGCTGGGATGGATTGGAAGCTGTGTGAGCAAAGGCCAAAGGGACTGGGTACGTTTTGTTCAGAAAAGAGGAAATTAAGAGGGACCATGATAATAGTCTGTAAATATGTGGAGGGCGGCTATTAAAAAAAAGGGGGGGAGAAAAGTTGTTCTCTCTTGCTGCACAGGTTCAGCTACAGCACCACCGATGTCAATTACATCTTAAAGCAGCAAGGCAGGGGCAGGGAGCAGGAGCAAAGGGCTGAAGGGGAACCCTAGGCTAATTAAGCCGTGGGGTCCCTGTGGGTAGGGGACGGCTATGCTAGGCGAATTGAAGCATCGGTAGCCAATTAAGTCTTTGCTTAGGAACCTAATAAACGCCCCCACCCAGCTTCAGGAAGACAAGGTGGAGTGAGGAAGAATGGAGGAACTTGGTCTCGCATGCACTTCTTATCAGTAAACGAGGCAAATACAACTTAGATGGGGCTACTAGAAGGTGGGTGCAGAACTGGCTGGAGAACCATTCTCACAGAGTCGTTACTAACACTTCACAAACCTGCTGGGAGGGCAGAACAAAGGAGGTTTTCGTTTTTGAAGCCGAAAATGCCGACCTGGGGTGCGGAGCCCGAAATTGACATCCGGAGCCCAAAATCACAGGGGTCTCTTTTGGAACCTGTTCAATATCTTCATCAATCATTGAGATATTGGCATAGCCAGGGTGCTTATTAAGTTTGCAGATGATACCAAGCTGGGAGGGGTTGCACCTGCTTTGGAGGATGGGGTCCTAATTCAAACTCTCGTAAATCGGATGAAGTTCAATATGGACGAATGCAAAGTGCTCCACTTAGAATCATAGAACACTAGGACTGGAAGGGACCTCGAGAGTCATCGAGTCCAGTCCCCTGCCCTCATGGCAGGACCAATCTCCATCTACACCATCCCTGATAGACATTTCTCTAACCTGCTCTTCAATATCTCCAGAGATGGGGATTCCACAACCTCCCTGGGCAACTTATTCCAGCGTTTAGCCACCCTGACAGTTAGGAACTTTTTTCTAATTTCCAACCTAAACCTCCCTTGCTGCAGTTTAAGCCCATTGCTTCTTGTTCTATCCTCAGAGGCCAGGAAGAACAAGGTTTCTCCCTCCTCCTTGTGACACCCTTTTAGATACCTGAAAACTGCTCTCATGTCCCCCCTCAATATTCTCCTTTCCAAACTAAACCAGCCCAATTCTTTCAGTCTTCCCTTATAGCTCATGTTCTCTAGACCTTTCATCATTCTTGTTGCTCTTCTCTGGACCTTCTCCAATTTCTCCACATCTTTCTTGAAATGCGGTGCCCAGAACTGGACACAATCCTCCAACTGAGGCCTAACCAGCGCAGAGTGGAGCGGAAGAACGACTTCTCGTGTCTTGCTCACAACACACCTTAGGAAGGAACAATCCATTTCACACACAGAGAATGGGAAGCGACTGTCTAGGAAGGAGTATGGCAGAAAGGGATCAAGGGGTCAGAGTGGACCACGAGCTAAACAGGAGCCAACAGTGTGACGCTGTCGCAGAAAAAGCAAACATGATTCTGGGCTGCATGAACAGGAGTGCTGGGAGCAAGACACGAGAAGTCATTCCTCCGCTCTGCTCTGTGCTGATCAGGCCTCAGCTGGAGGATTGTGTCCAGCTCTGGGCCCCACATTTCAAGAAGGATGTGGAGAAATTGGAGAAGGTCCAGAAGAGCAACAAGAATGATGAAAGGTCTAGAGGAAGGAAGGCTGAAGGAACTGGGCTTGTTTAGTTTAGAAAAGAGAAGACTGAGGGGGGACATGAGAGCGGTTTTTAGGTATCTAAAAGGGTGTTGCAAGGAGGAGGGAGAAAACTTGTTCATCTTGGCCTGTGAGGATAGAACAAGAAGCAATGGGCTTAAACTGCAGCCAGGGAGGTTTAGGTTGGACATTAGGAAAAACTTCCCACCCGTCAGGGTGGTGAAACACTGGAATAAGTTGCTTAGGGAGGTTGTAGAATCTCCATCTCTGGGGATATTTAAGAGCCGGTTAGACGGGGACGCTCTAGACAGTGCTTGGTGCTGCCCTGAGGGCAGGGGACTGGACTCAATGACCTCTCGCGGTCCCTTCCACTCCTTGTGTTCTATGAGTCTATGAACCGGAGCAATTGTTGAGATTTGAAAGGCTGGGGAATTGGGGGAAGAGAGACCCTGTGCCCCAGCAGAAAGGACTGAGGGCAACCCTGCCCAAGGTGGAAGAGCATAAGAAACCTTCAGGGGTAGAGAGCAGCTGGGTCTCAAGAGCAGGGCAAAGGGATTTCCTAGACCCTCCCTGCCAAGGAAGGTGGGGGACCCAAGATATCAACCCTGGTCATCTTGTCACACTCGGGAAACTTCCACAGTGTAAGGACAGCGGGACCATGGTGCAGGCTGCTGAGGGAGGTCATGGACACTCCGTCCCTGGGGGCCTTTTGCTCCGGGGAATCCTGCGTCTCCGAGCTGTGCGGGGTTTGTGCAGAATGACTGTTCTGTGCAGAATGTCACTGTTCTCCGCAGCACTGGCCCTGTGGAGCTGCCGGCTGCCACTAGGGGTCGCAGGACCTGGCAGACCCCTGCACGGCTCCCCAGTTTGCAGCAGATGCTGCCAGTGGATGTGAGGGGGAACTGGAGGGTCCCAGCACCCCCTGAAGGAAGGACGCTGCGTGTCCTACAGTGAGTAGAGCCAGCTAACACAGCCCAGCACTGAAATCCCACAGGAAACCCCACCCAGCCCATCTGCCCAGCTTCAGGCTGTGTCTGCCTATTGGCCTCTGGGAAGAAAGGCCGCAGGTGCCCAAGTTGGGGGCCCTGTGCAGCCCCCTGGATGGTCCCCCTCCAAATCCCGCTCACTCTCCCCCTTGCAGGGCCCTCTCTTTGGGAACCTCTGAAAGGCAGCCCCAGAGTCGAGGGGAATCGACTAACAGGCCGGAGGGGCAGCGCTCTGCCCCCAGCTGTGCCTGGCTGGTGTGCGTGACCCCCAGACTGAGGTGCCCAACTAAACCAAAACATAGCAAAGAAACAGGCATTACGTTAACTCAGCTCCAGGTGGGCCTGTAGAGCTGCCTGGATGAGGGACTAATAAAATAGTCGATTAACTGATAAGCGAAAACAAAGACAAAGCTTACTGGTTAATGCTACAGACTCCACACCTCCCTTCCCCCTCCCCCAGCCCGTTGCCAATAAGGGTACTTCTAAACCACACCCCTCTGTCAGCTGAGGGAGGTAAATTAGATGTTTTGAAAGTGCAAATGAAGCAGGGATTTAAATAATCATTTGCATAATCCTGTCATGGCACTGTTTTGAACAAGCGCCATGTCGAAAGTGAATCCCCGGGTTAGACAGGTTTTTCCGACAACGGGGAACTTTTTCAAAAGATCTTATACTCTCCAAAACAAAAACGATCGTGTAGTCCTTGTTTTTGGAGATCTTTCGTAAAAGCTCCCAATGTCTAACAGGGGTGGGGGCTCCTCAGGAGTACAGTCTGAACGCACTGGCTGCCGGCTCTGCCCCCGGGGACTATGGACTAGTCAAGAAAGCGATAAGAATTCGGGAGGTTACTCGGCGATTGAGTTAACGATATTTCCCATCCCTCGCCTGCATGGTCCCCCCAGACTTGCTGACCGGAGAGTTGCAGTAAATGGCTCTCGGGCAGGGCGTGCGGAGAGCCGGTTCCTCCGACAGCAGAACACGCCGAATCAGTTTCCCCAGGGAATTCTCCAGGACGCCAACGCGGGGACACATTTGCTCAGTGAATGGGGCAGGGCCAGCGGGATACGGTGGCTGGGAGGAAACGGGGCCCGCTCAGCTTGGAAACAAGGCGTCGGTTCGGAACAGCGAGGGAATTAACCCTGGGGCCAGTTTCCCCGGGGGCCGGGGGAGCCTCCATCATGCACAGTTGGGAGGGTTCTGCTCTGGGAATTACCGGGCGCTCTGCGGGAGCTCACACAAGACACCCCACGGCTCCCGTCTGGCTTGGGGACCTCAGGGGCCGTCTGGAGTGGAGTGGGCGCGGAGTGGGCTGGGCGCGGAGAGAGCCGACCCCTCACACCCTGTCGGCCCCCACCCGCCTGATTCACCAGGGGGGATTTCCCGGCCAGGGAAATCTGTTTCACAACAGATCCAACCAGCTGCCACCGGGACAGCACAGAGCCTCACCATAAGCGGTCGGGGTGCGGGTGCTCGCTCAGTCCTGCTGCGGAAGCTGGAAAGCCGCTGCCTGGCGCCGATTGCAGACACAGTGGGGGCTCCACGCGGCTCCCTGGGGGTCCAAGCTGCACCGAGGGATCTGTGGGGCTGGGGTGAGATGTTACCCTGTGAGGAGCCCCCTTGGCTTCCCTTCCCCCCCGCCCATTGCACTAGCAGGAGGTGGGGGAAAGGCAGGAGGGGAGGGGTTCCAGGCGGGTACATAGGGTGACATGCCTGGGACCCCTCCCCTCTGCCCTTCCCCCAGCCTCCTGCCATGTCACCCTGTGTACCCCCTGGACCCCTCCCCCTGCCCTTCCCCCAGCCTCCTGCCATGTCACCCTGTGTACCCCCTGGGACCCCTCCCCTCCTGCCCTTCCCCCAGCCTCCTGCCATGTCACCCTGTGTACCCCCTGGGACCCCTCCCCCTGCCCTTCCCCCAGCCTCCTGCCATGTCACCCTATGTACCCCCTGGGACCCCTCCCCTCCTGCCCTTCCCCCAGCCTCCTGCCATGTCACCCTGTGTACCCCCTGGGACCCCTCCCCCTGCCCTTCCCCCAGCCTCCTGCCATGTCACCCTATGTACCCCCTGGAACCCTCCCCTCTGCCCTTCCCCCAGCCTCCTGCCATGTCACCCTGTGTACCCCCTGGAACCCTCCCCTCTGCCCTTCCCCCAGCCTCCTGCCATGTCACCCTATGTACCCCTGGGACCCCTCCCCTCCTGCCCTTCCCCCAGCCTCCTGCCATGTCACCCTGTGTACCCCCTGGGACCCCTCCCCTCCTGCCCTTCCCCCAGCCTCCTGCCATGTCACCCTGTGTACCCCCTGGAACCCTCCCCTCTGCCCTTCCCCCAGCCTCCTGCCATGTCACCCTATGTACCCCTGGGACCCCTCCCCTCCTGCCCTTCCCCCAGCCTCCTGCCATGTCACCCTGTGTACCCCCTGGGACCCCTCCCCCTGCCCTTCCCCCAGCCTCCTGCCATGTCACCCTATGTACCCCCTGGGACCCCTCCCCTCTGCCCTTCCCCCAGCCTCCTGCCATGTCACCCTGTGTACCCCCTGGGACCCCTCCCCCTGCCCTTCCCCCAGCCTCCTGCCATGTCACCCTATGTACCCCCTGGAACCCTCCCCTCTGCCCTTCCCCCAGCCTCCTGCCATGTCATCCTATGTACCCCCTGGACCCCTCCCCTCTGCCCTTCCCCCAGCCTCCTGCCATGTCACCCTGTGTACCCCCTGGGACCCTCCCCTCTGCCCTTCCCCCAGCCTCCTGCCATGTCACCCTGTGTACCCCCTGGGACCCCTCCCCTCTGCCCTTCCCCCAGCCTCCTGCCATGTCACCCTGTGTACCCCCTGGACCCCTCCCCCTGCCCTTCCCCCAGCCTCCTGCCATGTCACCCTGTGTACCCCCTGGGACCCTCCTCTCTGCCCTCCCCCAGCCTCCTGCCATGTCACCCTGTGTACCCCCTGGGACCCTCCCCTCTGCCCTTCCCCCAGCCTCCTCCCATGTCACCCTATGTACCCCCTGGGACCGTCCCCTCTGCCCTTCCCCTAGCCTCCTGCCATGTCACCCTGTGTACCCCCTGGGACCCCTCGCCTCTGCCCTTCCCCCAGCCTCCTGCCATGTCACCCTGTGTACCCCCTGGGACCCCTCCCCTCTGCCCTTCCCCCAGCCTCCTGCCATGTCACCCTATGTACCCCCTGGGACCCTCCCCTCTGCCCTTCCCCCAGCCTCCTGCCATGTCACCCTATGTACCCCCTGGGACCCCTCCCCTCCGCCCTTCCCCCAGCCTCCTGCCATGTCACCCTATGTACCCCCTGGGACCCCTCCCCTCTGCCCTTCCCCCAGCCTCCTGCCATGTCACCCTGTGTACCCCCTGGGACCCTCCTCTCTGCCCTTCCCCCAGCCTCTGGCCATGTCACCCCTGGGCCGGAGCGGGAGCTAGAGGGGTGCCCGGGCTCTCGGCAAACTCCTCCTGGAGGCGTCGGCGAGGCCCGGAGAGAGGGGCGGTAGCGGGGCCGGGTCCCCTCGCTGATCTGTGCTGGGATCCTCTGGGGCGCGGAGTCGCCAGCACAGGGGCCCTTCTGGCTCGGAGAGCCGCAGACACAGAGTCCGGCCGGCCGGGGCCGTTTCCCGCTGGGGGGCAGCTCGCTGTGCCCCGCCGGGCTCGGATCCTCCCCCAGCCCCAGCCGAGCCGCCCCCAGGGCATTTCCTGGGCGTCCCCAGGCGTGGGAGCCGCCCAGGGCCGGTGCCGGGGCAGGGAAGGTGCCCAGGGTGCGCTCCCGAGTCCCGTGTGGACGCAGCTGGCCGGGGGAATCCGACGCGGGGAACGGAACGGAACGGAACGGGGCGGGTCTCCGCTCACGGACGCTGCCAGCCCCGGCCGGCCCTGCTGCTCTGGAGTCTCCGAGTCCCGCAAGCGAGCGGTGCGGGGATTGCGGCGGGGGGGGCTGCGCACAGAGCCGGCTACTCACACCCGGAGCCGCCTGACTTGCCGGGGATGGGAGGGGGGGGGGGCGAGATCTCCCAGGCCTGATTCTCCCTGCAAAGTGCCCCGCACCTGCCGGGGGAGACGCCTCACCACGAACCGCCCGCTCGCTCGCTCGCTGCGCCCGTCCGCGACGCGCTGCCTCCTCCGGGCTCCGGGGCACCGCGCTCTGAGCGGGGACGGGCGGGCGGCTGCCTTTAAGGGCCTGGGGGCAGCGCGGCGGGCGGACGGGGCTGGCTCCCTCCGCTTTCAGTTTCGCTGCCCCCCACCCCGGTGGGGCCGGAGCCACCCGCAGACCAATGACGCCAGAGCAGCGCCCAGGGAGCTGCGCCTGCGGGGCCGGGGGGGCCCTTGTGCAATTCGCCGTGGCTGGGGCCCGGGGGCTCGTGTTGCCCCCAGCGCCCACCGCTCGCGTGCCCCGTATGGACAGCGCCCGGCGTCACGTCGGATTCCCCTGCCCAGCTGCGTCTACACCCTGCGCGGGGGCGGGTGGAGCGGCCTCTGCGCGGGGGCGGGTGGAGCGCGGAGCGCACCTTCCCCGCCCCAGGGCTAGTTCTGGGCCCGATAAATGCCCCCCAAAGATGGTGCCAGCCCCAGAGGGGCAGAGCGCGCTGCCCCCCCCCCCCCCCCCCCCAGTGGGAATGGCCCCAGCTGGCCGGACTCTGTCTGTGGCTCTCGGAGCCAGAAGGGCCCTTGTGCTGGCAACCCCGCCCCCCAGCTAACCCCAGACGATCCCAGCTCAGATCAGTGAGGGGACCCTGCTGGGCACCAGCCCCTCTACCGCCCCTCCCTCCGGGCCACCCTGACACCTCATTTCCAGGCGCAGTTTATCCAGCGCCTGCTGCTGGCCCAGGAGCTGGTGTGAGCCCACAAGGGGAGCCGGGAAGTGTCCGGTCACTGAATCGGTGAGTAACCTCATGAATTCTCATCGGTTACTTGACTAGCCCATAGTCCCTGGGGGCGGGGCCGGCAGCCAGTGCGTCCAGCCCCACGCTCGGCTAGCCCCCTGCCACTCCAGCGCAGGTGCCAGGTGGGAGCTGTACCAAGAGAGAAGCCAGTTTAAAAACCAGCTCCCCTCAGGGACCAGCTGCCTCTTGCCCCATGCTGCTGCCCTGAAACAGGGCCCCTATCCAGCACTTAAACTCCCAGGCCCGGTGCGAGCCAGAACTGAGCCAGGCTGCCTGCCCACCCAGCTCCTAATACACTTTAAATGCAGAACCTCAGCGGGGGTAAGTCCCAGCCCCGGGGCAATCCAGGACTGGGCTGGGCTGGGCTGGGTTGCTCGCCAGTCTGCTAAAAAATGGACTGGAAAAGGGCGGGGGGCGTGAACGCGTGTAGTCTAAAGCATTAACCAATCAGCTTTGGCTTATCGGGATCAAAGCTCATTCCATAAAGACTGGCATGAGATGAAACCTCCAGGGACACATCCGATGAAAACTGGCAGCTTTTGCTTCTCGGTTAATCGACTCCACTATTACGTCCCTAATCCAGGCTGCCCCACTGACCCGCCAGGAGTCGAGTTCACATGATGCCTGTTTCTCTGCTTTGCTTTCGTTTAGTTGGGCACCGCAGTCCGGGGCGGGACGGGTCACACACGCCAGCCAGGCACAGCTGGGGGCAGAGCGTTGCCCCTCCGGCCTGTTAGTCGATTCCCCTCCACCCTGGGGCTGCCTTTCAGAGGTTCCCAAAGAGAGGGCCCTGCAAGGGGGAGAGTGAGCAGGATTCGGAGGGGGACCGTCCAGGGGGCTGCACAGAGCCCCCGACTCAGGCACCTGCAGCCTTTCTTCCCAGAGGCCAATAGGCAGACACAGCCTGAAGCTGGGCAGATGGGCTGGGTGGGGTTTCCTGTGTGGATTTCAGCACTGGGCTGTGTTCGGCTGGCTCTGCTCACTGTAGGACACGCAGCGTCCTTCCTTCTGGGGGTGGTAGAGGTCATGTCCACAGCTGCCAGGAATCCTCCAGTTCCCCCTCCCATTTACTGGCAACATTCTCTGCAAACTGGGGAGCCTGCTGGGCTCTGCCAGATCCTGCGACCCCTAGTGGCAGCCGGCAGCTCCACAGGGCCAGTGCTGCGGAGAACAGTGACATTCTGCACAGAACAGTCATTCTGCACAAACCCCGCACAGCTCCGAGGCGCAGGATTCCCCGGAGCAAAAGGCCCCCAGGGGCGGAGTTTCCATGACCTCCCTCAGCAGCCTGGTCCGGCCGTCCTTACACTGTGGAAGTGTTCCTGAGTGTGACAAGATGACCAGTGTTGATATGTTGGGTCCCCAACTTTTCTTGGCAGGAGGGGATCTAGGAAATCACTTTGCCCTGTTCTTGAGAGCCAGCCACTCTCTATCCCTGAGGGTTTGTGCCCATTCCACAAAGATTTGGAGTCCATAGATGGTCCAATTCTCTCTTTCCTTTGGGAGGTTCTAGTTCATTAGAAAATGGTTTTAATGAAACTCTCAAAAGTGACAACATGAGGGACCTACTTTTGCTATGCAAAGACCGCAACCCATTGCCACTTGAAAGAAGCAGTTCCTAACCACTCCTTCTCCCCCCCCACACACACACTAGCACTAGATAGTATAAGAATTGTGCTAAAAAAGGCCCTGATTCATTTAAGCACAACTTAACATTAGGCCTGTGCGCAAATCCATCCTTATTCAACAATTCACTCCATGGGGGTGTCTAGACTATAGGGGGGGTTTCGAAAAAAAGTGGCCTTTCTTTGAAAAAACTTCCCCTGTGTCTAGACTGCTGCCGCATTCTTTTGACAGTAAATCGAAAGAACGTGGCAGTTTTTTCAACCCCAGAAAATCTCGTTTTATGACGAAGAACGCCTTCTTCAAAAGCGCTCTTTCGGAAAAAGGCACCATGGAATGCAAACTGTGCTTTTTTGAAAGAGCATCCAGACTGCCTGGATGCTCTCTTTCGAAAAAGCAGCTTGCCTTTTCAAAAGTATTGGTTGTCGTCTAGACGCTCTTTTTCGAAAGAGGCTTTTTTCAAAGTATCTTTCGAAAAAGCCTCTTTTGAAAGACGCTTGCAGTCTAGACGTAGGCATAATTTCCAGTACGTGTTGTTTCTTTTTAGGGCGAAGGGAGGGGAATTGGATTAATCAAAACAGTCACACGAAAAACTAAGGGTTACATTTAGATTTTTCCACATGCTTTGTGTTTCGAGAAAATCAGTTGGAGTAAATCAGGAAGTGGATGATGACTGTGCACCATGGTCTGCCCTAGGGAATTATTTCAAAATAACAAGAGAAGTGTCCCCATTCTCAAACCTACTATTATGAAATAACGGGCACTTAACGGGCACACCTAAACCTCATTCTCCGAGGAAGAACGCCTTTTTCCGGCAGAAATCTGTCGAAAAAAGGCGCTATTGCATGAAAACAGGGCTCTTTCAAAAGAGACTGTCTAGACTCTCTTTTGAGAAAGCGAACCGCCTTTTCGACAAAACTTCTTGTTCTCTAGATGCTTCGAAAGATACTGTGGAAAAAGCATCTGTCGAAAAAGCTGTGTAGTCCGGATGTACCTATGGTGTCGCTTGTGTAGATGTGTGGACAGAGTTGGCAACGGTGTTTGTTGCAGGGACAGGTTCATGGCTAAGCGTTTCAGTGGCTCTGGGTACCTGACTGGCTTTGTCAGTCTGTTTTCTCCTCTCCCCAGGGCTGTGTCTACACTGGCCGCTTTTCCGGAATACCTTGCCAGCTGTCTACACTGGCCGCTTGCTTTTCCGGAAAAGCACTGACGATCTAATGTAAAATCGTCATTGTTTTTCCGGAAAAACTATGCTGCTCCCGTTCGGGCAAAAGTCCTTTTCCGGAAAAACTGTTCCGGAAAAGGGCCAGTGTAGACAGCCCAGTAGTCTTTTCTGCAAAAAAGCCCCGATCGCGAAAAAGATGATCGGGGCTTTTTTGCGGAAAACCGCGTCTACATTGGCCACGGACGCTTTTCCGCAAAAAGTGATTTTCCAGAAAAGCATCCTGCCAATGTAGACGCGCTTTTCCAGAGATACTTATAACGGAAAACTGTTCCGTTTTAAGCATTTCCAGAAAAGGGTGCCAGTGTAGACGTAGCCCAGGTGTATATTTAAGTTGTAAGAATGCTGGATAAAGAGCTTAGAACGGTGTTTCTTAAACTGTGTTCTGCGGCACACCGGTGTGTGTTTGGTGTTCCTCGGCCTTACAAAGTTACACTGCCTTAGATTCACAGAATCATAGACCACTAGGACTGGAAGGGACCTCGAGAGTCATCGAGTCCAGTCCCCTGCCCCCATGGCAGGACCAAATACTGTCTAGACCATCCCTGACTGTCCAACTTGCTCTTCAATATCTCCAGATTCCTCAAACACCCTGGGCAATTTATTCCAGTGTTTAACCACCCTGGCAGGTAGGAAGTTTTTCCTGATGTCCAACCTAAACCTCCCTTGCTGCAGTTTAAGCCCATTGCTTCTTGTCCTGTCCTCAGAGGCCAAGGGGAACTATTTTTCTCCCTCTCCCGCGTGACGCCCTTTTAGATACCTGAAAACTGCTCTCATGTCCCCCCTCAGTCTTCTCTTTTCTAAACCAAACAAACCCAATTCTTCCAGCCTTCCTTCACAGGTCATGTTCTCTAGACCTTTTTTCTTCCTCAACAATTTTTCTTCCTCCTCCTTGTGATACTTGAAAGCCGCTCTCATGTCCCCTCTCAGTCTTCTCTTTTCCAAACTGAACAAGCCCAGTTCCTTCAGTCTTCCCTCCTAGCTCATGTTCTCTAGACCTTTCATCATTCTTGTTGCTCTTCTCTGGACCCTCTCCAATTTCTCCACCTCTTTCCTGCAATGCGGTGCCCAGAACAGGACACAATACTCCAACTGAGGCCTTGGAGGTGTTAGTCTCTGTCTGAGGGATTGGAGCCCATAGGGTTGTGTCTTAGGACTGGCTGTAGACGATCGATCGGGTGATGGGTCCTGGACGGAAGCTGGAGGCATGTGGATAAGAAGAGCGGTCAGTAGGGTTCCAGAATGGGGTGGTGTTTATGTGACCATCAATTATTTGCGCTGTAGCACCCAGGACATGGCTTCTTGTGTGGATTGGTCCAGGCTGGGGTTGATGGTGGGGAGAACATTTCTGCAATCCTGGTGGAATATTTCAAGGGCTTCCTTTGGGTGGCTCCATGTGATGAAACAGGGCGGGATTTGCATTTCTCCTTTGGGATTTGCAGTGTCTGAACGTACCCACAGCCAAGGCAACTTCCTAGGAAGGGGATTTTGGCCGTTGCTTGTTGGATCTGTCGTCTGTGGGCGATGGCCCAGCCCTGGGTCACTGACCGGCACCCACCGAACAAAGACACCCTGGAGCTGGAGCGGAACCAGGAAAGCTTCACGACATCCCCGTCTTTGTTCTGCCCGTGCTCAGGGGCTGGTTCTCCCCTGGGCTCTGTCCCCTGCAGGGCACAGGGGCCGGCAGTGCTGGTGATACAGGCGGGCACCATGCCGAGGGAGGGGGACTGTGCTCCAAAGGGTGTGAAAAGGGAACAGTTCAACGAACAACCCCTCCCCCCACCTCAGTCTGGCTCTGCCCCTCAGCCCTAGGCTGGGCTCGGCCTTCCCCTCCCCTCACAGAGCACTGGGCAGCTGTCTCTTCCAGTTCTATGGTTCTATGATAAGGGGATGGTTTGATGAGAACATGATCTTGGTAACTAATTGACCATTCATTATCAGTGGGAATAGGTCAATGGAGGGATGACAGGAGTTACTATAGAGAACTTTCTGGGTGTCTGGCTGGTGAGTCTTGCCCACATGCTCAGGGTTTAGCTGATCGCCATATTTGGGGTCGGGAAGGAATTTTCCTCCAGGGTAGATTGGCAGAGGCCCTGGAGGTTTTTCGCCTTCCTCTGTAGCATGGGGCACAGATCACAGCTGGAGGATTCTCTGCATCTTGGGGTCTTCAAAGTATTTGAAGGCTTCAATATCTGAGATCTAGGCGAGAGGATTATTCCAGGAGGGGTGGGTGAGATTCTGTGGCCTGCACTGTGCAGGGGGTCAGACTAGATGATCATAATGGTCCCTTCTGACCTTAAAGTCTATGAGTCTATGAGCTGGGCACCGGGTCCTGCTTGTGGCTGTCACAGAGCCAGGCTGGAGCTGATGCTGTTCTTCCTGTGGCAGTCAAAGTCTCCCTTGTGTGGGAAGTGAAAATCTGTGGCTTGGCTAAATGCCTGTAGCATGCAGGGGGCTGTTTTCTTGTCATCTCAGCAGGCCGGGTGCGGGCCACACTCACACGCAGCCCTCTGGTGTCTCTCACAAAAGCGCCATCAGGGAAGGTCACTGACCCGCCACGTCCCAAGCCGTCTGTGCATTGTCTGGCTGGGCTGCCCCTGGCTGGAACGACGACTTATCCGCCCAAGCCCCGAGCGGTGCCAGCCTGCCCCCAGCACATGCTGAGGGTGCAGAACCCGGCGCTCCCCTTGGGTGGTGGCGCAGGGAGCCCCAGGCTGGGCTCCTCTGCTCGTCTGAACCGGCGTCACGGCCCTGAAGTCGGGGGGAGGGACCCCAAGAGCAGAACCCAGCCCTGGCCTATGGCCGGCCCTGGGGTCGCTCTGGATTTGCACCCGGGTCTGCTCCGTGGTTCACTTCCTGGTCACAGGCTGGCAGTGGGGGGCGACGGCGGGATGGGGGGGTCAGTGCGTAGGGAGGCCCTTGGCCTGTAATGACCCTACTGCTTTGGCCAAAGGAGGAAGGAGGGAAGTGCAGCCGCCAGCAGCGAGTCCCCAGCACGGCCCTTGTGCGCAGGAGGATTGTGACAGGACACGGACACGAAATCCATCCTCTGGCAGGGAGTCCCGGCCAATGGCTCCCTCCCCTCCCCTCCCCCACAGCCAGGGCACTGCCCTTCCCCTAATCTAGGCACGTTCACTTCCCTCTTCCTTGTTCCCGGGGCCGGCCCCCAGCGGAGCTCAGGGCTCCAGGCTGTGAGGCAGCCCAGCGCCCCTCTGGCCCGGCCCAGCCGCCTGGGGCTCTCGCTGCACCTCCTGCCCCGTGAGGCTCAGGCTGCGGGATGTCGATGGGTAGCAGAGTACAGGGTTCATCGATAAGCCTGAGCTCGTGGGTTAACCCTGCTGAGTACATGCTCTCCCCTCCCCTTGCTGCCTCTGTATCAGAGGGAACGAAGGGGGGAGCGGGAGCCAGTGGCCTGGGTACGGGCTTCCAAGCCAGCTCCCCACGAGTCCTGGATCTGCACAACTGCCTCTCCCCCGCCCGGCACTGCTGCCTCTGATGGCGGGGGGCAGGTGGGAGCTAGTACTTGCAGGAAGCCGGCTTTCCAGCCTGCTCCCCACGCATGTCAGCTAATGCGAGCCGCTTTCTTCCTGCCCGTCCCCCACCCATGCTACTGCCTCAGTATCAGAGGCAGCAGCGCTGGGACGGGAGGGCAGAGGCTGCTGCCTCAGAGCCACCTTTGTACGTGGTGGGCCCAGGCTCACCACAGACAGAGGCTGCTCCGTGGGATTCAGGCAAGGCCTCTGTCCCCAGGGAGCTAGGGCCCATTCTCAAGGTAACCCGTCTCCTAGACCGGTGCCCTGCTTTTGCTGCTGCTGGAGAGGGCAGCCGATGAGATGGTGCCATGTCTGCCGCCGGATGCGCTGCCGGTGCTGTTACACAGGTGAGTCTGATGCCGTCGGGCTCGTCGGTGAGCGGTGCCGACACTGGCGGTGCCGACTTTGGCGATGCCGTTGGTACGTCTTGTTCTTCCGGCGCCGATGTCGGAGCCGAGTCTCCGCCATGGAGGTCAATGGTGCCGGTTCCCTTGGAAGGGCCAGTCCTGGTGCCGATGTGCTGTGGCCCTTCTTGTGCCTCTCGGCATGACGGCTGAGGGCCATTCCCGACGTTCCCGGCTTATCCCCCACACTGATCCGCTTTGATGACGAGTAGCGGGGTGGGGATACCTCCTTCTTGGGAGCGCTTGGGGTGGTCCAATGTTTACTCCCCTCCTCCCGACCCCGGGATCTGAAGGACTCCGTGTCCGTAGGCTGCAGAGCCTTATGGAAGAGCAGCATTTTCAGCCGCATTTCGCGATCCCGTCTGGCTGGCGCTGGGAGCGTGGAACAGCGCGGGCATTTCTGAGGGATACGACCCTCGCCCAAGCACATAATGAGTCTCGAGTGGCCATTGGAGGCGGCATTAGATTGCGACACATAAGAGATTTTTTGAATCCCAGAGATCCCGGCATGGCTACTTGCTAAGCTATCTACCGAGACTATGAAAGCAACGTTGTTGTTTTTTAATGACTATGAACAGAGAACTATCGACTGTAACTACTGAACTAACAACTCTACCAATTGCCCTGGAACAGGAACTTTCTAACTCCCTCTAATCTTTTCCCCTCAGGCGTGAGGAGAAGCCGTTCACTCCGTCTGCGGTTAGGAGGCCTGGTAGCTTTCAGACTGGACAGTCACAGGCCCGTATGCGAGGAAGGGAAGGGAGAGTGAAACGTGCAAATCCCTCCCGCCCCCCATATTTCCCCTAAGCATGAGGGGGCTCTTTTAGAGCAGTGGGTCCGCAGCTTGAGCTCAGCCCGCCTTCCTCCCCCCACGGCAGGAAGGGGGAGCTGGCGCTCCAGCCTTGCCCTCCTCACCCCTGCGAGGTTGGAGCGCCAGCCCCGGATTTCTGGCATGGGGGGAAGAGAAAGCTCCGAGCCCTGCTGCGTGATCAGACTAGCGGGGAAGAAGGGCTCCCTAGCCCCAGTCGCTCTCCCTCCCTCTCTCGGGCTAGGGGAACAGCAGTGCATGGGCACACTGCCTGGAGGCTTTCCCCGCTGCTCCCATTGGCTTGAATGCAGCCAATGGGAGCAGCAGGAGGTCTTGCCTCAGAGCAGTGCAGGGGGGAATCTTTTTGGGGTTGGAGGGGGCCACTGAGCCACAGAAAAATCAGTTGGGAACCACACAGGGGGCTGGACTTGATGACCTTCTGAGGTCTCTTCCGGCTCTATGGTTCTATGATTGTATGAGGTAGGGTGCAGAAGCAGGCTGGGAGTAGAGTCTCTGGCCAGGAGGCAAGTGCCTGGCCAGCAAGGAGGGGGCAGGAGCAGGCTGGGGGTGCAGAATCTCGGTGGGGGACAGCATGAGCGGTCTGGGACTGCGGGGGGCTGGACAGGAAGGGGTAGGGGGACACTTCCTTGCCTTTGTGCCCTGCACTGCTCTGAGGCAAGGCCTCCTGCTGCTCCCATTGGCTGCATTCAAGCCAATGGGAGCAGTGGGGAAAGCCTCCAGGCAGTGTGCCCATGCACTGCTGTTCCCCTAGCCCGAGAGAGGGAGGGAGAGCGACTGGGGCTAGGGAGCCCTTCTTCCCCGCTAGTCTGATCAAGCAGCAGGGCTTGGAGCTTTCTCTTCCCCCCACAGCAGAAAGCCGGGGCTGGCGCTCCAACCTCGCGGGGGTGAGGAGGGCAAGGCTGGAGCGCCAGCTCCCCCTTCCTGCCGTGGGGGGAGGAAGGCGGGCTGAGCTCAAGCTGCGGACCCACTGCTCTAAAAGAGCCCCCTCAGACTTAGGGGAAATATGGGGGGGGGGGATTTGCACGTTTCACCCTCCCTTCCCTTCCTCGCATACGGGTCTGTGACTGTCCAGTCCGACAGCTGCCAGGCCTCTGGCTCTGATGAGGTCCCGTGACCAGGCATTCCACAGGCTACTTGCCCCGGGGCAGGAAAAATGTCCCTTTTTAAATGTGCTGCATGTCACTTCAACGGGGACTCATGTGGGGATGGAGTAAGTGATACTGGACGTGATCCCCCAGCCCCCGACACCCGGGGACCATTTTGGACTTGTCTAACGCCCAGAAAAATTATTCATCTCTGGCCTGGGCTCTGCAGGAAGGTCGGTATCCACTGACCTCGACCAGTTTCCTCAGAGTCAAGCTCAGGGTCCAATTTGTTCACTCCACCCCCTCAGGTGACTGTTGCCTGGATGGGATGCGGACGTCTCTGCCGGACTCCCAACAATTGGAGACAGTCTTTGAAGAACTGCCCTGGTCTGGTTGCACTTTCACAGGGCTCCCCAGCGAGCGAAGACCTGTGTTCCCGGGACCTTGGCGGTGGCCTTTGCAGCGTGAGCTTCCAAGAGAAAGGCTTCATTGTGAGGATCAACAGTCACCCAGAGTTCTTCTTCAGGTCGTGTCCCCGCGGGTGCTCCAGTCTAGGTGTCGAGCTCGTCCCGGGGCCGCAGATCGGAGACTCGTGAGCAGTAGTCTAGCCGGCAGACGTCTCATGATGCTTGCGACGTCTTTCAAGTGCGCGCAGTCCAGTTCCCGCCAGTTCCTCCTAACCGCAGACGGAGTGAACGGCTTCTCCTCATGCCTGAGGGGAAAAGATTAGAGGGAGTTAGAAAGTTCCTGTTCCAGGGCAATTGGTAGAGTTGTTAGTTCAGTAGTTACAGTCGATAGTTCTCTGTTCATAGTCATTCAAAAACAACAACGTTGCTGTCATAGTCTCGGTAGATAGCTTAGCAAGTAGCCATGCTGGGATCTCTGGGATTCAAAAAATCTCTTATGTGTCGCAATCTAATGCCGCCTCCAATGGCCACTCGAGACTCATTAAGAGCTTGGGCGAGGGTCGTATCCCTCAGAAATGCCCGCGCTGTTCCACGCTCCCAGCACCAGCCAGACGGGATCGCGAAATGCGGCTGAAAATGCTGCTCTTCCACAAGGCTCTGCAGCCTACGGACACGGAGTCCTTCAGATCCCGGGGTCGGGAGGAGGGGAGTAAACATTGGACCACCCCAAGCGCTCCCAAGAAGGAGGTATCCCCACCCCGCTACTCGTCATCAAAGCGGATCAGTGTGGGGGATAAGCCGGGAACGTCGGGAATGGCCCTCAGCCGTCATGCCGAGAGGCACAAGAAGGACCACAGCACATCGGCACCAGGACTGGCCCTTCCAAGGGAACCGGCACCATTGACCTCCATGGCGGAGACTCGGCTCCGGCATCGGCGCTGGAAGAACAAGACGTACCAATGGCATCGTCAAAGTCGGCACCGCCAGTGTCGGCACCGCTCACCGACGAGCCCGACGGCATCAGACTCACCTGTGTAACAGCACCAGCAGCACCGCCTGTGCATCCGGCGGCAGACATGGCGCCATCTCTTCGGCTGTCCTCTCCAGCAGCAACAAAAGCAGGGCACCGGTCTAGGAGACGGGTTACCTTGAGAATGGGCCCAGGCTCCCTGGGGACAGAGGCCTTGCCTGAATCCCACGGAGCAGCCTCTGTCTGTGGTGAGTCTGGGCCCGCCATGTACAAAGGCGGCTCTGAGGCAGCAGCCTCTGCCCTCCCGTCCCAGCGCTGCTGCTTCTGATACTGAGGCAGCAGCATGGGTGGGGGACGGGCAGGAAGAAAGCAGCTCGCATTAGCTGACATGTGTGGGGAGCGGGCTGGAAAGCCGGCTTCCTGCATGTACTAGCTCCCACCTGCCCCTCTCCGCCCATCAGAGGCAGCAGTGCCGGGCGGGGGAGAGGCAGTTGTGCAGATCCAGGACTCGTGGGGAGCTGGCTTGGAAGCCCGTACCCAGGCCACTGGCTCCCCCTCCCCCCTTCGTTCCCTCTGATACAGAGGCAGCAAGGGGAGGGGAGAGCATGTACTCAGCAGGGTTAACCCACGAGCTCAGGCTTATCGATGAACCCTGTACTCTGCTACCCATCGACATCCCGCAGCCTGAGCCTCACGGGGCAGGAGGTGCAGCGAGAGCCCCAGGCGGCTGGGCCGGGCCAGAGGGGCGCTGGGCTGCCTCACAGCCTGGAGCCCTGATCTCCGCTGGGGGCCGGCCCCGGGAACAAGGAAGAGGGAAGTGAAAGTGCCTAGATTAGGGGAAGGGCAGTGCCCTGGCTGTGGGGGAGGGGAGGGGAGGGGAGGGAGCCATTGGCCGGGACTCCCTGCCAGAGGATGGATTTCGTGTCCGTGTCCTGTCACAATCCTCCTGCGCACAAGGGCAGAGCTGGGAACTCGCTGCTGGCGGCTGCACTTCCCTCCTTCCTCCTTTGGCCAAAGCAGTAGGGTCATTACAGGCCAAGGGCCTCCCTACGCACTGACCCCCCCCCATCCCGCCGTTGCCCCCCACTGCCAGCCTGTGACCAGGAAGTGAACCACGGAGCAGACCCGGGTGCAAATCCAGAGCGACCCCAGGGCCGGCCATAGGCCAGGGCTGGGTTCTGCTCTTGGGGTCCCTCCCCCCGACTTCAGGGCCGTGACGCCGGTTCAGACGAGCAGAGGAGCCCAGCCTGGGGCTCCCTGCGCCACCACCCAAGGGGAGCGCCGGGTTCTGCACCCTCAGCATGTGCTGGGGGGCAGGCTGGCACCGCTCGGAGCTTGGGCGGATAAGTCGTCGTTCCAGCCAGGGGCAGCCCAGCCAGACAATGCACAGGCGGCTTGGGACGTGGCGGGTCAGTGACCTTCCCTGATGGTGCTTTTGTGAGAGACACCAGAGGGCTGCGTGTGAGTGTGGCAGGCACCCGGCCTGCTGAGATGACAAGAAAACAGCCCCCTGCATGCTACAGGCATTTAGCCAAGCCACAGATTTTCACTTCCCACACAAGGGAGACTTTGACTGCCACAGGAAGAACAGCGTCAGCTCCAGCCTGGCTCTGTGACAGCCACAAGCAGGACCCGGTGCCCAGCTCATAGACTCATAGACTTTAAGGTCAGAAGGGACCATTATGATCATCTAGTCTGACCCCCTGCACAGTGCAGGCCACAGAATCTCACCCACCCCTCCTGGAATAATCCTCTCCCCTAGATCTCAGATATTGAAGCCTTCAAATACTTTGAAGACCCCAAGATGCAGAGAATCCTCCAGCTGTGATCTGTGCCCCATGCTACAGAGGAAGGTGAAAAACCTCCAGGGCCTCTGCCAATCTACCCTGGAGGAAAATTCCTTCCCGACCCCAAATATGGCGATCAGCTGAACCCTGAGCATTTGGGCAAGACTCACCAGCCAGACACCCAGAAAGTTCCCTGTAGTAACTCCTGTCATCCCTCCATTGACCTATTTACCTCTGATAATGAATGGTCAATTAGTTACCAAGATCATGTTCTCATCAAACCATCCCCTTATCATAGAACCATAGAACTGGAAGAGACAGCTGCCCAGCGCTCTGTGAGGGGAGGGGAAGGCTGAGCCCAGCCTAGGGCTGAGGGGCAGAGCCAGACTGAGGTGGGGGGGGCTGTTCGTTGAACTGTTCCCTTTTCACACCCCTTGGAGCACAGTCCCCCTCCCTCGGCATGGTGCCCGCCTGTATCACCAGCACTGCTGGCCCCTGTGCCCTGCAGGGGACAGAGCCCAGGGGAGAACCGGCCCCTGAGCACGGGCAGAACAAAGACGGGGAAGTCGTGAAGTTTTCCTGGTTCCGCTCCAGCTCCAGGGTGTCTTTGTTCGGTGGGTGCCGGTCAGTGACCCAGGGCTGGGCCATCGCCCACAGACGACAGATCCAACAAGCAACGGCCAAAATCCCCTTCCTAGGTAGTTGCCTTGGCTGTGGGTACGTTCAGACACTGCAAATCCCAAAGGAGAAATGCAAATCCTGCCCTGTTTCATCACATGGAGCCACCCAAAGGAAGCCCTTGAAATATTCCACCAGGATTGCAGAAATGTTCTCCCCACCATCAACCCCAGCCTGGACCAATCCACACAAGAAGCCACGTCCTGGGTGCTACAGCGCAAATATTTTATGGTCACATAAACATCACCCCATCCTGGAACCCTACTGACCGCTCTTCTTATCCACATGCCTCCAGCTTCCGTCCAGGACCCATCACCCGATCGATCGTCTACAGCCAGTCCTAAGATACAACCCTATGGGCTCCAATCCTTCAGACAGGGTATGTCTACACTTCCCTGCTAGTTCGAACTAGGAGGGTAATGTAGGCATACCGCACTTGCAAATGAAGCCCGGGATTTGAATTTCCCGGGCTTCATTTGCATAAGCGGGGCTCCGCCATTTTTAAATCCCCGCTCGTTCGAACCCCGTGCCGCGCGGCTACACGCGGCATGAACTAGGTAGTTCGAACTAGGCTTCCTAGTTCGAACTACCGTTACTCCTCGTGGAATGTTAGGGAAGCTATCTTTGTAATGGGTAAGGTAATTAGCATCTTTGTTAAGGTCCATTTGTAAAGTGTCAAATTTAAGCATGAATGACAGTTTGGAGGAAGTGGGTCTGACCCACAAAAGCTCATCACCTAATAAACCATCTTGTTAGTCTTTAAAGTGCTGCATCGTCCTGTCTTTTGTTTCAGCAAGATCAGACTAACACGGCTACAACTCTATTACTAGTTTGGAGGTTTCTCTTTGTAGTCTGGTGTTAAAGTCTCTTTGAAGTAAGATACATGTAGTAAGGTCGTTAAGACTATGCCTAGGTTGGTTGAAATGAAATGAAAGTGATTTTCGTGGTGATAATGTCTGATGTCTGATTTGTGGGCCATTAATTCTTTGGCAAAGTGTCTGAGAAGTCTGTCCAATGTACATAGCAGAAGGACACTGTTGGCACATGATGGCATAAATTATATTACTGGATGAACAGGAACACATGTCTTTGCTCATGTAACTGACATGGGTTGGTCCAGTGATGGTGTCAGCAGAGTAAATATGTGGACAAAGCTGGCACTGGGGGTTCATAAGAACATAAGAACGGCCGTACTGGGTCAGACCAAAGGTCCATCTAGCCCAGTATCCTGTCTACCGTCAGTGGCCAGCACCAGGTGCCCCAGAGAGGGTGGACTGAAGACAATGATCAAGCGATTTGTCTCCTGCCATCCCTCTCCAGCCTCTGACAAACAGAGGCCAAGGACACCATTTTATCCCCTGGCTAATAGCCTTTTATGGACCTAACCTCCATGAATTTATCCAGCTTCTCTTTAAACTCTATTATAGTCCTAGCCTTCACAGCCTCCTCTGGCAAGGAGTTCCACAGGTTGACAACACGCTGTGTGAAGAAGAACTTCCTTTTATTAGTTTTAAACCTGCTACCCATTAATTTCATTTGGTGTCCTCTAGTTCTTCTATTATGGGAACTAATAAATAACTTTTCTTTATCAGCCCTCTCCACACCACTCATGATTTTATAGACCTCTATCATATCCCCCCTCAGTCTCCTCTTTTCTAAACTGAAAAGTCCCAGTTGCTTTAGCCTCTCCTCATATGGGACCCGTTCCAAACCCCGAATCATTTTAGTTGCCCTTTTCTGAACCCTTTCCAAGGCCAAAATATCTTTTTTGAGGTGAGGAGACCACATCTGTACACAGTATTCAAGATGTGGGCGTACCATAGTTTTATACAGGGGCAGTAAGATATTCTGGGTCTTATTTTCTATCCCTTTCCTAATAATTCCTAGTATCCTATTTGCCATTTTGACCGCCGCTGCACACTGTGTGGGAGTTTTCAGAGAACTGTCCACGATAACTCCAAGATCTCTTTCCTGATTTGTCGTAGCCAAATTAGCCCCCATCATACTGTACGTCTAGTTGGGGTTATTTTTCCCGATGTGCATTACTTTGCACTTATCCACATTAAATTTCATTTGCCATTTTGTTGCCCAATCACTCAGTTCGTTGCAAGGGAAAGTTCCAGAGTTGGTATTAGTGTGGTAAGTCTCGTGGTTGTTGGGAAGAAGCATCCTGTGGTTAGGTTGTTTGCTTGGCTTGATCATCCGAGCAGCAGCAGCGCCCTCTTGTGACACATACATGCACCAGACTTGAGACAGGCCTGGATTTGCTTTGTTAGAAATCCACCTTGTAGGTCAGACAGCCGTCGTTAGTCCTGTCAAGGCAGGGCCGGACAATGCAGACAGTATTATACCGGTCAAGACGGGGTTGTCCAGGCTCCCCTACACCGCACTTGCTGCCTCTGGTTCAGGAAGCGGGGGGAAGCGAGTAGCAAGAGGCAGTGGGGGGGGGGGGGGAGAAGCAAGGCAGCAAGCGGGAGGGAGAGTACAGAAGCACCAAGGAGGGGAGCATAGTTGACTACTCGCTTAAGCAGTGTGAGGAGCAGCCAGCAGGCCGGTGATGGAGAGGTGAGATCAATGGCCAGCAGGAGGTACCAAAGAGCGGTGAGCAGGTGGCTGCAGAGTTTTCAATGGCCAGCAGGGGTGGCAGAGAGTAGTGAGCCAGTGACCATTGGGCAGCAGGGCAGTGCCCGGGAGCAGTGAGCAGGTGACTGGAGAGGGACCAATGGGTAGCAGGGGGAAACAGAGAGCAGCGAGCAGGGGGCTGGTGTTGGACCAATGACCAGCCTCCCAAAGGCTTAAGTATTTAATCAAACTGAGATTCCGGGTCTGTCCAGGGGTGCTGGAGCAATTTTTTAGCGGAGAAGGAGGGGGTGCCGATGGCAGCTTTTTCTCAGCTGAGCTAGAGCTGCCCTGCCCCTTAGAAACACATGGATTCTAATCTCCTCCTTCGTGGCAGATTTGCAGTCAAATCCCAGCCAGCGCAGGAGTGAGACCCGTTCTGGTTCAAACCAGCAACAGAGTGAAGCTCGGGGCAGAAGCAGAGAGTGAAATTCATTCTGTTTTTCAACCAGAATAGTCTCCCCAAGGGGAGGTGCACCGTTCCTGGAGGTACTGCAATACCAGGTCGATGCGTGGAGTGGATGGAGCAAGCTCCTATTCCATCTCCCTGTTCCAAAAATCCATTTAATATATAGTCCTCAGATAGAGGACGTATCAGATATTAAACTGATAAGAACAGATACTACACTTGATCTTAGCCAAAAGGCCGAGAAGCGATACCAATACGCTGAAATTTCATGCACCCCTCCTACCTGCACATTTTTCTACATCACAAGGACATGCATGAGACATGTACTAGGCACCGCAACGAGACTCTCACAATCGTTTGCCTAAAACCTGCATGTACTTGACCGTCCCGCGTCTCCTGTGTATCCAGTCAAAGGAAAGCACTTCTTGCCTGGTAATTTAGCTTCAAAAAGCAATAATTCCAGCAGACATGTGCATTTCCTCCCGGTTGCTTGTTTCTCCAGCCGAGAGAGCTTGTCTCATCTGCATGAGACCAGCCCTTACGTTGCAGCGTGCTGACGACACGAGGCTGTTAACCCTGTATCGACAGTAGACTCTCAGTTACAAACTCTGAACTGTGCAATCAACCATACACTTCTCAGTTGGAACCGAAAATATTCAATCCGGAAGCCGACGTGAAGAAGAGGGAGAGCAAATACAACACTGTGCTCTGTTCAACGTCAACTACTAAAAATACGAGGGAAAGCGTAAAGATTTGAAAAGGGAAAGGAACATTTTTTTGTCCTTTCTTTCCATTTAGTTTAAGATCGTTAAAGCAGAATCTTCTCCCTAGTAATGTTTCAAAGCTGTATTCAATCAGTGTTCAGTTGTAAACTTGTGAAAGAACAACCGTTGTTGTTTTGTTCAGTGTTACGAACGTTTCACAGCCTCATGTCGTCAGCACGCTGCAACGTAAGGGCTGGCCTCATGCAGATGAGACAAGCTCTCTCGGACCGACAAACAAGCAACCAGGAGGAAACGCGCACGTCTGCTGGAATTATTGCTTTCTGAAGCAAACAGCCTCCTTTCTGGTGTGTTTGTAACTGAGTTTCTACTGTGTTGAGTTCCCAGGCGTGCTGGCCTCCCCCCCAGACTAAGGAGAGGAGCTACTGGATCCAGGATCAAATAAATACAGTGGGCAACAAATGAGAAAACAGGCAAGGAGTTCATAGAGTTAAAAGCGGGGATCTAGAATAGGACTGTCAACAGCGTGAACTGCTCATTTTACACTGTTCCCTTAGGCACACATCATTGTCTTCCTTTTATCAATGAATGTCTGTATTCAAGGGTCTTATCTCACACACTTGAAACGATCAAATTGCATAATGCAAGGCTTGTCACGTGGAAGGACAATTGAAAATACTGCATTGTACAAACACCAGGAGGGTTGGCAGGAGCATTCACAGAGGCCTACCCAGCAAAATCCCTATTCTTGCTAACAGAGCTGAGACCTAGAAGGGTTCATTTCTGCATGCCGATATCCACTCCAGAGGTTCCTTCCTGTCTCCTGAATCTACTGCCATGTGCTTTGTTATGGAGCATTCACACTCGCCTCCCCATCACTGACTGGCGAGTCCTGTTCAGTTTCTGCACTTCGATAATGTGAAATGTTGAAAGGTTCGTCATTTCTGGTCCTGCACGGCCTGGGAGCTGAATGCGAGTCTGCCACTGAGGAGGCAAGCAGTGGAACCCAAGGCTGTGTCTACATTCGTGGCTTCTTGCGCAAGAATCCGCAAAGCATCCACACTGCCCGCCCACTCTTGTGCAAGGAACTTTACAGTACGGCGTGGTAAGAGAGGGCTTCTGTTTGGAGAAAATTTGTTCATCTGGGCCTCTGAGGATAGAACAAGAAGCAATGGGCTTCAACTGCAGCAAGGGAGGTTTAGGTTGGACATTAGGAAAAAGTTCCTACCTGTCAGGGGGGTCAAACACTGGAATCAATTGCCCAGGGAGGTTGTGGAATCCCCGTCTGTGGAGATATTGAAGAGCAGGTTAGATAAATGTCTCTCAGGGATGGTCTAGACAGTATTTGGTCCTGCCATGAGGGCAGAGGACTGGACTCGATGACCTCGCGAGATCCCCTCCAGTCCTAGTGTTCTGTGATTCTTGCGCAAGAGCTCTGCTCTTTTCTAACAGGTGTAAGCCCTCTTGCACAGGAGCTCTTGCACAAGAGGGCAGTGTGGACACCAGCAGGGATTTCTTGCGCACAAAACCCCAATGGCTAAAATGGCCATCAGAGCTTTCTTGCACAAGAGAGCGTCCACACTGCCAAGGGCGCTCTTGTGCAAAAGCACACCTCGCACATGACAGCGTGGACATTTTCTTGTGCAAGACTTCTTGCACAAGAACCCTTGTGCAAGATGTTCTTGTGCAAGAAGCCGCGAGGGTAGACATAGCCCAAGTGTGTGAAGGGCAAGTCTGCTCTAGCTCAGGGGAGAAGAGGCAGGCCCAGTGTTTAAGAGTTTGGGGATTCCCAGTTAAGTAAAGGGTTAAAGTGCTGAAAATATACTATTCATTGGGGATGGGGTGAGCTACCAACTGATTCTTAGCCTTAAAGGCATCAGGGACAACGGGGTCGTTCGATCTGACTGCCCATGTCACGCAGGCGTTAGAATTTCATCCTTTCGCCCCACCGGAAGCCAAATAACATGCCTGGGACTAGATCTGTCGTCCAGAAAGGCAGGCACCCTTGACGACATCGACAGTCCCTGGCTGCTCTTCGTTTGTTCCAAGGGAGCACCAATAAAACATGACAAAAATCTCGCTCCCATCAGCTTGGATCATTGCACACTTAGGCAAGTCTCAGGGCCCGTCTGCCTGGACAAAACTGACCCGCATGGCTAGAGCAGAATAGCTTTGGAAGCCGCGTAAAAGTTGGAAATAGAGCTGCTTTTATTTAGCACAGAGGCTCCCGGGGGAGTTTTATACAGAAATAGCTACAGCACAGGAGCTAGGCACTGCAGCTATGCCTGTCCATTTCCCCGAAAGCGAAATCACGTTCGGTCAGAACTCACTTCCTTTCTTGTAATGTTTTCTGCCATTGGCTGTGGAGCTCTGGCACCACCTGGTGTTCTGATCCGAACACTTGACTGAACGAGGGGAAAATAAACTCTCCATACCTGACAGGCAGCCTGCTTCCCGTGAGAATAGTACGATATAGTTTAGAGAGTTTGTCTGTTTGTTCAAGAATGCCTCTAAAACGGTAAGAGCGAGGCCCACCAAATCCGGAATATAGCTTCCTCTCATCATAACGTAAAGCAACACAAGGTTTGATTGTGCCAAGAAAATGGGATGTGCCCGGAATAGGATTGCATCTCATAAACCCATAATGGCTGTGTCTACACTGGCCACTTATTCCAGAAAAGCAGCCGCTTTTCCGGAATAACTTGCCAGCTGTCTACACTGGCCGCTTGCTTTTCCAGAAAAGCAATGACAATCTAATGTAAAATCGTCATTGTTTTTCTGGAAAAACTATGCTGCTCCCGTTCAGGCAGAAGTCCTTTTCTGGAAAAACTGTTCCGGAAAAGGGCCAGTGTAGACATCACAGTAGTCATAGGTGGGCATCTGGCCAGAGAGCAGGGTGCTGGTGATGGTCTGGCCAGGGTGCAGGTGGGCATCTGGCCAAGGAGCAGGGTGCTGGTGGGGGTCTGGCCAGGGGAAGGGAGCAGGGTGCTGGTGGAGGGTCTGGCCAGGGTGCAGGTGGGCATCTGGCCAAGGAGCAGGGTGCTGGTGGGGGTCTGGCCAGGGGAAGGGAGCAGGGTGCTGGTGGAGGGTCTGGCCAGGGTGCAGGTGGGCATCTGGCCAAGGAGCAGGGTGCTGGTGGGGGTCTGGCCAGGGTGCAGGTGGGCATCTGGCCAAGGAGCAGGGTGCTGGTGGGGGTCTGGCCAGGGGAAGGGAGTAGGGTGCTGGTGGTAGGTCTGGCCAGGGGGAGGGTGCAGGAGCAGCTCAGCTAGTACCTGGGAGTCTGAGCTGAGGCTGCCCTGCACAGCTCTGCCTTTTAAATCTAAGATGACCCACGTGGCTCTTGCTAAGTTCAAAGGGCAAAGCGGCATCCAGACCGGGAATCAGCTGATTCCCAGCTCCCGCTCCTGCTGCCGCTCTGCCCTTTAACCCTAGGAAGGCCCATGCAGGTCTCCTTCGCTTTAAAAGGCAAAGCCGCCCAGGAGGGTGCCAGCCGAGCTGAGAATCCACTGATCCCGGTTTGAGCACAGAGCAGCAGAGGGCCAGGATCAGGCCCTGCCTCCCGCTGCTCCTATTGGCTGGCTCCAGAGCAGTGGGGAAAACCCGTCAGGAGGTCCTGGCACATGTGCGTTCCCCTGGAAGAGGGCGGAGGGGGAGAAACAGCAGCCTGCAGCCGCTTCTAGCTGCACTCTCCTTTCCGGGGCATTTACAGGGCACCAGGACAGAAGATTGAAATTCGGGACTGTCCCTGATTTTCCAAGTCATGTGGTCAGCGTAGCTGTGCGGGGACGCTGAAGGAACTGGGCTTGTTTCGTTTGGAAAGGAGAAGACCGAGAGGGGACATGAGAGCCTTTTTCAGGTATCTAAAAGAGTGTCACAAGGAGGAAGGAGAAAAATTGTTCTCCTGGGCCTCTGAGGACAGGGCAAGCAGCAAGGGGCTGAAACTGCAGCCAGGGAGTGTGACGGTGTTTGCTCTGCACTGATCCTTTAAGGGCAAATCCCCAGCTGTGAGCGAGGCTGAGAGCAAAGCCCCAGGGGAGGCAGTTCTGGCTAATGAGGGCCCAGCTGGGGGTGATATAAAGAAGGGTTCCTGGAGGGAGAGGTGGAACTCACTGCTGCTCTGGACATAGAGCAGTAGGGACCTGGCTGCCAGGGAAGCAGGATTAGCAGTGTGGTAGAGCAGGGCTGGGGAAGACAGGAGGGTCTGGACAAGCCCCCAGGCTATAGGGCCTGAAGCTACTGGGGCTGTAGAGAGGCAGCCATGCTAGGCAGGGGCAGCAGGTCAACCCCCTTTGCCAGTGCTGAGTGGCCATTACAGGCGGCAGTTTGCCCCAGAGGCAGGGCCTAGATGGAGACTGGCCGTGGGTCTCTGAGGCAAGGTGGGGACAGGAGAACTGGGTGCCCCTAGGGAGGGGAGGACCCTGGAGTGCACGCAGGATAAACAGCCACCCCCGAAAGTAGGGCTCAGACTCTGGTGTGGGCACTGCCGGAGGGCCGTGTCCTGAAGAGACACGGGGAGACCCCAGCTGGGGGGAGGCGTCCAGCGAGTCAACCAGCTAATTCCCAGAGCAACCCGCCGGAGGCGCCGTGGGGGTGAGTCGGCCCCGTGACAGGAGGTTCAGGCTGGACATTAATAAAAACATCCCGCCTGTGCGGGTGGTGAAACACCGGACTAAATTCCCTGGGGGGGTTGTGGAATTGCCATCTCTGGAGATATTCAAGAGCAGGCTGGACACGCACCTGTCAGGGACGGTCTAAGACCAGCCGTGGCCAACCCGTGGCTTGTGAGCCACATGTGGCTCTTCCCCCCCCCCCCCCCCCCACTATGGCTCATTAAGCTGCCCCTACGCCAGGTGTCCAGTATTGACCCGGACAGTCTGGTATTTTCGCCTCCTGTGCGATAAAAAACTTCAGAAAATACCAGACACCTAAAAAGTCCTGTATCTTCTGATTTTTTTTTTTTTCCTAGCCAGGAGGCAAAAATACTGGATACTCGTCAACCCTACACCCTCAGCAACTGGGCCCAGCCCCTAGGGCCCCCCATCTCCGCCCCTCCCTCCCCCGCTTACCTGGGTCCGTAGGGAAGCTGCGTTCCAGCTCCATGAAGAAAACAAAAGAGCCGCTGGCAAAAAGCCTAAAGAACTGGGTCTTAGTGCTCAACGGCTCCCGTCTTGCTGTCCCTAGTCTGACCCTGGAGGCACTTAAAGCTGTTTTCTTAAAGGGGACGACGTCTTTGTTTTTTTTTTCTTTTTTGACAGTTTTGCCCTGGCTCTTCACGCTGGGTTCACTGCTGCCTTGGCTCTTGGTCCTGCCATGGGGGCAGGGGACGGGACTCAAGGCCCTCTCACGGTAAACTGTCTGGAGATGTATGGCTGGTTCTTTGGGACTGGGGGACCCATTGGGGCAGGTAGGATTGGATGCTATAGCCCCTCACCTGTGTGCAGGCCCGGGGCTGATGGTGGCGCAGGGAGAGCTGGCGTGTCTGAGGGGTTTTGCTCGTGAGGCTTCCTGCGGGCCGGATTGGCAGCTGGAGCGCTCAGTGGGACTGGTGTGTGGACTGTTTAGGGAAGGTTTCCAGTCTGGGGCTGTAAGCAGCCTTGGTTTTCAGCAATTCGCCCTGAGCGATGCCTAGGCCCGACCTGTTTTATTACAGTGAGATGGAGGGGGCTGGCATGGGGGGGCTCTGTCTGTGGGGTCAGACTGGCAGTTAGTCAGGGATGTGGGGGAGGGGCTGGCAGAGGGGGGTCTGTCTGTGGGGCTCAGACTGGCAGTGAATGTTTCCATGGGCCAGGCGCAGGACTCAGCATTGATGCAGTTCGATCCGTGGGGCAGGAAATCACGACCCCGCCCTGCATTACAGGGGCAGCTGGACCAGCCGTTTCGGTTCCTGGGGCCTTGCTCTGAGCATCCCTCTGTCAGAACCTGGCTTGGAGCCGCAAGTTCCCGGATCACCGCCAGCGCTTAAGGGCTTCCTCCCGGCCCCCGCCCGTCCAGCAGTAATTACACAGCCTGGCAGATCACCTTACTCAGCGCAGAGCTGAAGGATCTGACATTTCCCGTTCTCAGGTTCCTCCCTGCACCTGGGCCGGTCGCTCAAGGGAGCGTGTCTGCCGCCCGGCTGTTTACAACTTCCAATTTACAAGCCTGTTAACATTGTTAATACGCATGAAGTGTAGTACAGTCGAACCTAGGGACCATGGTACCGTTGTGCGGGGCACAGTCCCTGCTGTGGCACAAGGGGGGTGTCTGCTCTGTGACCCGGGGTCCCCCTGCGCTGGGAGGGGAGATTCTCACCGACTCTCCCAAATGTGCCTGTGTTGTGTTGGTGTGGCTGCTTGCACTGGTGCGTGACACATGGCTGTGAGTGGGTGCTTGCGCTGCTGGGTACAGACCCTGCCCCAGCTGAGATCAGGGCCCCGTTGTGCCGGGCGCTGCACAGACACAGTGAGAGACAGTCCCTGCCCCAGCTGAGATAAGCCCCGTTGTGCCGGGCGCTGCACAGACACAGCGAGAGACAGACCCTGCCCCAGCTGGGATCAGGGCCCTGTTGTGCCGGGCGCTGCACAGACACAGCGAGAGACAGTCCCTGCCCCAGCTGAGATCAGGGCCCCGTTGTGCCGGGCGCTGCACAGACACAGCGAGAGACAGTCCCTGCCCCAGCTGGGATCAGGGCCCTGTTGTGCCGGGCGCTGCACAGACACAGCGAGAGACAGTCCCTGCCCCAGCTGGGATCAGGGCCCCGTTGCGCCGGGCGCTGCACAGACACAGCGAGAGACAGTCCCTGCCCCAGCTGGGATCAGGGCCCCGTTGGGCCGGGCGCTGCACAGACACAGCGAGAGACAGTCCCTGCCCCAGCTGAGATCAGGGCCCCGTTGGGCCGGGCGCTGCACAGACACAGCGAGAGACAGTCCCTGCCCCAGCTGGGATCAGGGCCCCGTTGGGCCGGGCGCTGCACAGACACAGCGAGAGACAGTCCCTGCCCCAGCTGAGATCAGGGCCCCGTTGGGCCGGGCGCTGCACAGACACAGCGAGAGACAGTCCCTGCCCCAGCTGAGATCAGGGCCCCGTTGGGCCGGGCGCTGCACAGACACAGCGAGAGACAGACCCTGCCCCAGCTGAGATCAGGGCCCCGTTGGGCCGGGCGCTGCACAGACACAGCGAGAGACAGTCCCTGCCCCAGCTGGGATCAGGGCCCCGTTGTGCCGGGCGCTGCACAGACACAGCGAGAGACAGTCCCTGTGCCAAAGGAGTTACAATTTCAGTAGACACAGGGTAGGTTTAAGGGGGTGTAACACACAAGCAAAGCGAACCATCGGTGTGAGGCAGGTTAGCTGCAGCACGGTTTACTTCACAGGGCATTAGCTAGCTGAATCAGCCAGGGCACGGGGAGGGGCAAGGAGGCCAGGACAGGAGAGTTATGGGGGGCAGGTGTGGGGTGAGGCTGAGGTGAAGCAGCTGTGGGCCAGGGCCCCAGATGGGGCTCCTGCCAGCAGCCAATCAACCCTCGCGGAGAAGGAGAAATCAGCCAACCAAGCCCCGCTCGCTATTTCGGTCTCCCCCTGATCAGTTTCACTGCCCCTCTCTGAACTCCTCAGACTCTGGCTGCTGCGACCAGCTGTTTCACTGGGGACTCCTCGGTGCGGCGGAGCGCAGGGTCTCAGGTGAGGACTCCCGGGAGCCAGGGCCTGCTACAACCCCAGGCCACCGTCCAGGTACGGCTTCTCCAGAAAGCTGGTTGCACCCCGACACGGGCGAATGAATTTGCCTTTTCCGCCACGAGCCTCGGTCGAATCAATTTGATCCAGTCCCCGGCCGTCTAGCAGCCTTTGGAGAAAGCGTCGCGTGTTTCACAGCTCGAACTGGCTGGGATGTGGGTTTAGTTTGTGTGGCTGGTGCAAGGATGTTTGTGCTGGCACAGAATCGCCCTTAGACTGAGCGGATTGTTTTCAATTAAGTCCTGAGTCTAAGCTCATTTGTATCACTTGATTAGTCCCAGTGGGAATTCTCACACGCTTGCAGCGACGGGCGTGTCCACGAGATCAGGTTATGAGAGAGAGAAAAAACATTTCTCTGCTTTTATTCTCCTGCATGGAGCAGCATTTTGTGTACAATCGGTCACAATTTCTCCGCTCCAGTTTAGTAATAGAGATGCAGCCGTGTTAGTCTGGTGTAGCTGAAACAAAAGCCAGGACGATGCAGCACTTTAAAGACTCACAAGATGGTTTATTAGGTGATGAGCTTTCGTGGGCCAGACCCACTTCCTCCAGTTTTAGTGTCCTGTGCGCGGGTCCCTCCTCCCCAGAGCAGTGGGGCGGGAGAAAAACCTGTACGAGAGTAAAGAGCCTGCAAACCGATCAATAGCAGGACAGCACCAAGGCGGATGCAAAAGCAGGAACGGCAGGAACAGCTGTTGACTCCTACTTTGAAACAAACTAGATTTCACGCTGAGTGTAAACCCTAAAGCTCCGTCTTCACTATGAGTTTTCTCTGCAAAAATTATGCTAATGAGGGTCTCATTTGCATGAGTGGCAATCTCATTTGCATATTGTCTTTCACCTTATCCTTGGTGGAGATGAGCCCCATCCAGCCTGGTTTGATTAGCGCTGAGGTCACACGCCCATCTCTGTACCGCTGCCTCAGGGAATATCTCTGCCCGTCCGTGCTCGGTTTGATTCCTCTTCACCCCCTCTCCGTCTCCTCCTTCCCACAGGGCCGGGGGTAAATCGACACACACAAGGAAGGTTCACAGTCGGCCAGCTCTGTCAGGAGCCATGGCAACGCCGGACTATGCTGACCACCGGCACGGTCCCGCGACTTGCTCTCTCTGCCAGGGGCGCTGTCGAGAACCAGTGATCAGATCCTGCGGGCACCGCTTCTGCCCGGCCTGCGTCCACCGGCCCCGGAGGGACGTGACAGAGCAAATCCCCTGTCCTTGGTGCAAGGAAGATTTTCAGGGGGGGAAATCCAGCAGCCACGCCTGGGCGGGGGATGAAATAGACGAGCCATTCCTGTTAGAGGACCCGGGTGCGTGGCCGGAGAGGGTGTGTGCGAACCACAAAGAAGAGCTAAACTTCTTCTGCGTGGAGGATCAAACCTTCATTTGCCGGGTCTGCAGGGCGAGCCGGAGTCATCAACCCCACACGGTGCTTCCCAGAAGGGAGGCTGAAACCGACATGAGCCAGGTAAGAAACTGCAAATTCGATAATTGTTACGTGCACTGGAGCAGCTCCCAGATGCCGTAGCTGAGATCAGGTCCAATAGTGCCGGGCGCTGCACAGACACAGCGAGAGACAGTCCCTGCCCAGCTGGGATCAGGGCCCCGTTGTGCCGGGCGCTGCACAGACACAGCAAGAGACAGTCCCTGCCCCAAACAACTTGCAGGGCGGGACAAGGCAAACAATGGAAAACGCACCATCCTTAGAGCAAACTGAAATATTTTTGAACAAAATAAGTTGTGGGAAAATGGCCACTTTTAATTTTTTTTATTTGATTGTTTAATAAATGTCAGTGAAACTGGGATCAAAACATTGAACTTCTCCTGCGTTTTCCCACTGCCCTGGGGAGTTTCACTACGTCTAAAGCGCGACCTGCGTTGCTGTCACACAGCTGGGCCACATGGTGGATAACAGCCTACTACCTCTGTCGCTTGATGGAGTTACCTCTAAGGCACAAGCTGTAGTGGTCACAGCCTGAGCCAAGAGCTCTGATGTCGGGCCCACACACACACACTTTGAATATCAGTGACAAATATAAGTGAGCTATGAATCCGGCCGGCCAAGCCTTTTCCTTCACCCTCTACTCGCTCCCAAGTCCCATGTGCTGGACTGACAAGAAACAGTTGTTCTGCAGGGGGGTGAGTTACAACAGTTGGTGGCCTCTTCCGGTGTGAGCCGCCTCTTGCTACTAGAGGTGTCGGGAACACAGGGTAAGGGGCTGTTGCTTTTTCTTCTAGGACCTCCGGCGCACCTGGGGCGGGTAAGTGGCTCCGGCTGTCTGCTTCCTCTTGTGCTTTGTGATGCTAGGAAGGGCTCAGGGAAACAGGTGTGAGCCCAAAGGGTAAGTCCGCACCGTCAGGGCCCCACTCGGCTGACGGCGGCTCCCCCGGCAGGTTGGTAATAGCGGCGAGAACTCCCCCACTCATACTGGAGACGGATTCCAGCCCCGGGCCAAGTTTCCTTTGCTGCTTTGTTTGTCGTGCGGGTTCTGCAGCTGCCGGGAGGCGCTAGCTGTCCTCGCTGTCAGAGGCTACGTCTACACTACGCGTTTTCTCTCGGCAAAAAATATGCGAATGAGGGACTCGTTTTGCATGCATCATGATCTCATTTGCATATTGTCTGCCGAGCTGTTTCTGTGCTCGGGGTGTTTGCGCAAAAACAAGCGATGTGGACAGTTTCTTTTTGCACAAAAACCCCCTTTTTCTGTAAGATCCTTGTGCCCCAAAAAAGGAGGTACACCGGTCTTGCGGGAAAAGGGGTTTTTTGTGCAAAACCCCCTTTTTCCGCAAGATCCATACGCCCCAGAAAAGGGTTTTTTATGCAAAAAGAAACCGTCCACACAGCTTGTTTTTGTGCAAAAACGCTCCAGCACAAAAACGAATCCGCAGAGAATATGCAAATGAGATGGCAACACATGCAAATGAGTCCCTCATTAGCATATTCTTTGCTGAGAACTCGCCGTGTAGACGTAGCCTGAATCTCTCTCTGGCTGCTGCGTTAGCTCCTGCCTTGTCCCAGGCTCCTTGAACCCCTTGGCCTGACTGCCTGTGTCGTGGGCTACAGCAGTCGCGGGCCTTGGGCAGTCTGTCCGGTGTCTGCGGCTCTCCCTCCTGCCGAAAGGGGCTTCATTGCTCCTGTTGAGACAGAAATAGGGGGCTGAGTCATAACTGGCCAATAACTTGCAAGGCCAGCCAGCTGTTGACGTTGGATGAGGACTCAGTTGATGGCCCACATAGCCAGTAATAATAAATCCCACCCCCCCTTGCCTCTCCCCCATTCTCCCCCCTTCCCACCCGGAGAGGGCCCGGCCGGCGGCTTCAGTGGATTCTTGTGTTTCTGTAGCTGGGAGAAGTTTCCAAGCTCAAAGCCAACTTCTGCTGCGAGCAGAGACCTACACATGGAGGAGCTGGCGGCAGACGGTGATCTAGCTGGACTCAAAGGTAACGGGAAATGATTGTTTGGGGCAGAGGGTTTCTTCTTCAGAATGCGTGGATCTGCATCTTTCTGCAGGGCCTCATGGGAGTTGTAGTTCCCGCGTGCCCTCATTTTCCCCCAGGGGCTGGGCTCCCGGGCTGGACTACATCTCCCATGATGCACCCATGGTAACGTGACTCCTGTGATGCATCATCCAATAGGAAGAGCCTGGTGCATCATGGGATGTGCGCATACCGGGGGTATGGAGGAAGGCAGGGCCACCCGGCCAAAACGCTTCCAGGAATACGTGGTGCTTTTCATTGGTGGGGCGCAAAGGGCTTGACACAGGAAATTGGTCCCGTTTTGCAGAGGGGAAACTGAGGCAAGGATGGGCGTGAAATGGCTCAGGGATGGGAAAATGCAGGCCAGTGTCCTCCAAGGTCTGTCCACACCTGGGCTCTCACTTTGCCCCCAAGAGATTTTAAAGGGCTTTCCCCTCCCCCATTGCAGATGCACCGTCTTTCTCCAGGGTCCAGACGTTCATGGCGTGGTTGGTCCTGTTCCTTTTCCTGATTGCCATCGGCGGCTTGAGCGCCACCATCTTTGCTTTTGCACGTGAGTGGGAAGGGCCCAGGACTCGGCTACACAGTCTGTCCTCCTGGCTCTCTTTTCCCTTTCCCAGGCAAGACCAGACCCCATCCCCTTTGAGCTATTCCTGATGGAAATGGGCAGCTTCCTAGTTGGCCATTCCCTTTCTTAGAGGGGAGATCCCTACTAGCGTAGACAACTGAGAATGTCGTCTTATATGGAATCACTTTCTCAAATGGGGGGGGGGATTATGAAAAGAAAACTGATGCAAGCTACAGCCCCCAAATAGACATCTACACAACTCGCGCTCCAACTTTGCTTCTCTTGTTGACCAAGGGGGAACAAATTGCAAGTGTAAAAAATCAAGATTGGGGATATCTGGGACAGTCTGGGTATACTTGATTCTGCCCCAGCAGACTTGATGCCCTCTCATTGTCCCAGCCCAACATTTCGACAATTACAGCTGTGTCTCCCTGGTGCCAGTGGGAAATTTACCTGCCATTCTCGTGGCACCAGGACGACACCCCAGTGAGGGGGAAGCCTTCATGTGGTGTTATAACTTATTACCAGGAGCAGCCGTCAAACCTGATGGGGCTGATCCAAGACCATCCGCAGCCTCCTGTTGTCCAGAAGGCTGGATCGGTGCCGGAGGAAACTGCTACTACTTTTCTGAAGACGAAAGGAACTGGGAAACCAGTCAGAATTATTGCTCTGTGCACGCCGCCTCTCTGGCTGCGAACGATAGCTTAGAAGCTCTGGTAAGACAGAACCATCTATACGTGTTGATTCAGTGATACCACATTGGGGACAGTAGGAGGTATGGGTATGAGACCAGGAAAAATAATGTGGTCGCAAGCCCCGCCCCCAATGCAAGCCCTGCCCCAATGCAAGCCCCGCCCCCACATGACACCAAGTGTCCCTCTGTCACAGAAATCATGAGATGAGGCTTAAAAACCGTGGTACTCAGACACATTTCAAAGCTTTCCTCCGCAAACACAGAGCTGGCAACGTTTTACATGTTTAACGGGAGGCAGAGAATTTTATCTAGTCCCAGGACTTACGAGCTGGGGTTTCAGGACTACACACTGAGTCTAACGATGAAATCATAAGAGAGGGCAACTCCAGATGGGGTTAAACATCCAGATGTTGTCATTAGGGTTCAGAGTCAACACCCAGCGGCAATTAGCAGGGCGTGTGCCATCGTGTTAAATGATTGGCTTGGGCTCTCTGCAGACTCAGGCAGGAGTGGCTGTATCATTTACAATCAGTTCTCATTTTCAACCATGTGGGATAGAGCATCTCAATTCTCTGACTCTATTAGTTCTATTATAGTCAGCCTAGAAGTTACAGTCAGAGATCAGGGCACATTGATATATGGAACCACAATCCATCTTAAATGTGTGGGGAATTATTAAAAGAAAACAGATGCAAACTATAGACCCAAACAGACTTCTACAGAGCTCGTGCTCCAACTTTGCCTCTTTTGTTAACCAAGGAACCCCACCCTGTGATTCTGTGAAGATCCCAGCGATATCTACTGGCTGTATGAGATACTTGTATAGACATGTCACAAAGGAGCCAGCCAATGCTTCCCTGAAGAGTTTGTAATCTAAGATTTGGAAGCACAAAATAGCAGCCCTTCCTCCCCACTCCCTGCCTGCCACGGGTAGGCTCAGTGACCTAGTTCCAGGCATGGGACTTTAAGCTACAGCTGATATCCCCAATTCAGCTCCTGTAGGGCAGCCCCGGATGGGAGGTGGGTGAGATGCAGCTAATGCAGGTTGGTTTCACCATTTAGTCTCAGGGTTAGGCCAATAACCTGGGCTCGATTCCTAGCTCATCTGCAGACCTTTGTGGTCACCTGGAGAATATTTAGGAGCCCAGCTCCCATGGACGGACCTGGTGGCCTCCAACGGAACTGCATGGTAGACCCCCACGGCCGCATACGCGCCATAAATGGGCAGGGGAGAGGGATATGTATGACGTGATTTCCCTTTGCATTATTCAGAATATCACATTGCACCGTAAAGGGCCCTCCAATCACTGGGTTGGACTCCGGAGGGAACCGGGCCAGCCCTGGAGATGGGTGGATGGCGCTGCATTCAACCACCCGTGAGTCCTCTTCTTTCTGATTGCACACGAAGGGCAGGATTAAGGGGATTACGTCATGATAGAAGACAACTATGGTCAGAGCCCCACCCACTACTTGGGAGCATTAGGAAAGCCTCGTTCCCAGAGATGTAGCTGCCCCCTTTCTGGCACCTCCAGAAGTGGCCGCAGAGGCCTGTCTACTCCCAGAGTGGTATTGGTGGCAGCAGTGGGATACCTTGCCCAACAGCCGGGTCTACTGCTCTCCTCATTCCTGCCCCACAGCACCCCCTGCTGGGTTGGGGTTGCTATGGACTGTCACTCACTAGCAGGGGTGCAACATCCCATGTCTGGGCAGTGTTGTAAGTCATGACTGGGAGAGGACGGCAGGCAACGTTTCCCCGTCTCCCAAGGCCAGTTCCTGGAACGGGAACACCGCTGTCTAGTGGCACTTAGGAATGTGTCCCAGGGTTCGTATAACCCAAGCACTCGTGAGAGACTCGGGGGGGATTCTGCACATCCATCCGCCTGGCATGGTTTTGTATTTCCCTGCTTAAAAAAACCTTTGGCCTAAATGCTGCAGTTCCGACTCTGCCCACCAGGGGCCGCTGTGTCATCAAACCAGCCCCTGCAGCGCCCTCTAGCGGGTGAGGGCGGAATGGCAGCTTGTCCAGGCCACCACGTTTGTGATGGGGGCAACTATTAAATTTTCTGCCCCGTGCTGCAGAAGTGCCATGGGGCAGAACCCAGCCCAGCCCCTTAGGCAAGAACCGTGGGGCAGATGGAGCTACTGGGGGGCACAGAGTTGGGGTGAAAATGGCTAGTGGGGGAAACTGGGGGCTAGGACCAGCCCCCCTCTTTCCATCTGAAGTCCTGCCCCTTTTGGGGGCCTGGCAAGTCTGTCCGTCCCCCTGCATCTACCCCACGCTCTCCAGGTTCACACCCGGGTTCCTTTTTTCTCTCCCTCTGCTCCTCATTCTATCCATGGGTGCCTCTTCTGGATAGATTAACCAGCCCCCTTGAGCCCCACAGCTTTGCGATCCGGGGGGCCGGACTGTGCGCTTACCTGGCGGACGGCGTTGTGAGCAGCGCGGGGTGCGACACGGAGAGGAAATGGGCCTGCAGCAAGCCGCACGGACGGATAGGCGCGTCGCCGGAAGACGCCGAGTGTTAAGAGCCCTCAACCTGCAGCCTTACACGACAGCTCCCGGCAGGAACCGGACTGGACCACACCAGAGCAGGTCTCCTCCAAGCGTCACCCTCGCATGCGGGGAGGCCTGTAGTACCGCTGGGTCCCAAAGCCCACGGCTAACATTGGACGGCATGCAAGGATCTGAATTTTAACACAAGCGGACCGTGTCCCCAACACAGCAAACGCACGTGAGACACCCTCCAAGAGCCACGCTAGGCCCAGAGATCGGTCGGAGATGGGGAAACGAATCTGTTTGGCTTTGAAACCGACGAGCGGGTCTGTGGCGCCTTAAAAACGAATCACTAGCTGGGACCAGGAGCTTTGGTGAGCAACGCCCACTTCCTCAGAGGTACTGGCGTGGAAAGAACAGAAGCAAGATGGCTATAACAGAGGGGAAAGCTACCTGTCAATTGTAGGACGATGCTAATGAGGCTAATTGGGTGAGCTGGAAGTGTCCCAGTCTTTGTGTTTGTTGTAAAAAATGCGGCGGTTGGAGGTAGGGGAGAGACTGGCTTTATAATGCGCCATCCAGTTAAAGTCTTTGTGCAAACCCAGGGAAACTGTGTCACATTTGTTGATCAGTGTCAATTTCGCACTCTTGTGAAATTCCTTGAGAAGAACAGCTCCTTGTAAACCCGTGAGCGAGTGCCCCGGCGGGTTAAAATGTTCCGGGCTGTGCCGGTTACGCAGACTGATAGGTTTTTCTGCGGCCACGAGAGAGGGAAAGCTGTGGCCGGGGGGGCGGGGGGGATGGAAGCGACTGTGGCCGCAAACAGAGGGGCCGGGTTAGAAATGCCAGGTGGTCCTACCCACCCCCGGCCCAGACAGAACCGCTGGGCTCCCCCAGTCTGGGCCTCAGGGGATCCCGGATAATTTGGGGCCAGCGCTTTCCGAAAAGCAGTCGGTCTTGACCTAAAACGTTGCGTGACGGAGACGACGACGCGGCGCCGTTAACGACTCCCGTGGCCCTGCCTGCGTGGACAGAGGGCCCCAGATGTGGACGCAGGATCCCGGCAGCGGTCGCACCGGGGCCAATTCCTCTCGCGCCTCCCCTGATTATGCCTCCCCGGGTCTCCGCAGCGTCCCCCAGGGAGGTCCCGGACAACGGACAGTCCCCCACACCCCCCAAATCTTTGGCAGAGGTGCCGCTTCCCTCCTCAGCCCCCTACCCAGCCCCACAGACATCCCCCCAGCCAGCCCTCCGGCCCTGCCCACCCACCCCTCCCCCCTTCCCCACCCCGCCCTGCCATTGGCGGGGTGGGGGGCACAGGAGCCGGGTATGGCCCAGTGGGGTTTCGGCGAGGGGGTACATGGGACCAGGGCTGCGGGATCGGTAAAGGGGAGTCTGGGTCGAAGTGGAGGATGGGTGTGTTATGGGGGGGTCACCAGACCAGAGAAAAGGGAAGCAGGGGTCTGTGTGACTAGTGGGGGGGGGGGGCGAACACACACACACACACACACACACACACTCTGCCCAGGTCTCTGTACCCACCAGCAGGGGGCAGTGCTAACACACACAGTGGCAGACACACACACACACACACACACACACACACGGCCCAGGTCTCTCTCTACCACCAGCAGGGGGCAGTGCTAACACACACACCGTGCCCAGGTCTCTATACCCACCAGCAGGGGGTGGTGCTCACACACACACACAAACACACACACACACACACACCAGGTCTCTCTCCACCCCCCCCCCCCGGCCAGGGGCGGTGCCTCCCTCTGGTCCCAGCAGGCTGCAGAATGGGCCCCGGGTGAGGTTCCCTCGGGCACATGCCTCCTTGGCCCCATGGGCCCCCTGTTACAGCCTCTCTGAGCCTCTCAGGGCGGGGTGACTCTGTGGGGTGGGGGGACTCCAGGGCAGGGCATCTGCACCCTGCTTGGCCCCCTACCCCTGGAATGTCCCCCCAACAATCAGAGAACAGAGACCGACAGGGGCCGGCCCCCCTGGCCCAGCCCGGCCCCTGCCCAGCCCCCTAGCAGCCAGCCCCTGCACGGCCGAAGCCTCTCTCAGTCCCAGGATTCTCCTGCCCTGCTCAGCCTCAGCTTATGTGGTGAGGGTGGGACCCGCTGCTCCTCCCCAGAGCTGGCTGCATCTCGGCACTGGGCAAGCCGTCCCTGCGCGGCTGTTCCCACTCGCTCCGCCCCAGAGCTGGCTGCATCTCGGCACTGGGCAAGCCGTCCCTGCGCGGCTGTTCCCACCCGCTCCGCCCCAGAGCTGGCTGCATCTCGGCACTGGGCAAGCCGTCCCTGCGCGGCTGTTCCCACCCGCTCCGCCCCAGAGCTGGCTGCATCTCGGCACTGGGCAAGCCGTCCCTGCGCGGCTGTTCCCACCCGCTCCACCCCAGAGCTGGCTGCATCTCGGCACTGGGCAAGCCGTCCCTGTGCGGCTGTTGCCACCTGCTTCACCCCAGAGCTGGCTGCATCTCGGCACTGGGCAAGCCGTCCCTGTGCGGCTGTTCCCACTCGCTCCACCCCAGAGCTGGCTGCATCTCGGCACTGGGCAAGCCGTCCCTGCGCGGCTGTCCCCACTCGCTCCGCCCCAGAGCTGGCTGCATCTCGGCACTGGGCAAGCCGTCCCTGCGCGGCTGTTCCCACCCGCTCCGCCCCAGAGCTGGCTGCATCTCGGCACTGGGCAAGCCGTCCCTGCGCGGCTGTTCCCACCCGCTCCACCCCAGAGCTGGCTGCATCTCGGCACTGGGCAAGCCGTCCCTGTGCGGCTGTTGCCACCTGCTTCACCCCAGAGCTGGCTGCATCTCGGGGTTGGCCTGATCCATCCTTGGGTGACTGTTCCCACCTGCTCCGCCTCAGAGCTGGCTGCATGTCGGTGTCAGGCAAACCATCCCTGTGCGGGGTCCCTGTGCAGCTGTTCCCACCTGCTCCTCCCCAGCGCTGGCTGCATTGCCACCACTGGTGCTGGGCATGAGCGCCCCTTGCCCCGGGTGGTCACACCAACACCCGCGTCACAGGCCGCATCCAGAGCACTCCACCCCTGCCAGCAGGGCAAACGTCTGGTTCGTGTGGGCCAGGGCTGGGCCAATGGGGCGATCGGAGGTGGGGGGGGGCTGTTCATGAGTGACGGGGCCTGTTGTCCCGGCAGAGCGATGAGCTGGAACTAAGGGACAGAGGGTACCGGGGAGAGTTAGATCTAGTGTCAGCCTGTAACTCTCACGCACACAGGCCCCTGCCCCCTTTCCCCTCCCCACATTGTGTCCCACCCACCGGAGGGCAGACGAGTCTGACGCTCAGGGTATGTCTACGCTACAGAGCTTTGTCGGAAAAGCGGCCGTTTTTCCCGACCAAACGTGAGTTACGTCCATACTGCGATTGCAACCCTCTGCAAGAAAACTGAAAGCCCAGAGGGGGTTTTCCGGCGTCGGTATTCCTCTTCCTGTGAGGAAGGAGGCTTTTGGGGAAAGAGCTCTTTCGGGAAAAGGCGCATGTGGGCGGGGAAGAGGGAGTTCTGCCAGAAGAAGGGGGAAGAGGAGAAAGCCCAGGTGCCCAGCTCCGCCCGTAGCAATCCCAGCTGACATGCGACAGAGCGTCCGTTCAGTGCGGACGCTCTGTCGAAAAAGCAGGTGGCTTGTTCGAGGCGCTGTGACCGTGCGGGCGCTCTCTTCCGGAAGCCGGTTTCCAGAAGATCTGTTCGGGAAAAACATCTTTCGCAAGAAGCCTGCCATCTAGACATCGCCTCAGGGGCAGGGCTGGCCTGTGAACCGAACCCTTCCTCCGGCACCCAGCAGGGAAAGGACCAGATGACGACACCCGGGGCTCGCTCATCCTCCAGCTGCATGACCCTCTGGTTGCTCACACGCCATGGTGACTCACCCGTCACTGCTCAGCTGCCGTCCTCAGCCCTGCAGGAGAGAGGGATGGAGGGATGGACAGGTGGTGAGATAGATAGATAGATAGAGGGGGTGTGTGGGGATAGATAGATAGATAGATAGATAGATAGATAGATAGATAGATAGATAGATAGATAGATGAATGGACAGGTAAATAGATAGTGGAGAGAGAGAGAGAGAGAGAGAGAGAGAGAGGAGGGGATAGATAGATAGCCTATCCTCCATGAACTCTCTTATTCTTTTTTAAACCCAATTACACGTTTGACCGCCACAACATTCCCCCGGCAGGGAGTTCCACAGGTTAACTCTGGCTTCTGGGTGGAAGTGACTGCCTTTGGTTTGTTTCAAGGCTGCTGCCTGTTCTTTTCCGCAGGCGCCCTCTGGCACTTTTGGCGCGAGTCGGGATGAATGCCGCTTTCCCGACTCGCCTTCTCGGCCCCCGTCAGGATCTCGTTCACCTCCGGCAGGGGCGTCTCTTTCCGAAACAGAGCAGCCCCGGCTGGACGCCGATCCTGGCCCTGCCTCGTTTCTCTGGGCCTTTCCCAGTTCCCGTGCTGCTTTGCCAGGGCAGAGCGGGGCGATTGGGGAGAGGTAGATACACTGGAGGGCAGGGATCGGGTCCAGAGTGACCTGGACAGATTAGAGGATCGGGCCACAAGAAATCCAATGAGGTTGAACAAGGACAAGTGCAGAGTCCTGCCCGTGGGAGGGAGGAATCCCAAGCATAGTTACAGGCTGGGGACCAACTGGCTGAGCAGCAGTTCTGCAGACAAGGACCTGGGGATTGCAGGGGATGAGAAGCTGGAGATGAGTCAACAATGCGCCCTTGTAGCCAAGAAGGCTAATGGCATATTAGGTGCATTAGGAGGAGCATTGCCAGCAGATCCAGAGACGTGATTATTCCCCTTTATTTGGCTCTGGTGAGGCCACATCTGGAGTGTTGTGTCCAGTTCTGGGCCCCCCACTACACAAAGGACGTGGGCGCATTGGAGAGGGGCCAGCGGAGGGCGACCAAAATGCTCAGGAGACTGGAGAGGCTGAGGGATTTGGGTTTGTTTACTCTGCAGAAGAGAAGAGCGAGGGGGGATTTGAGAGCAGCCGCCAGCTTCCTGAAGGGAAGTTCCCAAGAGGCTGGAGAGAGGCTGTTCCCAGTGGGGCGGGCGGCAGAACAAGGAGCAATGGGCTCACGTTGCAGCGGGGGAGGTCTGGGTTGGAGATTAGGAAACACTATTTCCCTAGGCGGGTGGGGAAGCGCTGGGCTGGGTTCCCGAGGGAGGGGGTGGAGTCTCCATCCCTAGGGGTGTTTCAGACCTGGCTGGGCCAAGCCCTGGCTGGGTTGATTGAGTTGGGTTGGTCCTGCCGTGGGCAGGGGGCTGGACTCGATGCCTCCTGAGGTCTCTTCCGGCCGTAGGAGTCTTTGATTCTACGAGGCTTAGGAAGGCGAAGCCGCCACAAAGGATGTGGCCTGTCTCCCTGCGCAGGGCCGCCCCCGAAATTCCCGAGACGTGGGAGTCCACCTGTATCCCGACTGTGGCCCCGCCCCTTCCTGAGGCCCCGCCCCCTCGCTCGCTCCTCCCCGCCCCCTTTCTCCCAGCACTCGCCTTTCCACCAGGAGGGGGCAGAATGGATCCAGTTGACGGCCAGAAGGTGGGGCAGACAGTAGCAAGCAAGTGGCGGGTTGGGGGTGGTCAGGGACAGAGAGGAGCGGGTGGCCGGTGGGGGGGGCTGTGGGAGGGGTGCAGAGGAACAGAAGGGGGCCCTCAGAGGAGTGAGCTGCAGGCGGGGGAAGACTCAGAGGAGGAGGCGGATTGGGGGTGGGGGAAGTGGTCGCACATGGGTGGGGCCTCTGAGCATGGAGGCGGGGCCATGGTCCAGGCATCGGTGCCCCTCCCCTCCCTGCTAGGACCTCCCAGGCCTCCCGAAATCCACAAGTCACCCCCTGCCCGTGAGACATCTGCCTGCAGCCCTCAAGCAGAGGGCGTCCCGGGGAATTTATCCAGAGGCAATTAAAACAGCCCCTGCCGCCTTCTCCCTCCCGGTTTAGAGAGTCCCCGCTTCCTCTTTGCTTCCCTGGCGGCAGCTGCCCAGGGACGGGGGTGTCTGCAGAGGACCCTCCACCATGATGTCTGCAGATTTTCCCTCCTCTCTGTTTCCCCCCTTTCTCCAGATCCTTTATTAATAGATTGAATAGGATTGGTCCCAGGATGGACCCTTGGGGGACCCCACTAGAGATCTCTCTCCACTCAGAAAACTGACCATTTATTTCTACCCTTTGTTTCCTGTCTTGTAACCATTTCTCAAGCCACAAAAGGACCTTCCTCTTATCCCATGACAACTTCCTTAAGAGCCGTTGGTGAGGGACCTTGTGAAAGGCTTTCTGGGAATCTAACCAAGTGCATCTGACGAAGTGAGTCTTTGCCCACGAAAGCTTACGCTCCTGTCGTGACCACGAGGGTTAGTCAGCAGCCTGGGAACTAAAGGGTTAACCTTACCTAAGCCAGGTGGAGTGGCCAATAGGAATGTAGGTAGGAATTTCAAATTGGGAAAAAGGAATTTTCATTTTTTCCCTCTTTTGTCCTGGGCAGCTCTTCTCCAGCTACTGAGACCCCGGCATCCGGTCAGGTCGGGCCGGATCTGGACGGGACGGCCAAAAGCCAAGAAACCATTCTTCACTTTCTGTGAGTAGGGTAAAGTTTAGATCAAGCTGTTAGGTTTTCTTGTTCATGGTTTGGGTTTTCTTGTTCATGGTTTGGGTTTTCTTGTTCATGGTTTGGGTATGGGATCTGATGTCTGTGCACTCTTAAAAAATGTTTTGACTTTTCCTTTGTAACTAAGGGTATGTCTACACTACCCTCCTAGTTCGAACTAGCGGGGTAATGTAGGCATACCGCACTTGCAAATGAAGCCCGGGATTTGAATTTCCCGGGCTTCATTTGCATAAGCGGGGAGCCGCCATTTTTAAAACCCTGCTGGTTCGAACCCTGTGCAGCGCGGCTACACGGGGCACGAACTAGGTAGTTCGAACTAGGCTTCCTAGTTCGAACTACCGTTACTCCTCATTTCACGAGGAATAATGGTAGTTCATGCCCCGTGTAGCCGCGCTGCACGGGGTTCGAACCAGCGGGGTTTTAAAAATGGCGGCTCCCCGCTTATGCAAATGAAGCCCGGGAAATTCAAATCCCGGGCTTCATTTGAAAGTGCGGTATGCCTACATTACCCCGCTAGTTCGAACTAGGAGGGTAGTGTAGACATACCCTAAGTTCTAGGCCCATGGTGGAGTTTCTCCATGAGTATATTATTTTGTGATTTTTCCATCTAGTCTTTATGCTTGCAAGGGGGATGTTGTGGTGATAATAAAAGTTCTTTCTCTTTTCTTTTTATTAACCTGGTAGTGGTTCATTTTTGTGTCCTGGTTTGTACTTTAGGGGTGAGGTTCCCCTGATATTTTTGTATCAATACTTGTGTGGTGGCAGCAGGATTTTATCCCCAAAATCTAGATTGTTAAGATTTTGGGGGGAAGTTTTATACCAAAGCCTGGTAGAGACGGTTTGGGGGGACTTTTACTGGTCCCTATTCCTGCATTTAGCATGCCAGAGTGGAGAAGGAGCCATGACAGCTCCAATAAACCTGTTAGTCTATCAGGTGCCACAGGACTTCTGGTTGTTCTTGGAAATCTAAGTACACTATATTCACTGGATCCCCTTTGTCCACATGATGGTTGACCCCTTCGAAGAACTGTAGCACTGTGGCTCTCAACCTTTTTGTATCAAGTATCCCTTTAAAAACATTGTAAGTACCCCCGGTACCTACAGTTTTCGGACACCCCTTTTTTTTTTTCTAGCATTGCAACATATTTGTGTAAACAATTTCATCGTAACCGGATGGGCGATGACTTTTTTGGGTGTAAAAACTACAAACATAATAAAGTGCTGTAAAACTTACACCCAAGCGCTGTAAAACTTACACCCAAGCGCTGTAAAACTTACAACCAAACATCCGTGTGCTCCAAATGTCAGTTGTGTTGACGTAACCTTCAGACTTCTCTCAAGTACCCCAAAGGGAACTCGTACCTCTGGTTGAGAGACACCGGTCTAGCAGATCGGTGAGGCCTGATTTCCCCTGCTGATGAGACAGAATTGCCCTTCAAGGCTGTGCTAACACCTCGCCCACTGCATATTTATCTTTCTCTCAGATCATTCCCTGCTTACAGTAAGTCTCAATCTGTTTGCCCGGTGCTGACGTGACATTTACCGGCTGTAATTGCCAGGATCGCCTGTCGAGCCCTGTTCAAACATTGGCATCACGTAAGCGATTGTCCAGGCGGTAGGGACGGACGCTGATTTGAAGGATCGGTTACAAACCACAGTTCCTAGTTCCGCAATTGCACATCTCAGTTCTTTCAGCGCTCTTGGGCGAATGCCATCTGGTCCCGGGGACTCGTTACTCGTTCCCAAGCCTCCTCTAATAACCCCTCCCGCTGGCACCGGTCCGCAGCTTTGCCACCCCCCCAAGAAGGGCTCCGCTTTGGGAATCTCCCCAACATCCTCCGCTGTGAAGGGCGAGCTACGGAATTCATTTCGACGGCCTCGCCGTCTCGTGTGCTCGTGGCTTCCTGCTTCCGACCGGCTCCAAACCTTCAGTGCTGTGGGCATCTCTGCTCTGCAAACCCGTTTCCAGCCTGTCGCGCTGCGTCTTTTCCCTTGGAGCAGGGGCGTCCGAGCGTAGCCAGATGTGGGGGGAAGTGGGCAGACAGACAGCCGTGCATGGGGAGGGGAGATACGGGGGTTACAGGGATAGACAGATGGACAAACAGAGATGTGTGGCGATAGACAGACACATGGGGTGGATACACAACGGGCCCCTGATCTCAGCCGGGGCAGGGACTGTCTCTCACCGTGTATGTGCAGCGTCCGGCACAACAGGCCCCTGACTTACACCCCCCCTTTCTAGCCCCCAAACACCCCATGTGCTGCTGCTCCAGGGACCCTGCTACAGGTGCAGGTCCCTGGCAGCAGCATCCCAGCTGGCAGCATCCCAGCTGGCCCTGAGCAGCTGTTTGTGCTGTGCTGCACCACACGTCTGAACCGCCAGGCCAGCAGCTCTGTGTCAGCCCGGACACCGGCCAAGGGCTGACATCACCAGCAATCACGTTCCTCTTGCAGCATTCGCACTCCACTCCCAGAGTTGGGGGGAACCCCAGCGACCTGGCTCCCAGCTCTAACCACTAGCCCGCACTCCCCTCCCAGAGCTGGAAGAGAACCCAGACATCCCGGCTCCCAGCCCCCCCTGCTCTAACCACTAGGCACCACTCCCCTCCCAGAGCCAGGGAGAGAACCCAGGTATCATAGCTCCCAGCCCCCCTGCTCTAACCACTAGCCCCGCTGCCCTTGCCCAGCCAAGCATCCCGGGGAGAGGTCGGGAGGCCACAGGGGAAGGGAAGTGACGGCAATTAGCCGCTGTGTTTAATAAACATCCCCGGGGCTCTGCCGAGGCCGGGAGTTGTTTTTCCGAAGCCCGAGTCCTTGGCACGCCTGGGCCGGCCGGGGCGCCTGCGCGCTGCCTGGATCCGGCCCCCACCGGCTTCGCTCACCCCTGGGACGCGCGGCTGGGCCTCTGGGACCCAGCCGGCCCCCCCATCGCTCAGCTCTGTGCAGGGCGGGCGTGAGGGGCAGTGGCAGGGCTGGGGACAGGGGCTGTGGGGTGGGAGTGAGGGACATGGGCAGGGGCTGTGGGGCAGGGGCTGTGGGGCAGGAGTGAGGGACATGGACAGGGGCTGTGGGGCAGGAGTGAGGGACATGGACAGGGGCTGTGGGGCAGGAGTGAGGGGCACAGGCAGGGCTGTGGGGCAGGGGCTGTGGGGCGGGAGTGAGGGGCACAGGCAGGGCTGTGGGGCAGGGGCTGTGGGGCGGGAGTGAGGGACACAGGCAGGGCTGTGGGGCAGGGGCTGTGGGGCAGGAGTAAGGGGCACCTGCAGGACTGGGGGGCAGGGGCTGCAGGGCAGGAGTGAGGGGCAGGGGCTGGGGGGCAGGGGCTGTGAGGCAGGAGTGAGGGGCACAGGCAGGGCTGTGGGGCAGGGGCTGTGGGGTGGGAGTGAGGGACACAGGCAGGGCTGGGGGGCAGGGGCTGTGGGGCAGGAGTGAGGGGCATTGGCAGGGCTGGGGGGGCAGGGGCTGTGGGGCAGGAGTAAGGGGCACCTGCAGGACTGGGGGGCAGGGGCTGTGGGGCAGGAGTGAGGGGCACTGGCAGGGCTGGGGCGACAGGAGGAAGGAAGGACATCCGGGCCCGTTTAGCAATCCGGAGTGGAAACTTTTCTTTCTTTCTTCCTCCCCCTCCCCCTGACTTTCACCTTCCTTCCCTGAACAATTCACCTGGCATCTGTTGCGCAAGAAACGTGTCCTGGGAAAATTCAGCGTCTCCGGAGCCTGGCTCAGCCTCCCCCACGGCTGAGCTGTCCTTGGAGCAGCGGCCCGAGACGCCCCGGCCCGCGGCAGTTCCTGCCAGGCCCCAACGCTGGCGCAGGCCAGAGAGCAGTGGGCTGTGTTCGCACCCAACTAGAACTACCCTGCGGCAGTCAGCTGTTTGCGGGAGTGCTGGCAGGGCCCCCCCATGTTCCCCAGTCCCTCCTGGGGCTCTTCTCCTCAGGGTGGCCCCCCGGAGCCCCGTGCAAGACACTGCTGGTGCCAGAAGTGGGATCCCATAGCTGGGAAGGGGTCTGGCTCTCCAGGACTGGGAGGGCAAAGGGAAAGATGCGATGAGTTTGATGGGGCTGTGTTAGAAAGTGGCCAACAGGTACGTTCAACCCTCCAGACACACTACATCTAACACACACACAATCACCTTCACTCACATACACTCACGCGCCTCCTTCCCCTCACACAGTCATACACGCACACGCACCCTTCCTCATGGGACACAGGCACACACACGCGTGCACCCAGCCACAGCAACAGGAACAGTCAGATTCACACACCTAAACGGTAACACAAACACACACACCCCACATTCCCAGCAATACAAGTGCACACAGTCCCAGCAACAAAAACACACATACCCAGTCCCAGCAACCCACACGTAGACAACACCGCAGCCAGCCACACAAACACACACAGCGCTGACAACACAAACCTGTACCCAGCAGCGCAAGCACCCACTCACAGCCATGTGTCACGCACCAGTGCAAGCAGCCACACAAACACAACACAGGCACCGAACCGCCCGTGCAAGCTGTAACGCTAACATGCACACACGCATCCTCCGTGAGGACACGGTTACGGCAACAGAAACACACCCAAGTCTTAGCAACACACACACCTAGCAACACAAACACACCCAGGCACGGCAACACAAACACATTCTCAGCGCCATGCCTACACGTGGCTGTCACACACGCTCCATGCCCCACACACACACACACACACACACACACACACACACACACACAGGCTGAGTTGCGTGCTAATCTGGCGAGGAAGCGGGTGACTCAGCAGCTGGGAGGGAGGCAGGAAGAGCGGTTGTAATTTCCACAACAAGCGAGCTGCCGCGGCGTCCCACAGATGCCCTCTGCCCAGACTGAAGCAGCCACAGATTGGGGAGGAATCTGGCCCTGAATCCACGGGACTCACTCTGGATTCGCAAAGGAGTCACTGAGCTCAGAACCGGCTCTGGCTCCATTCTCGGCAGGGGAGTCACTCTGGAGTCACGCCAGATTCACTGAACTCTGAACCGGTTCTGGTTCTATACACGGCAGGGGAGTCACTCTGGAGTCACGCCAGATTCACTGAGCTCTGAACCGGTTCTAGTTCTATACACGGCAGGGGAGTCACTCCGGAGTCACACCAGATTCACTGAGCTCTGAACTGGTTCTGGTTCTATACACGGCAGGGGAGTCACTCTGGAGTCACGCCAGATTCACTGAGCTCTGAACCGGTTCTGGTTCTATACACGGCAGGGGAGTCACTCTGGAGTCACGCCAGATTCACTGAGCTCTGAACCGGTTCTGGTTCTATACACGGCAGGGGAGTCACTCTGGAGTCACGCCAGATTCACTGAGCTCTGAACCGGTTCTGGTTCTATACACGGCAGGGGAGTCACTCTGGAGTCACGCCAGATTCACTGAGCTCTGAACCGGTTCTAGTTCTATACACGGCAGGGGAGTCACTCTGGATTCACGCCAGACTCACTAGGCTCAGACCTGGTTCTAATTCTATACACATCAGGGGAGTCACTCTGGATTCACACCAGACTCACTAGGCTCAGACCCGGTCCTGGTTCTATACACGGCAAGGGAGTCACTCTGGAGTCACACCTGACTTGGAACCAGTTCTGGTTCTATACACGGCAGGGGAGTCACTCTGGATTCACCACTGAGTCACCGGGCTCAGACCCAGCTCCGGCTCCATGGACGGTGCGGGGTCACTCCAGATTCCCAGGGGGAGCGGAGCTCAGCGCTGGGCCGTGTTGCTCTGATATTCACAGGGGCTCCCCCTGAGTCACTCCTGAGTGTGTGGCCAGTGACTCACCCGGTGCAGACGCCCCCGCCCTGGCGAGCCTGCAGCTGTGGATCCTGGGGGCTGGACGCAGGGCAAACAAACCCTGACCCCGGCCTGAAAGATAAAGTTCAGGGCTAAGTCACCTACTTCGTCACCTGGCCGGGCCACCCGGACCCCGCAGGCAGGGGGGCTGGGAGCAGGATGCCTGGGGTCTCTCGACTCTGGGAAGGGAGTGGGGGCTAGTGGGTAGAGCAGTGGGGGGCTGGGAGCAGGACGCCTGGATTCTCTCTCGACTCTGAGAAGGGAGCAGGGACTAGTGGTTGGAGCAGGGGGGAGCTGGGAGCGAGGACGCCTGGGCCCTCTCTCCGGGGCTGGAGAATTCCAGGTTTGCATCAGTCGTTCCATTTCAGGAGTGGAAAATTCCTGCCCGGAGAGCGGCTCTGACATAAGAGCCCAAAGGACCAGTGAGTCAGGGGCGAGGAACCCGGGTGTCGGACGCCCAGCCCCGCGCCCTGCTCTAACCACTGGGCCGCACTGCCCTCGAGCGCCGCCGTCAGCGTTGGAAGCTGCGGTTCTGAGGGTGGAACCCAGGACCTGTCCTGGCCCGTTGGCCACCCGCAGCCTCCCTCCCCGGCGGCGCGGCGCTAAAATTAGCATCCGAGCCCGCCCAGGGAACTGGCGCCCTGCACCCTGCCCCGGCGCACCCAGCGCACGGCCCCGGCGCACGGCCCCCTGCCCCACCCTGCACCAGCACCCGGCTCCCTGCCCTGCCCAGTACCCTGCCCCCTGCCCCACCTGACACCCCCGGCCCCTTTGCACCAGCCGGGCACTGACCACCCCTCTGCCAGTGGCTGCAAACCCTGCCGGTGCCCCTCACTCCTGCCCTCCCGCCCCTGCACCCTCCACTCCCACCGCCCTGCCCCCACCCTACTCCCCCAGCACCCTCCACTCCCACCCCACAGCCCTGCCCCCGCCCCCTACGCCCCCAGCACCCTCCACTCCCACCCCACAGCCCTGCCCCCGCCCCCTACGCCCCCAGCACCCTCCACTCCCACCCCACAGCCCTGCCCCCGCCCCCTACGCCCCCAGCACCCTCCACTCCCACCCCACAGCCCTGCCCCCGCCCCCTACGCCCCCAGCACCCTCCACTCCCCCTCACAGCCGCGGTTCCCACACGGGAAGTGAGGGCTCCTCTTCCTCCCCCCACTTCCCATCACACCGAACTCCAGGGCCCTTCCGGGAGCTGGGCTGTGTCATCTGGGGGGAGGGGGCCTCCCCTTGGCCCTAGGGCCTTGTCAGGCTTCCTCTTTTCCTGCCAGAGCCTCTGGGCTCGGCTCTGCATCTGCCCAGGCTCCCCGGGGCCCCCACTCAGATCCAGCAAACCTGCCATCCCTCCCCCCAGGGCCAGGAGAGAACCCGGGCCTCCTGGCTCCCAGCTGGCACCCCCTCTAACCACTAGCCCCCACTCTCCTCCCAGGGCCAGGAGAGAACCCAGGCCTCCTGGCTCCCAGGCGGCACCCGCTCTAACCACTAGCCCCCACTCTCCTCCCAGGGCCAGGAGAGAACCCAGGCCTCCTGGCTCCGGCAGCCCCTCTAACCACTAGCCCCCACTCTCCTCCCAGGGCCAGGAGAGAACCCAGGCCTCCTGGCTCCCAGGCGGCACCCCCTCTAACCACTAGCCCCCACTCTCCTCCCAGGGCCAGGAGAGAACCCAGGCCTCCTGGCTCCGGCAGCCCCTCTAACCACTAGCCCCCACTCTCCTCCCAGGGCCAGGAGAGAACCCAGGCCTCCTGGCTCCCAGCCAGCACCCCCTCTAACCACTAGCCCCCACTCTCCTCCCGGGGCCAGGAGAGAACCCAGGCCTCCTGGCTCCCAGCCCGCACCCCCCTCTAACCACTAGCCCGCACTCCCCTCCCGGGGCCAGGAGTCCTGGCTCCCAAGATGTGTTGGGGGGGGAGGGGGGGGAATCCAGCCTCCAGGCTCAGCCAGTTTTTTCCAGCTCGGATTTTGCTGACTCGGGACGTCAGAGCCTCTGGCGCTGTTTACGGAGCCGGATTTTTCCACTTCACCCGCTGGAATCATCCCTTCCCTCTGGTCCGATGGGCCTCCAGGCCCGGCCCCCCCTCCCAGCCTCATGCACGGCCCCATCCCCCACCCCCAGGAGGGCCCGGGCCCCTGCCTCGCTGCCTCCCTCCCCTGCCCCTGCCCCGGCTCCCCTGCCCCGTTGCCCAAGGGGAAGTCGTGTTACAACACTTGGGTTTTCTCGTCTTACGAAATCGCAACAGGCTGGAAATCAGGATCGCTTGAAGCTGAGCCAGCAGGCAGCCGGGCAGGCGGGAAGGGAGTGTGTGTGTGTGTGTGTGTGTGTGTGTAGAGCTGTGCCCCTTTGTGTGAACGTTGTGTCTCAGTGAATGCATGGTTGCTCTGTGTGTGTGTGTGTGTGTGTGTGTGTGTGTGTGTGTGTGTAGAGCTGTGCCCCTTTTTGTGAACGTTGTGTCACAATGATTGCATAGTTGTGCTCTGTGTGTGTGTGTGTGTGTGTAGAGCTGTGCCCCTTTTTGTGAACATTGTGTCACAATGATTGCATAGTTGTGCTCTGTGTGTGTGTGTGTGTGTGTGTGTGTAGAGCTGTGCCCCTTCGTGTGAATATTGTGTCACAGTGATTACATGGTTGCTTTGTGTGTGTGTGCGCGCGCGCATGTGTGCTCGCCAGGGCGTGTGCGTGTGGGTGTGGGTGTGGGTGGGCGATGTGCGTTTCGGTGGGTGTGCTGAGGATGCGTGTGTGTGACCGAATATGTTATTTGCAGAGCTCGAGGGAGGAGGATCAGGGCGTGTGTATGCTCTGCAGCGCCTTTGTGTGGAACGTGTGGGTCTCTACTGCACGGATCAGGCTGCGTGTGACAAGTGTGTGTATCCGGGAGTGCTGGGTGTGTGTGTGTTGCACAGCATGGGAGCTGGGTGGATGTATGCCTCCCCTGCAGCTGCTTTCCAGCAGGCTTTTGGGATTTTATTTAAGAATGGCCCTTCTGGGTCAGACCAAGGCCCATCCCGCCCAGGTGCCCCAGAGGGAGGGAACTTCCAGTCGTCCCTCCCTGTCACCCACTTCCACACAAACAGAGGCTAGGGATACCATCCCTTCCCAGCCTGGCTAATAGCCATTGATGGACCTACCCTCCAGGGATTTATCTTGCTCTTTTTCGAACGCTGTTAAAGTCCTGGCCTTCACCACATCCTCTGGCGAGGAGTTCCACAGGTTGGCTGAAGAAAAACTACCTTTGGGTCACTTTAAACCTGCTGCCTATTAATGTCATTGGGTGACCCCCCAGTTCTTATGTTAGGGGAACAAGGAAATCACTTTTCCTTATTCACTTTCTCCACCCCTGTCATGATTTTCATAGAACACTAGGACGGGAAGGGACCACGAGAGGTCAGTGAGTCCAGTCCCCTGCCCTCATGGCAGGACCCAGTACGGTCTCTAGACCGTCCCTGATAGACATTTATCCAACCTGCTCTTCAATATCTCCAGAGATGGGGATTCCACAACCTCCCTGGGCAATTTATTCCAGTGTTTGACCACCCTGACAGTTAGGAACTTTTTCCTAAAGTCCAACCTCAACCTCCCTGGCTGCAGTTTAAGCCCATTGCTTCTCGTTCTAAAGCGGATCTAGTCCCCCATTTCTTCTCTAGTTTCTATGGCACGTCCCCCAGCCACTGTGGAACAGGAAATATGTGAATAACATCCAACCCCTGGAGCTGATGCGACGCCACACGATGGGACACTTCATTTTTGGTACCACAGACACAATTTTCTCTGCTACGGCAATTTGCTGGCCAATTGTAGAATGTCCCTGAAACAATTCTGTAGCCTCCTGCCTATCCCCCCATTCATCTCCTCTTTTCCACGCTGAAAAGTCCCTGTATTTTTCATCTGTCTTCATCTGGGACCCGTTCCAAACCCCGAATCTTTTTTTTTTTGCCCTTTTGTGACCCTTTTCCAGTGCCAAGAGATCTCTTTGGAGATGAGGCAACTACATCTGTAAGCAGGATTGCAAGATGTGGGCATCCCATGGATTTATACAGAGGCAATCAAATATTCCTGGTCTTATTCTCTACCCCTTTGAAAATTATTTCTAACATGCTACTTGCTTTTTTGGCTGCCGTTGCACACTCAGGGAATGCTTTCAGAGATTTTGTGTGTGCGTCTTTTGGCCTGGCCAGGTCAGGCAAGCCGCTTCTATGGCTCTTCAGAAATATGTGCGTGTGTTTATTACACATCAGGAAGCGGCCGTGCGGGAGAGTTTATCTTCTGAGGCCGTGTTTGTGCTGCCTGTGTTTGTGTATTGCACACACCAGGATGTGGGGGGCGACATGTGTGTGTGGACTTTATGAGTCGTTTTGTTTGGTGTGGGGGTGTCTGTTGCACAGCTCAGGAAGTGCAGCTCTCTGTGTGTATGCATTGCGTGTGTGTGTTTGTGTGTCTCTGTGTGTTACACACATGAGGAAGTTGAAGTCAAAGAGTTTATTTTCTATTAAGGTTTTAATGTGTGTGTGTCTATTGCATAGCTGGAGGGGGTGTTCCACTGCTCAGTGGGGTGGGGGTGGGTGTGTCGGTGTGTTTTACACATGAAGATATTTAGGTCAAAGAATTTATTTTCTATTAAGGTGTTTGGTGAGTGTGTGTCTATCGCATAGCTGGGGTGTGGGGGCATTCCACCACTGGGGGGGCTGTCAGTGTGAGTCTGTGCTGTGTGATTTTGTGTGTATGTGCACAGTTCTGGATCTCTGAGTGTGAGGGTCTTCTATGTGTATCTAGTGCACATCTCAGAATGTGGGTTTTGGTGTGAGTGTGTAACGCACAGCTCGGGAAGTGTGTGTGACTTTTGCAGCTCCGGATGGGTGTCATTTTGCACTGCATAGCTCGGGGGGGGGTGCATATATTCTCTGGGTGGTGTGTTGCACAGCTCCATATCTGTGTGTGTTCTCGGTGTGTGTGTCTGTTGCACATCTCACTGTGTGTGTATTCTCTGTGTCTATTGCACAGCTGCAGGTGTGTGTGTGTGTGCATGATGTTGCTCTTTGTGTGCATCTCTTGCACAGCTCAGGGAGTGTCTGTACTCTGTGCCTATTCTCAGAGTGTTTCTATTACACAGCTGGGCTGTATATAACACTGTGTGTGTGTTGCACAGCTGGTGTGTGTGTGTGTGTGTGTGTGGCCGTTGCACAACTGGAGGTGTATATACATGAGTGTGTTGCACAGCCGGGGTAGTTATATAGTGTGTGAGAGTGTGGTGTGTTGCACAGCTGGTGTATGTATTCTCTGTGTATGTCTATTGCACAAATGGGGGTGTATATACAGTGAGTGTGTTGCATAACCAGGGTGTGTATACAGTGTGTAGATACATTGTGTCTGTGCACAGCCGGGGTAGTTAAACACTGTGTGTGAGTGTAGCATGTTGCACATCTGATGTGTGTATTCTCTGTGTGTGTCTATTGTACAACTGCGACGAAGAGTCCTGTGGCACTCTTCGTCGCTTTTGCAGATTCAGACTAACACGGCTACCCCTCTGATATTGTACAACTGGAGGTGTATATATGTAAGTGTGTTGCACAGCTGGGGTGTATATACAGTGTATGTTACACAACTGGGAGGGTGTGTAGATACATTGTGTGTGTGCACAGCTGGGTAGTTATCCAGTGTGTGCGAGTGTGCTGTGTTGCACAGCTGGCGTGCGTATTTTCTGTGTGTGTCTATTGCACAACCGTGGGGTGTATATACACTGTGTGTGGTGTACAGCTGTGTGTATGTAGTGTGTGTGCTGCACAACTGCAGATGGGTGTGCACACAGTGCATGTGTGTGTTGCACAGATGAGGAGGGTAGATACAGTGTGTGTTGCATAAATGTGTGTCTACAGTCGGTGTGTTGCACAACTGTGTGTGTGTGTGTGTGTGTGTTGCACTGATGGAGGGTGCGTTGTCTACCCTGCCCGCCCCCCCCCACACACACACACACACAAGCGCGCGCGTGCTCTGTGTCGGTCCTGCCTGGGATTTCCCCATGCTGTCACTCCTGGCGCAGCCAATGGGGAGTCAGGGGGGCGGGGCGCAGCCAATGGGGCGGCAGGGGCGGAGCCCGCCCTCTTTCATAAGGCGGCCGGCGCCGGCTGGGGCCAGTTGATCGCTCTGCGCCGCGCACGGGGACTCGCGCTGAAAATCGCGCTGCGCGCCAGCCCCATGAACGCTCTGTACGGTGCCACCAGCATGTGCCTGGCCTGCGAGCCCCGCCTGCCCGCCCTCCCCGCGGCCGAGCCCCACAGCAAGGCCCCCGGCCCCCAATACTTCACCTTCGACCCCCTGCCGGTCCTGGACCGAGCCCCGGCCCGCCGGGGCAAGAAGCGGCTGCGCAGAGTCCTCTACCCGCCCGTGGTGAGTCCGGGGGCAGCTGGGGTGGGGTGGGGGGCAGGCTGCCTGGCTTCTCTGGGGTGGAGGAGAGGGACTGTGGCTAGGGCTCTGCTCTGATCCAGCCTCCTCTGCCTCAGTTTCCCCTGCTGGAGAAGGTGGCTGGGGGAGTCCCTGGCCCCTGGAGGGTGGTGAGGGGGTGCAATGCTGGTCCTGGGGGGGGGGGGTCGGTCTCTCCCCATCTCTGCTGCATGGGGAAGCGGAGACCTGGTGCCCAGTGCCAGTGCGATGAGTGTCACGTTGACTCGGCATGAGTCACTCGTCCCCACCTGCTGAGACACATCCCAGACAGGAGGCCCCATCGATAGTGCTGTCCCTGCCCCGGGTGAGGCCCTGATTCCCCTGCAGAGGAGTGAGAATCATTTCCCTCCCCAGCGGGGGAGCAGTACGGGGCATATGACACACACCGCAATGGGGCTCCGATTGCCTGTTGGCCCTGCAGCCTTACATGTTGGCTTTTTGCAGAAGAGGGTATTCTGGGTAACCGGGAGGGGGTGCATTGGGGTTGCCCAGGGCATTCTGGGTCTCCTGTTGCCGACATAGGGCAGGCCTGGTGCACGGTGGGTAACGCAAGCCCCCTACTGGATCTCTAACGTCCCGTGTCTTTTCCCCCTGACCAGGTGAAACGCTACTACCCCGCCAAGGAGCGTAGCCGAGCCAAACGCCTGCTCTTCCTCTTCCTCACCATCCTCTTCTACCAAGTCTACAGCGCCGACGAGGACCTGGCCCTGGGGCCGGAGCAGGAAGCCCCCGCCTGTCCCCCGGCTGGCCAGCTCCCCCTCCCAGCGGTGCCCGTGGAGGTGCTGGAAGTGGCCAATGCCACCGGCTCGCCCGGGGGCCAGGACCCAAGCCTGGATCTCTCGCAGCTCCTGGAGCAAAACCCAGCGGCCTTCTGAGTCCCCCGAACCCGTCCTGGCTCCGGCCGCCGCAGGGTTAACACCGGCCGGACTCCGTTTCCTGCTGCCACCTATGAACTAGTCGGGGAAGAATCCAGACACTTGCCGGCCGCCTGACGTCAGCGGCTGCTCAAAACCTCTTGGCCAGCCAGGCCCGGAGCATTCCCGACGCAGGGCGCGTCTCAGGCGCTCTGGGGGGCGGGCAGAGTATGCGTAATTTAATTTATTGTTAATCTAATATTTATTATAATAATTTATGTGCACGTAATTTATAACATGGAGGGGGGGCTATTTAAGACAGGCCTGCGAGGAGGAGAACGCTGCTTGGATCTGGGGTGGAATAAAACTCCTCGTCTGCCCAGACAGATCTGTATTTTCCTCTTGCCTCTGACGGGACTTGAATGAATGATTCTCTTCCCCAGGAGGCAAAACCAAATCAGAGAGACTTCTAAGTCTATGGGGATGCTACGGGGGCGGGCCACACGTACAAACATGACACTACAGTTTCCCCGTGGAAGGCTGTGATCCGTGGGTCCGCTAGAAAATAGCTACTTGACAGGAGCTGCGGGTGGGGTGGGGGGGAGGGATATGGGCCTGGCCTGCCTTTGGCTGCTGTGTGCTTACTGTGTAAGCCAGAGCCTCTGCCGGCTGCCAGAGCCCAAACGTAGTCCGAAAAGCTGGCAATTCACGCTGATGTGTCTGGCGGGGTTTTGCCTCCAAACGGTTTCAATTTTTTTCCTGGACGAGTCGTCCAAACGGTGTATGTTCTGTGAACACAATAAACATGCTGACTTCCGTGGCTGGGGGTGTCTGATTTCGGGGGGGCAAAGGGCCCCTATTCTTGGGGGGGTGAGTGGCTCTCTCCGAGGAAGGTCCACTCGAGTGGAGAAACCAGCAAACGAAGTCCCTGTTTTGCGGGGGGTGAGCTAATCGTCCATCTCCCACCCTGGGGCTTCTCCCTGCCAAGCTCCGCCCCTTTGCTACATCCCAAGTGTTCCATCATTAGGCTTGCCAGAGACTTTCAACAAAAAGGCCGAGTGTGGCAAGCTTGGTTGAGCCCCAAAAAAATGGGTGGGGGGGAGAAGAGACCAGAGTTGTTGAGCAAAAGGGAAGGGGGAGACCAAAGTTGAGCTCCTGCCAGATGCAGCAGCAGAAAACTGTCCCGGCCCGGTTTCCGTCCAAGGGAACCAGGAAATACCGGACGTTTCACGTGTCTGGTATTTTCTGGTTTTTTTAAAGCCAAATACCGAACAATGGGGGTGAAAACCGGACACCTGCCAACCTTATTCTCACTGGCCCTGGCTGATTGGGGACAGGCCTTGGGGTGCTTAAACTAGCCCATTTCTGAGGGTGCTGGGAGATGGGGACTCCTGGGTTCTGTTTCCCAGCTGCAGAGAGAGTGGGGTCTAGTGGTTAGTGCAGGAGCTGTCTGGGACTCAGGACACAGGCTCGAGTTCTCGTCTACCCCTGCAGGGTGGATTTCCGGAGTCCCATCCAAGTGGCTTGTTACTTTTAGCAGGGTCACAAGCCTTGTGGCTAAGGGGGAAGTGGCAGATGTGGTACACCTAGCCTTCAGCTGGGCCTCCTGTGATGGTCTCGTACACGAGGGAAATCCAACCTGCACGGGGTTTCTGTAAGGCGGGGTTGCAGCGGGCTGGGCTACTGTCCCCAGAGAGTAGATACCAAGGGGTTCCCAGTCATGCTCGGTGCTCAGCATCACCCCCAAAAAATGTTTGGAATCATTCAAAAAGGGCTAGAGAACAAGACAGAATATTTAGTGCCTCTGTAAACCCATGGTACGCCCACAGCTTGAATACTGCATACAGATGCGGTCAGCTCATCTAAAAAAAGATGCCTTGGAAAAAAGTTCAGAAAAAGGCACCAAAAATGATTCAGGGTTTGGAACGGGTCCCATCTGAAGAGAGATGAAAAAGGCTGGGAGGTTTCAGCTTAGAAAAGAGGAGACTGAGGAGGGATAGGATCGAGGTCTATAAAATCAGGACTGGTGTGGAGAAAGTGATTAAGGAAGAATTATGTACTTGTTCCCACAATATAAGGAGGAGGGATCACGCAATGAAATGAACAGGCAGCAGGTTTCAAACCAACACAAGGAAGTTTTTCTTCATGCAGCGCATCGCCAACCTGTGGAACTCCTCGCCAGAGGATGTGCTGAAGATCAGGACTTGAACAGGGTTCAAAAAAGAACTAGATAAATTCATGGCGGTTAGGTCCTTCAATGGCCGTTTGCCAGTGTCCCTAGTCTCTGTTTGTCCGAGTGACACGGGAGGGACACATGAGGATTACCTGTTGTGTTCCCTCCCTCTGGGGCACCTGGCGTTGGCCACTGTGGGCTGTATGGACCTTTGGTCTGATCCAGGCTGGCCATTCGTATGCTGCAAGGGTATAACAAGTAGGGTCCTACAGGGATGGGCTCTAGGACCGGCCCTGTTCAATATCTTCATCCGTGATTTCGATATTGGCATAGCGAGGATGCTTCTTAAGTTCGCAGCTAATCCCAAACTGGGAGGGGAGGCAAGTGATTTGGGGGACGGGGTCCGAATTCAAACTGAGCTGGGCGCACTGGAGACATGGTCGGAGGCAAACAGGATGAAGTTCAACAAGGACAAGTCCGAAGGGCTCCACTTGCGGAGAACCAAGCCGTGTGGCGCACGCAGAACAGGAAGCGGCCGTCTCAGAAGGAGGATTGCGGAGAGGGACTTAGGGGTCGGAGTGGGCTGTAAACTCAGCATGAGTCAGCAGTGTGACAGGGTTGCACAAGCACACCACAGACGTCATGGGGGAGGCATGAACCGGCGTGGTGTAAGCAGGAAATGTGGAGCAATCCTTCCGCTCTGCCCCACATTGATTCGCACCCCCCGCCAGCGGCTGCGCTGCGGCCACTTCTGGGTACCGCGTTTCGAGGAAGAGGTGCCCAAGTTGAAAAGGGCAGGGACCTTTCGGCAATCTGAGCTTCTCTGGGTGGTGCGCATCTGAACGGGCCTTGGTGCGCAGCACAACATTTATTCCACATGTGGATGGAAAAAATAGGAACCTTGCTGGCAGTAAGTATGTCACTGGGTGGTGCGCATCTGCACAGGCATTGGTGAGCAGCTCAAAATTTATTCCATACATGGATGGGGAAAAAATAGCATGGACCTTGCAGCAGTACGTGCTTCTCTGAGTGGTGTGCATCTGCACAGGCCTTGGTGTGCCATACAATATTTATTCCACACGTGGATGGAAAAAAATTAGCAGGGACCTTGCCGGCAGTCTGTGCTTCTCTGGGTGGTGCACATCCGCACTGGCCTTGGTGAGTAGTATAAAATTTATCCCACACATAGATGGAAAAAAAATTAGCAGGGACCTTGATGGAAGTTTGTGCTTCTCTGCATGGTGCACATCCAGACCGGCATGGGTGGGAAAAATTAGCAGGAACCTTGTGGGAGTAAGTGCTTCTCGGGGTAGTGCATGTCTGCTCAGGCCTTGGTGCGCCACACAAACTTTATTCCACACATGGATGGAAAAAATAGCAGGAACCTTGCTGGCAGTCTGTGCTTTTCTGTGTGGGTGCGCATCCACACCGGCCTTGGTGCATAGCACAACATTTATTCCACGCATGGATGGAAAACATTAGGAACCATGCCAGGAAGGACTCAGCCGCTGTCCTTCCGGCCTTATCTCCCTCCCAACCATGAGCTGGAACCAGCTAATCTCGCTGGTATCTGGCTGTCCAGCCACCCCCAGCCCTACCGACCCGCCCTCCCAGTCGACTCGCCCCTCCGGGATATTTTTAGCACTAAACTCCCAGGCAGCGAGGCCTGGGCGAGCCGCGCCCGGCGCCCTTGGCCCAAGGATAAGCCCGGCGGCAAGGCCTGATAAGGGGCTATTCACGGCTCTCGGCGGGGGCAGAGGGACGGCGGGTTCCCGGCGGCACCTGTTTGGGCCACGAGTGGAGGGTTAAATATAACCAGCGCCCACGGGCAGACAGCGCCTGCAGCCGCGGACACAACCCAGCGCGGCCTACGCAGGACTCCTGGGTTCTCGCCCCGACTCTGGGAGGGGAGCGGGGGCTAGTGGTTAGAGCAGGGGGAGGAGGGGAGCCAGGACTCCTGGGTCTCACCCCTGGCTCTCCAGGGTTCACTGTGTGTGTGTGTGTGTGTGTGTGTGTGTGTGTGTGTGTAGCAGGCCAGCCTGGGCGTGTGCACACACTCACATGCCTGGTCACACACCCCAGACCAGCTGAGGAAACAGGCTAGCAAGGGCTGACCCGGGGCCCAGGCGGAGGCTGGGAACTGCCCAAACTCCTAGTTTCCAGGCTGGGCCCGCCCGCTGCACTGCCCCACGGTGAGACCCACACGCCCGCCTCCCGCCCGCCCCACACAACGCCCCGCTGAGGGGCCAAGGAGTAGAAATACCAGCTCTGGCAGGCAGGGGGGCAGGGGTCTGGCCCCTCTGGGGGGCCCCGGTTCTGAGCACTCCAGTGAGCCCAGCTCTGTGGAACGAGTTTGCTGGGTCTCTGCCTGGGCACCCACCGACCCCTGGCCGGCCGACCCCCTCTGCCCCCCATGGGGCGTGGGGCAGGGACGTGGGCGGCTGGTTGGGGGGCGGGGGCTCCCTCTGGGGGCACCCAGAAGAGCCGGGGAGGGGTGTTACCGGCTGGGCACCTACCCCCCAACACACAGGGGAACTGGAACATTTCTCCCCCTCCAGTCAGCTGATCCCCCCCCACCCCGCGGGACTATGGGCCCCGTGCGCCACCTGCTGGCCCCCTGGGGTTTGGGACAAGAAGCCTCACACCCTGAGTCTGCCTGGAAAGGGGGGGGGCGCTCACTAAAACACCAGAGTTGACTCCCCCCCCATCCACAGCCCCAGCCCCCCCAGTACTCCCCACAACCACAGCCCCTGCCCCCCCAGTGCCCCTCCCAATCCACAGCCCCTACCCCCAGCCCTGCCAGTGCCCCCCATCCACAGCCCCCTGCCCCCCAGTGCCCCTCCCAACCCACAGCCCCTACCCCCCAGCCCTGCCAGTGCCCCCCATCCACAGCCCCTGCCCCCCCAGTGCCCCTCCCAATCCACAGCCCCTACCCCCCAGCCCTGCCAGTGCCCCCCATCCACAGCCCCTGCCCCCCCAGTGCCCCTCCCAATCCACAGCCCCTACCCCCCAGCCCTGCCAGTGCCCCCCATCCACAGCCCCTGCCCCCCCAGTGCCCCTCCCAATCCACAGCCCCTACCCCCCAGCCCTGCCAGTGCCCCCCCCATCCACAGCCCCTGCCCCCCCAGTGCCCCTCCCCATCCACAGCCCCTACCCCCCAGCCCTGCCAGTGCCCCCCATCCACAGCCCCTGCCCCCCCAGTGCCCCTCCCCATCCACAGCCCCTACCCCCCAGCCCTGCCAGTGCCCCCCATCCACAGCCCCTGCCCCCCCAGTGCCCCTCCCCATCCACAGCCCCTACCCCCCAGCCCTGCCAGTGCCCCCCATCCACAGCCCCTGCCCCCCCAGTGCCCCTCCCCATCCACAGCCCCTACCCCCCAGCCCTGCCAGTGCCCCCCATCCACAGCCCCTGCCCCCCCAGTGCCCCTCCCAATCCACAGCCCCTACCCCCCAGCCCTGCCAGTGCCCCCCATCCACAGCCCCTGCCCCCCCAGTGCCCCTCCCAATCCACAGCCCCTACCCCCAGCCCTGCCAGTGCCCCCCATCCACAGCCCCTGCCCCCCCAGTGCCCCTCCCCATCCACAGCCCCTGCCCCCAGCCCTGCCAGTGCCCCCCATCCACAGCCCCTGCCCCCAGCCCTGCCAGTGCCCCCCATCCACAGCCCCTGCCCCCCCAGTGCCCCTCCCAATCCACAGCCCCTGCCCCCCCAGCCCTGCCAGTGCCCCCCATCCACAGCCCCTGCCCCCCCAGTGCCCCTCCCAATCCACAGCCCCTGCCCCCCCAGCCCTGCCAGTGCCCCCCATCCACAGCCCCTGCCCCCCCAGTGCCCCTCCCAATCCACAGCCCCTACCCCCCAGCCCTGCCAGTGCCCCCCATCCACAGCCCCTGCCCCCCCAGTGCCCCTCCCAATCCACAGCCCCTACCCCCCAGCCCTGCCAGTGCCCCCCATCCACAGCCCCTGCCCCCCCAGTGCCCCTCCCAATCCACAGCCCCTACCCCCCAGCCCTGCCAGTGCCCCCCCCATCCACAGCCCCTGCCCCCCCAGTGCCCCTCCCCATCCACAGCCCCTACCCCCCAGCCCTGCCAGTGCCCCCCATCCACAGCCCCTGCCCCCCCAGTGCCCCTCCCCATCCACAGCCCCTACCCCCCAGCCCTGCCAGTGCCCCCCATCCACAGCCCCTGCCCCCCCAGTGCCCCTCCCAATCCACAGCCCCTACCCCCCAGCCCTGCCAGTGCCCCCCATCCACAGCCCCTGCCCCCCCAGTGCCCCTCCCAATCCACAGCCCCTACCCCCAGCCCTGCCAGTGCCCCCCATCCACAGCCCCTGCCCCCCCCAGTGCTCCTCCCAATCCACAGCCCCTACCCCCAGCCCTGCCAGTGCCCCCCATCCACAGCCCCTGCCCCCCCAGTGCCCCTCCCCATCCACAGCCCCTGCCCCCAGCCCTGCCAGTGCCCCCCATCCACAGCCCCTGCCCCCAGCCCTGCCAGTGCCCCCCATCCACAGCCCCTGCCCCCCCAGTGCCCCTCCCAATCCACAGCCCCTGCCCCCCCAGCCCTGCCAGTGCCCCCCATCCACAGCCCCTGCCCCCCCAGCCCTGCCAGTGCCCCCCATCCACAGCCCCTGCCCCCCCAGTGCCCCTCCCCATCCACAGCCCCTGCCCCCCCAGTGCCCCCCATCCACAGCCCCTGCCCCCCCAGGGTCCTCCACTCCCGGCCCACAGCCCCTGCCCGCCCGCGGGGGGGATCCCGGGGAATTTGCTCCCCCCCCACACACAGACTTTGCCGCTGCCACGTGGGGGGCCGGCAGGTGGCAGCAGTGGGGCAGCGCGCGGGGGCCGACGGGACACTGGGGGTGCGGGGCGGGGCGCCTGGTTGCGGCTGGACCCTCGCGCGGAGCCAGGAGCCGGAGACGCGGTGAGCGGGGGGGGTGCAAGGGCCGGGGGGACTCAGGGGGGTGCAGGGGCGGGGGGTGCCAGGGCCGGGGGGCTCAGGGGGGTGCAGGGGCGGGGGGGTGCAAGGGCCGGGGGGCTCAGGGGGGTGCAGGGGCGGGGGGGTGCAAGGGCCGGGGGGCTCAGGGGGGTGCAGGGGCGGGGGGGTGCAAGGGCCGGGGGGTTCAGGGGGGTGCAGGGGCGGGGGGGTGCAAGGGCCGGGGGGACTCAGGGGGGTGCAGGGGCGGGGGGTGCCAGGGCCGGGGGGCTCAGGGGGGTGCAGGGGCGGGGGGTGCAAGGGCCGGGGGGCTCAGGGGGGTGCAGGGGCGGGGGGGTGCAAGGGCCGGGGGGCTCAGGGGGGTACAGGGGCGGGGGGTGCAAGGGCCGGGGGGTTCAGGGGGGTGCAGGGGCGGGGGGGTGCAAGGCCCGGGGGACTCAGGGGGGTGCAGGGGCGGGGGGGTGCAAGGGCCGGGGGGACTCAGGGGGGTACAGGGGCGGGGGGGTGCAAGGGCCGGGGGACTCAGGGGGGTACAGGGGCGGGGGGGTGCAAGGGCCGGGGGACTCAGGGGGGTACAGGGGCGGGGGGGTGCAAGGGCCGGGGGACTCAGGGGGGTGCAGGGGCGGGGGGGTGCAAGGGCCGGGGGGCTCAGGGGGGTACAGGGGCGGGGGGTGCAAGGGCCGGGGGGTTCAGGGGGGTGCAGGGGCGGGGGGGTGCAAGGCCCGGGGGACTCAGGGGGGTGCAGGGGCGGGGGGGTGCAAGGGCCGGGGGGACTCAGGGGGGTACAGGGGCGGGGGGGTGCAAGGGCCGGGGGACTCAGGGGGGTACAGGGGCGGGGGGGTGCAAGGGCCGGGGGACTCAGGGGGGTACAGGGGCGGGGGGGTGCAAGGGCCGGGGGGCTCAGGGGGGTGCAGGGGCGGGGGCTGCAAGGGCCGGGGAACTCAGGGGGGTGCAGGGGCGGGGGGGTCCAAGGGCCGGGGGACTCAGGGGGGTGCAGGGGCGGGGGGTGCAAGGGCCGGGGGGCTCAGGGGGGTACAGGGGCGGGGGGGTGCAAGGGCCGGGGGGCTCAGGGGGGTGCAGGGCCGGGGGGGTGCAAGGGCCGGGGGGCTCAGGGGGGTGCAGGGGCGGGGGGGTGCAAGGGCCGGGGAGTTCAGGGGGGTGCAGGGGCGGGGGGGTGCAAGGGCCGGGGGGCTCAGGGGGGTGCAGGGGCGGGGGGGTGCAAGGGCCGGGGGACTCAGGGGGGTGCAGGGGCGGGGGGGTGCAAGGGCCGGGGGGTTCAGGGGGGTGCAGGGGCCAGGGGGGTGCAAGGGCCGGGGGGCTCAGGGGGGTGCAGGAGGATCAGGGGTTGGGGGTGCAGGGGCAGGGGGGACACAAAGAGATTGGAGGGCAGGAGCAGGGTAGGGTTGGGGGGTGCAGGAGGGGCAGGGGGATCAGGGGATGCAGGGGTGGGGGGTGCAGGGGGATCAGGGGGCGCAGGGGGATTGGGGGCCGCAGGGGCAGGGAGGGGGCAAGAGGCTAACACTGGGGGGCGCTGGAGCTGGGGGTGCAGGGGAGGGGGTTTCAGGGGCCGCAGGAGCAGTGAGGGGGCAGGTGGCTAATTCCGGGGGGGGGGCGCAGCTGGAGCCAGGGGTGCAGGGCAGTCAGTGCACAGGCTGCTGGGGGGGCGGTGACTTGGGGTGCACAGGTGCGGGGGGGGCGGCACGGACAGACCCAGCAGTGGCTCTGTGGGGCTGAGATGGGGGGTCCTGGGGGCCGCTGGGGTCTGATCCAGCTGGAGTCTGGCCAGGGAGAGGTCGGTAGTGATCACCCACCGCTGGGGGATTGCCAGGACTCCTGGGTTCTCCCCCCAGCTCTGGGAGGGGAGCGGGGGCTAGTGGTTAGAGCCGGGGGGGGGGGGGCCTGGGTTCCATGAGTCTCTCTTCTCTTTCAGGTTCCCTCAGCCCCGGGATGTTCTTCACCTGTGGCCCCAACGAGGCGATGGTGGTCTCCGGTGAGTGGCTCCCCCCCCCCCCCGCTCTCACATGGGAGAAGCCAGTCCCGGGGGTGGGGGGGGGGAGCCCGATGCCCCCCCCCAGTCCCTTCCTGTCTTGGGACCTCCCACACTCCCCGCCCCAGCCCTGACAGCCCGGCTGAGTCCCAGGCCCAAAGTCACAAGCTCCGTAACCCGGATCCCCAGGGGAAACCCAGACCAGGCCCCTGCCCCCCCTCCACCCTCACCAGCCAGGCCCTGCCCTGGGGCCTAGAGGGGCCAGGCCCCTGCCCCATTCCCTGCCCCTCTGGATACCCGGCAGCGAAGAGACGGGATTTGAGACAGGATGACGTCACCAGTTCCCAGGGGATGGGACCCTGGAGCTAATCCAACGGTAAACAATCAAATCCTCTTTTCTGGGCCAGGCTAGGCCACGGGGAGCAGGGCGGGGGCTCAGCAGGAGGCGCTGGGCTGTGGGGATTGGGGCGGGGCTTTCTGATTCCAGACAAGATTTAAAATCCGAGTTCACTTCCTGCCTCCTTAAGATTTCCCTGCTGGTTTCCAATTGCCCGTTCCCCAGCGGCGGCCGCGTCTCAGCCCCGTGCTGCGTCCCTGTTCTATGCGGCTGTTTCCCCAGCCGCCCCGCCCCAGAAGCAGCTGCATCTTAGTGCCCGACGGCAACTAACACTCTGCTCCCCTCCCCGCTAGGCTTCTGCCGCAGCCCCCCAGTGATGGTGGCCGGGGGCCGGGTCTTCGTCCTGCCCTGCATCCAACAGATCCAGAGGTAAGTCCCCACCGCAGAGATCTGAACATAGGAACGGCCATACCGGTTGAGACCAAAGGTCCGTCCAGCCCCGTGTCCTGTCGGCTCACAGTGGCCAGTGCCAGATGCCCCAGAGGGAGTGAACAGAACAGGGAATCATATAATGATCCCTCCCCTGTCGCTCATTCCCCAGCTTCTGACAAACAGAGGCCAGGGACCCCTCCCTGCCCATCCTGGCTAATAGCTATGATGGACCTACCCTCCATGAATCTACCTAGCTCTTTTTTAAACCCAGTTAAAGTCCTGGTCTTCACAATGTCCTCTGGCAAGGAGTTCCACAGGTTGACTGTGCACGACGTGAAGAAAAACTCTTCCTTTTGTTTGTTTTAAACCTGCCACCTATTAATTTCATTTGGCAACCCCTAGTTCTTATATTATGAGCAGGGCTTGACAATCTATTGAATCTACTCGCCCGTGGCGAGTAGATTTCAGCCTGGCGCCCCGTTTACCGGTGGCACGTGCATGTGCAATGCGGGGCTGGCGAGCGTCTTTCGCCGCGGTTCCTCAAGCCCTGATTATGAGAACAAGTAAATAACTTTTCCTTATTCACTTTCTCCACTCCACTCATGATTTTATAGACCTCTGTCCTATCCCCTCTGTCTCCTCTTTTCTAAGCTGAGAAGTCCCAGTCTTTTTCATCTCTTCACACGGGACCCGTTCTAAACCCCTCATCATTTTAGTTGTTCTTTTCTGAACCTTTTCCAATGCCAAGAGATCTTTTTTGAGACAAGGCGACCTCATCTGTACACAGTATTCAAGCTGTGGGCGTCCCATGGGTTTATATGGAGGCAATAAGATATTCTCTGTCTTATTTTCTACTAGCAGAAATACCCGGCGTCGCCCGGGGAAAATATAGTAAAAGGTGTGATGAATGAACTACATTGCGTATTTTATTGGAAATCCTTTTCTCTGATATTTTACTTTAAGAAATGAACCCAGCTGGTACTTTTCCTGTTATCGTAGGGAAACGATCTCGTAGTTGCAGTTCGTGTGACATGCTTCACAGAAGAGTCCAGCAAATGCCTATGATCAGGCGCTACTAAAAGCTAATGAGTGGCCCAATTCGGGCTCTGGGGGAACCGATTTCGAGATAAAACCAACCCAGTTATTTACGTTAGGAAGTCAGTGGGATCCGTGCCAAATTTGGCGTTTCTAGCTCTGACCGTTTCGGAGATCTTTCGGGACCAACAAACTAACTTTCGGAAATATTCGTAAGACCCCTTTTTCAATGATTCCCAACTTTCTGAGCCGCTGGGGCCCTCCCACCGCCCCACTGGGCTTGCCGGCACTGGGGAGGGATTCGAGACGGGTCAGAAGAGGGGCAGCGTGTGGGGGGTGGGGATGTGGGGTACATAGGTCTTTGGGTCATGACATGGGGGTGTCCCGTCCACAGGATCTCCCTGAACACCCTGACCCTGAACGTGAAGAGCGAGAAGGTTTATACCCGGCACGGGGTCCCCATCTCCGTCACCGGCATCGCCCAGGTAACCGCTTCCCCAGCTGCGAGGTCGCCATAGAAACCCTGGGGAGGCGGGAACACCTAGGAAACTAGCCAGGTACCCCCGTCCCCCGCAGTGGTACCTGCCACTGGCACCCCCTCGACCCTATACTTCCCCCATTGGTGCCTGTCCCCCCTTTTCCCCAATGGTACCTGCCCAGCTTGTCTTCCCCCCCCCCCCCCCTTTTCCCCAATGGTACCTGCCCAGCTTGTCTTCCCCCCCCTTTTCCCCAATGGTACCTGCCCAGCTTGTCTTCCCCCCCCTTTTCCCCAATGGTACCTGCCCAGCTTGTCTTCCCCCCCCCCCTTTTCCCCAATGGTACTTGCTCAGCTTGTCTTCCCCCCTCTTTTTCCCAATGGTACCTGCCCAACCCCCAGTTTCCCCAGTGGTAACTGCCACTAGCACCACCACCCCATGTCGCCAAATGGTACCTGCCTGGCCTGGCTCCCCCATTTCCCCCCAATGGTACCTGCCCAATCCAGCTCTCTGCGTTCTCCCCCCCTCCTTCTTCCATTGGTAGCTGCCCATCCCGCCCCCCCCTCCATTCCAATTTCCCTCAATGGTAACTGGCACTGGCATCACTGCCACATTGCCCCAAATGGTACCTGGCTCCCCTGTTTCCCCAAATGGTACCTGCCCAGCCTGGCTCCCCCTCTTTCCTCCAATGGTTCCTGCCCAGCTTGTCTTTCGCTCCCCCCGTTTCTCCCAATGGTACCTACCCAGCCCAGCTCTCTCCCCCCCACCGCCCCGCCCATGGTAACTGCCACTGGCACCACCACCCTATTTCCTCAAGTGGTACCTTCCATGGCCTGGCTCATTTCCGCCAATGGTACTGCCCACCTTGGCTCTTTCCTCCCCCCACATTTACACCAATGGTACCTGCCCAGCCTGGTCTGTTCCCCCCCCTCCCTTCCAGCCAGTGATGCTCAGGGGACCACAGAGCCAGAGCCCCCTTCACCACCATGGACACGGTCTCCAGGCAACCGTTGTCGGGGCGCAGCAAGAGCCTCTTCCTCTTAAAGGGGCAGGCGCCCCATCCCTGGAGCATCTCCAGGTTCGCGGGGGGCGGGCTGCTGGGGGGGGCTGGGCTAGCCCGGCCGGGGTCCCTCCCTTCCCACCTCTGGCGCCCTCCCCCCGGCAGGTGAAGATCCAGGGCCAGAACAAGGAGATGCTGGCGGCCGCCTGCCAGATGTTCCTGGGCAAGACGGAGAGCGAGATCACCCACATCGCCCTGGAGACGCTGGAGGGGCACCAGCGCGCCATCATGGCCCACATGACCGTGGAGGTGGGGCCGTGGCGGGGGTCAGACCTGCCCCCGTGTGTCATAGCCCCCTGCTGGGGGTCCTGCCCCCGTGTGTCATAGCCCCCTGCTGGGGGTCCTGTCCCCTGTGTGTCATAGCCCCCTGCTGGGGGTCCTGCCCCCCTGTGTGTCATAGCCCCCTGCTGGGGGTCCTGTCCCCCTGTGTGTCATAGCCCCCTGCTGGGGGTCCTGCCCCCCTGTGTGTCATAGCCCCCTGCTGGGGGTCCTGTCCCCCGTATGTGTCATAGCCCCCTGCTGGGGGTCCTGTCCCCTGTGTGTCATAGCCCCCTGCTGGGGGTCCTGTCCCCCGTGTGTGTCATAGCCCCCTGCTGGGGGTCCTGTCCCCCGTGTGTGTCATAGCCCCCTGCTGGGGGTCCTGCCCCCCGTGTGTCATAGCCCCCTGCTGGGGGTCAGACCTGCCCCCCGTGTGTCATAGCCCCCTGCTGGGGGTCCTGCCCCCCTGTGTGTCATAGCCCCCTACTGGGGGACCTGCCCCTCCCGTGTGTCATAGCCCCCTGCTGGGGGTCCTGTCCCCTGTGTGTCATAGCCCCCTGCTGGGGGTCCTGCCCCCCTGTGTGCCATAGCCCCCTGCTGGGGGACCTGCCCCCCCCCGTGTGTCATAGCCCCCTGCTGGGGGTCCTGTCCCCTGTGTGTGTCATAGCCCCCTGCTGGGAGTCCTGTCCCCTGTGTGTGTCATAGCCCCCTGCTGGGGGTCCTGTCCCCTGTGTGTCATAGCCCCCTGCTGGGAGTCCTGTCCCCCGTGTGTCATAGCCCCCTGCTGGGGGTCCTGTCCCCCGTGTGTCATAGCCCCCTGCTGGGAGTCCTGTCCCCTGTGTGTCATAGCCCCCTGCTGGGGGTCCTGCCTCCCTGTGTGTCATAGCCCCCTGCTGGGGGTCCTGCCCCCTGTGTGTCATAGCCCCCTGCTGGGGGTCCTGTCCCCTGTGTGTCATAGCCCCCTGCTGGGGGTCCTGTCCCCTGTGTGTCATAGCCCCCCGTGTGTCATAGCCCCCTGCTGGGGGTCCTGTCCTCCTGTGTGTCATAGCCCCCTGCTGGGGGTCCTGTCCCCGTGTGTCATAGGCCCCTGCTGGGGGTCAGACCTGCCCCCCGTGTGTCATAGCCCCCTGCTGGGGGTCCTGTCCCCCGTGTGTCATAGCCCTCTGCTGGGAGTCCTGTCCCCTGTGTGTCATAGCCCCCTGCTGGGGGTCAGACCTGCCCCCTGTGTGTCATAGCCCCCTATGTTAGCGCCCTGCTGGGAGTCCCGTCCCTTGTGTGTGTCCCAGCTACACTCCCTCCCCTACAGTTCCCATTACCAAGCCCCCCCCCCGACTCGCTCTCTGTGGCCCTCCCCCGTGGCAGGAAATCTACAAGGATCGGAAGAAGTTCTCGGAGCAGGTCTTCAAAGTGGCCTCCTCGGACCTGGTCAACATGGGCATCAGCGTGGTGAGCTACACGCTCAAGGACATTCACGACGACCAGGTGAGGGGGGAGCCGGCCGGGCCCCGTGTCCCTGCCCTGCCCGGGGAGGGGACTCAGGGCTCCGTCTCTCCTGTCCCCGCCCCAGGATTACCTGCACTCGCTGGGCAAAGCCAGGACCGCCCAGGTGCAGAAGGACGCCCGGATGGGGGAAGCCGAGGCCAAGAGAGACGCCGGCATCAGGGTGAGCGCTGGGCGTGGGGGGCGGATCTGGGGGGGCGGAGGGGTTCCGGCGGGCGGTGTCTGCGGGTGGGAGGCGGAGCCAAGCCGTGTCTGTCCGGAGGGGGTGGGGGGAGCGGCACCAGCCTGCCGTCCCCAGGCGAACGCCCTACCCCTTAGGCCACGCCGGAACCCATCCCAGCACCTTTCCTCCAGGGGGTCCCTTATCCCAGCAGGCTGTGTCTGCAAGGCAGGGGCCGATCCAGGCTGTGTCTGCCGGGGGTGGGAGGCAGCACCAAGCGGGGTGGGAGGGTTCCGGCAGGCCGTGTCTGCAGGGTGGGGGGTGGATCTGGTCAGGGCGGGGGCGGGGGGGTTCCGGCTGGCTGTGTCTGGAGGATGGATCAGGGTGGGGGGGGGTGCCGTCAGTCTGTGTCTGCAGGGTGGGGGGGCGGATCCGGGCGGGAGGGGTCCCGGCAGGCCGTGTTTGTGGGGCGGGGGGCGGATCCGGACGGGGGGGGTCCCGGCAGGCCGTGTTTGTGGGGCGGGGGGCGGATCCGGACGGGGGGGGTCCCGGCAGGCCGTGTCTGCGGGGCGGGGGGTGGATCCGGGCGGGAGGGGTCCCGGCAGGCCGTGTTTGCGGGGCGGGGGGTGGATCCAGGCGGGAGGGGTCCCGGCAGGCCGTGTTTGCGGGGCGGGGGGTGGATCCAGGCGGGAGGGGTCCCGGCAGGCCGTGTTTGTGGGGCGGGGGGCGGATCCGGACGGGGGGGTCCCGGCAGGCCGTGTCTGCGGGGCGGGGGGTGGATCCAGGCGGGAGGGGTCCCGGCAGGCCGTGTTTGCGGGGCGGGGGGCGGATCCAGGCGGGAGGGGTCCCGGCAGGCCGTGTTTGCGGGGCGGGGGGTGGATCCAGGCGGGAGGGGTCCCGGCAGGCCGTGTTTGCGGGGCGGGGGTGGATCCAGGCTGCGTGGGGGGGGCGGTAGCAGGCGACCCCCGGCCCTGACCCCCGGCCCTGCCCCACGGCTCTGCCCCCCTGCCGCAGGAGGCCAAGGCGAAGCAGGAGAAGCTCTCCGCCCAGTACATCAGCGAGATCGAGATGGCCAAGGCGCAGCGGGACTACGAGCTGAAGAAAGCCGCCTACGACATCGAGGTCAATACCCGCAAAGCCGAGTCCGACCTGGCCTACCAGCTCCAGGTGAGACACCCCCCGAGGGGCCCCCCCGATGCCCGTGCGACACCGAAACCTGGTGGGGCCGGTGGCTTGATGTGGCTTCCCTGGAGCTGCTGACCTTTGACCCCTGACCTCCTTGGGTTGACCTTTGGACAGCCTCGTGGGTCGCCCCTCCAGGGGTCCCGCCCTAATCAATGCCTCCACCCTCCCGGCCAACCCCTGACGGCGTCCCCTGGCCCCCCCGCCTGCTTCTGCATGGCATCGTTTCCTGACCTCTGACCCCTCCCCCCCTTCGGTTATTGACCTTTGACCCCCTCCCCCCACTGGCCATGTTGACCCCTCCTGTCCTGACCTTGGTGATATCTGCTCTTGGCTCCCAAATCCCGGGGGGGGGGGGGGAGGTTGTGACGTTTCCCCCATCGTTGGGGGCTGTTCTTGGCTCCAGTAGCCCCCCCCAACGCTGACCTTTGACCTGTCTCGGCGAGGTCACCGAGGTGACCTTTGACCTGTCTCGACAAGGTCACCGAGGTGACCTTTGACACCTTGATGGTGCCCATCCTGCCCCAGTAGCGTTGACCTTCCCAACGTTGACCTACCTCGGTGGGCTGGGCCCTTGACGCCTCCCCTCCCCCCATGGCCCCACGTTGGCGCCAGTGCTTCACCATTCGCTCCTCTCCTGGGGGGGGGCACAGGTTGCCCTCTGTATCCTGGGGGGGGTTGACCCCGTGACCTCGGCTCATTCACCTTTGACCTCCCCGGGAGCGGGGAGTTGGTGCGAAACGCGGGCAATCCAGGCCGGTGGACGCCGCCCCGGGGCGCCCGCGTGCTGAGCCCTCCCCCCGGGCAGGTGGCCAAGACGAAGCAGAAGATCGAGGAGCAGAAGATGCAGGTGCTGGTGGTGGAGCGGACCCAGCAGATCCAGCTGCAGGAGCAGGAAATCATCCGCAAGGAGCGGGAGCTGGAAGCCACCATCAAGAAGCCGGCCGAGGCCGAGCGCTACCGGCTGGAGAAACTGGCCGAGGCCCAGAGGTATCGTCCCCCCCGTGCCCAACCCATGGGCAGCCCCCTCCCAACCGGGGCCACAGCCTCTCCTCACCCTGGCACCCGGAGGCCAAGCCACCCCGTCCCCCTGCTCAGCCTCCCCCCCCCCCCCGGCATCCGTCCACCCCGTGCCAGCCCCCCCAGCCTCACAGGGCCTCCACTCTCCTCCCACCACCTCTCCCCTCCCCATAGAGCACCCCACGTTCATCCCCTCCCTCGCTTAAGTGCCAGGGCTGAAGCAAGTTGGGCTATTATTGTAGGGTCTCCCTTAAGTGCCAGGGCTGAAGCAAGTTGGGCTGTTATTGTAGGGTCTCCCTTAAGTGCCAGGGCGGAAGCAGGCTGGATTGTTAAGTGCCAAGGGCCAGCAGGCTGGTCTGTTACTGTAGGGTCTGCCTTAAGTGACCGAGGAGTGAGAGGGGGCGGGGCCAAGCAGACTGGGTTGTTACTGTAGGGTCTACCTTAAGTGCTGGGGCTGAAGCAGGCTGGGCAGTTACTGTAGGGTTAGTGCTGAGAGCCAAACAGACTGGGTTGTTATTGTAGGGTCTGCTTTAAATACTGGGGAAAGCAGGCTGGGTTGTTGTTGTAGGGTCTACCACAAGTGCTGTGGCTGAAGCAGGCTGGGTGGTTACTGTAGGGTTAATGCTGGGAGCGGCTGGTTTGTTATTGTAGGGTCTGCTTTAAATGCTGGGGAAAGCAGACTGGTTTGTTATTGTAGGGTCTGCTTTAAGGAGGGGGAAGCTCTCATCCCCTCCCCCCCAGTCCCCTGCCCTGTCCCCACCAGCTCCCCCCCATGCCCGAGCCAAGCTGGAGTCACTGACCCTCCCCCTCTTATCCCTCCCCCCCAGGTGCCGGCTGATCATGCAGGCGGAGGCTGAAGCCGAATCCCTGACGGTGAGTCTGACGCCCTTAGGGGGGACCCAGGCGTCCGGGACAGTGCGGGGGGGGGGGGTGTCTGCCCTTCCCGAGGGAGGGGAGGGGGGAGTCAGGGGGAAGCAGGCATCCGGGACAGTGTGGGGGGGGGGATCTGCCCTTCCCGAGGGAGGGGAGGGGGGAGCCAGGGGGAAGCAGGCATCCGGGACAGTGCGGGGGGGCAGCCAGGGGACCCCCCGGGGGGGGGATCTGAGAGGGGCCTGGTGGGGCCGGCACTGACCCACCCCTCCCCCCCGTGCAGGTGAAGGGGGAGGCGCAGGCCTTCGCCATCGAAGCCAAGGCGCGGGCGGACGCGGAGCAGATGGCCAAGAAGGCGGAGGCCTTCCAGCAGTACCAGGACGCCGCCATGGTCGACATGCTGCTGGAGAGGCTGCCCCAGGTGAGGGCGGGGTCGGCCCGGTGGGAGACCCTACAATAACAGAGTGGCCCGTACGGCAACTCGCCCACCTGTGCCCCCGGGGGGAGACCTGGATGTCACTTAGCCAGCTGCCTCTCCACCGGCGTTGAAGGCAGACCCTACAATAACAAACCAGGCTGCTGTTCCCCGGCAGTTAAGGGAGACCCTACAATAACAAACCAGCCTCCTTGGCTCCCAGCACTAACCCTACAGTAACAGCCCAGCCTCCTTCAACTCTGGCACTGAAGGTAGACCCTACAATAACAACCCAGCCTGCTTAGCCCCTACCCCCGTGACTCCCCAATCATTTAAGGCAGACCCTACAGTAACAGACCAGTCTGCGGGCCTTTGGCACTTAAGGCAGACCCTACGATAACAATGCAGCCTGCTTCAACCCTGCCACTTAAGGGAGACCCTACAATAACAACCCAGCCTGCTTGGTCCCACTCCTCAGTCACTTAAGGCAGACCCTACAATAACAACCCAGCCTGCTTCAGTCCCGGCACTTAAGGGAGACCCTACAATAACAGAGCGGTGTGCCCCTCCCCCCAGGTGGCGGATGAGATCAGCAAGCCGCTGACGGAGGTGAAGAAGATCACGATGGTGTCGAGCGGGGGCGGGGAAGTGGGCGCAGCCAAGCTGACGGGGGAGGTGCTGGATATCATGACCAAGCTCCCGGATGCCGTGGAGAAACTCACCGGCGTCAGCATCTCCCAGGTACCGGCGCCCGGACGCCTGGGTCCCACCCGGGGTGGGGGGTGAGGCTGGGAGCCAAGGCGCCTGGGTTCTCTCCCTGGGGCCGGGAGGGGAGCGGGGGCTAGTGGTTAGAGCTGCAGGGCTGGGAGCCAGGACACTGGGTTCTCTCCCCAGTTGTGGCAGGGGAGCGGGGCCTAGGGGTTAGCGCAGGGGAGGGGCTGGAGCCTGGATTGCGGGGTGGTTTCGCTGACTCCCCTCCCCCATGTCCCGCCGTCAGGGGGCCACACGCTGACCCTGCTTGTGTTTCCCTCCTGCCCACAGATGGGCCGGAAGAAGCCGGGCCGGATGTCGTAGTCGCCGGAAGTCGGGGGGCCCTGCCCGTCACCGTGTTCCTGAGCCGCCCCCTCCCCCGTTCCCCTTGCTGTGACTATCTGGGGCCCAGCCTCCCACCTCTGCCCCTCCCCAAAGGGGGGGGTCGCTCCCCACAGTGCCTGCCCGCCCCGAAGGGGGGGCGAATCAGCCCCACAGCCCCGCCCTCGGCTGGACGGAAGAGCCACGTCACCGCGGGAGCGGCCGATCCGGCGGGCACCGTGTCTCTGGCGCATGGGGGGGGCGACCCCTGAGAGTGAGAAACAAGCTGCTTTCTCCCCCAGCGATGCCTGGATCTTCCTTCCTCCCCCCTCCCCGAGCCCGCTGGCACCTGCCCCCCTGTAGCCGCTAGTCTCTCTCCAAAGCCCCCGAAAGCCGAGCGCCCCGGCTTCGAAAGGATGCCCGCTGCGCTTTCACCACTAGCTCTAGGGCCCCAGCCATGGGGCAGGGAGAGAAGCCTGTTTGGGGGGGAGGAGATAGCCCAGGGGGTAGCCCTCCCCCCCATGCCACTCTGAGAACAAGCCAACTCTTGGGGTGAAGGATGCGCCGGAGCCAGGCCCTGGGGCGTGAGCCGGCCATACCGCCCTCACCGCCCTCCTCTAGCCTTTCCCTGGCCTAGAACGGGCCACCCCCCAGAGCCAGCTGCACCCCAAGCTCTGCCCATTCCTCCTGCTGGTCTCAGAGGGGCCAGACCACCCCTGCCTGGGGGCAGTGCCAGCCCCGGAGACCCCCTTGAATGGCGGCGTGTGCACGAAGATGCCTTTTCTGCCCACCCTGCCTGGAAGTGGCCTTGTGTATGTATCACCCCCCCCCCCCCCCCCATTAAATGCCTGCTCTGTGAACAGCGCCATCTTTTCTGCTTTGCCGGGGGGGGGGGGGGGGAGGGGGGGGGCGGGCGCAGCTGCAGGATGCTGGAGTCGGTGTCTCGAAGGGCTGGGGCAAATGGCAACACCCCCTACGGTGCCCCATGGGGGGGTTGCACAGTAGCCCCCAACTTCAGTCACTAGTGCAAGCAGGTTGCACCAACCCACGTCTCTTGGGCTCCCCCTCCATCTACAGGCAAAGTGGGGCAGCTGTGTCCTTGTGCGGGATAGGGAAGGGGAGGGGGGGGAGAACAATCCAGCTAAACGTTCAGGGGGATAGGAGCATTGGCCCCTCTCTGGACCCCCAGCCAGGAACGTTACCCCTGTGGGGACAGGGGGGCAGACAAGATGGGAAGATGGGGGGGGGGGAGGTTGGAGGGCTGTGTTGTGATTTCTTCCCCCCCCCCCCCCCATCTGCTGCTTCTGAGCCATGTGTCAGCTGCCCCCCATGTGAAGGGGAGGGGCTAGCTAACCAGTGCAGATCTACGGGGACAGCAAGGTGGGGGCAGGGGCAGGCCGGCTCCCCCAGAAGACAGGAGACTCAGAAAAACTTTAAAAAAAATCGGTTTATTCTTTCACAGGGACGTCGTCTTTTCAATATGAAAAAAGCAGTTAACACAAGAGAAAGATGGCGGGAGAGCAACAGAGAGAGGCAGGAGCGCAGCGCGGAAGTGAGAGCGGAGGGCACCCCGAGGTGGGACCCAACAGGGCTTCTCCGGTACCCGCTGGCCCCCACCTCCATGTGGGGGGGGGACTCCCCCCTTTTCTCCACCTCCAGTTCCTCCAGGGCTGAGCCCTCTCCCCCAAGCGCCTCCACCCACAGCGTTGGCGTCCAGCTGCAAACAGGCGGAATCCAAATCTCCCCTCCCCATATCCCATTTGGGGGGGCCCTTCCCTACCATGGACCAGCGGCATCTCCCCCAGCATGGAGCCGGCAGGTGATGTTTCCTTTTGGGGGTACCCTCGTGGGAACAAGGGCACCCCACCAGACCTTCACTCTGCGGGGAGGTGCCCTTACAGCACCGGGAAACCTGGCTCGGGGTTTCTGGGGGGCAGCAGGCAACACAGGGGGCCCGGAGGAATAGACACTCCCTGCCCCCCATTTTCCAAATCCTGCCAGCCAAACGCTCAGCACGGGGGGGGACTCAAAGGGGAGGGGAGCCCCCACCTGGCTAGGCAGGGGGAGAATCCCCCAACAGAACAGGTATGAAGGGGGGGATTCAGGACACAATGTGGGGGTGACCAGGCCACCCCCTGGCTTAACTCCAGCGGGGCTGATGGGGGGGACATCCCCCAAGGCAGGGAATGTCACACAGATGGGGGGGAGCAGGCCCCTCTAAGCAAGGGGTCCTGGCTGCCCCCTCCCACCAGTGGGGCAGGATGGCTGGATTCTAACCTTCCCCCCCCCACGGCTAGGGCGTTAGCAAGCAACGTAGACACCTACTTACAAAAGAGCCGAATTCTTGTGCTTCTTCAAGTGGCCCTGTGTCTCCAAGATGAGCCAGCCCCCCATCAACCCCTGCTGTGACCCATTTCTCTACAGGTTCAGAAGCCGCCACCCAGCCCTACGGCTTCCTACCTTCTCCTGGGGCTACAAATCCACCCCCCGACTTACTACCCCGCCTCCCCTCATGCACCTTGCTCAGTGCTGGGGGATGCCCCTTCACCCCATCCAGTTCCAGCTCCCCCCCACGTCCCTGCACCCACCGCTACGGCTGCCTAGCTGCTCCTCGGAGCCAGTTGTGGGGAGAAACGCCTTCCAGCAAGACCACACCCGGACGTGGGTCAGCCACGTTCTTGCAGAACAGCGCTCCAGCCTGTTGGCCCAACCGGCCAAGGAAGAGACAACCGATCACCTCTCCTGCCGGGTCTTACACCTCCTCGCGTTCTGTTCTGACAGCCCACCCTGCTACCCCACTGCCAGCTCCTCGCCCCGGGGCGGAGAACACCGCTGGGAGAAAAGCCACCCCCCTGTAGACCCACCTCTTGGAGAGCAGAGATGCCGTTGGAAACGGAGAAGGAGGAAGTATGATGTTTATTGGAGACAGAACCTCAAATAACTTAGTGGCGGGGAAGAACAGAAGATGGAGATGTGAGGGGGGGGGAGAAGAGGGACAGAGACAGAAGTAGCATCTCTTCCCCCCACGCCCAAACCACGGTGTTGACACGGGAGATCACGGAACCAGCCCTGGAGGAACCCGGATGGAGACGACAGCCGAGAGGGAAGAAAAAGAAAAGTTTGGAACATGATGCGATGTTGGGGTGGTTGGTTTTTTTTTTAAAAAAAAATTTAAAATTTGTGCGAGCGCAGCGGGCGAAGCCTCTTACGCCTCCTCTTCAGCCTCTTCCCCGAAGTCCTCCTCCTCCTCGGCCGTGGCGTCCTGATACTGCTGGTACTCGGACACCAGGTCGTTCATGTTGCTCTCCGCCTCGGTGAACTCCATCTCGTCCATGCCCTCGCCCGTGTACCAGTGGAGGAAGGCCTTGCGG